>NC_052475.1:9369845-9679101 GCF_009730915.1 Dioscorea cayenensis subsp. rotundata
ATTGCGATTGTGAAAAACGACGGTGAGCATTTTAAACGTGCATTCTTTTCTTTCAGTGCGTGTGTCGTGGGATTGAAAAGGGTTTGCAGGGCGCTGATGTTTCTTGATGGTAATCTACTGGGTGCCACGGGCAAAGATGAAAATAATAAATTTTTCCATGTCGCCTTCTGTATTGTCGATAGTGAGACTAATGCCAATTGGACACGGTTCATTTTCAAGTTAGGTGATGCTTTATACGATGAAGGAGATTATGAAGAGATAATTACATTCGTGTTAGACAGATCTAAGGGCCTTATCAACACCATTGCGAGAGTCTTCCTTTCTTCCCCACATGCATATTGCCTTTGACACTTGGAGGCCAATTTTATGAAAGCCAATGTCAGACTTGGGAAGGCATTAAGGAAAGAGTGCTGGCCTATATACTTTCGTATTGCGTGGGACATCTACGGCTAAAAAATTCGATGATACCAGTGAATGAAATTGCACGCCACATCACCCGGAGCATATCAGTGGTTGATTCATAAATCGGATATGTCACATTAGTCGAATTATCTATTTAGAGGTGAATGCTGGTGATGAAAATGGTCAACTCCATAAGGTATTCGAATGTTGATTTTATTTAATGCTTAAGATTTGTTCTTATCCATTAAAATTATTTCATTATTGTTCAAAAACCTTTATATGTATTTAATTATTTTGATCTTCGCTTAAGTTTTTCACTTACCGTTTAAAAATATTTGTTTCTTTTTAAATATCAGTATCTTTGCTTAACCTTGTTTACATCTTCGTTTTCTATGTTGTACAGTGTTCAAGTTGATGCGCATGTTATACAACCACCGTGAGCAAGCGAATAAATGGGAGACCTACTTATGCCCGGACATACATTCGAAGGTAAAGACACTTGTTGCAGAAAGCTGAAATCTTCATGTTGGTCATTGTGTCGATGATCATTATGAAGTGGTTGACCAGTGCAGCAACTCTGTAGATCTTGCCAATAGAATTTGCTCATGTCGCAAATGAGAAGTTTATGGTATCCTGTGCAAACACGCTTGCACTGCAATAATGCAGACAGACACCAACGTTCATCGATTTATTATCGGCTACTTCACAGTCAACAATTACAAACTAGCGTATAAGGAAGCTATTTTCCCTATAGCTGACAATAAGAAGCCTACAGACAAAAATCACGAACTGCATTTGCGACCGCCTGTGACGTGAAGGAAACCTGGGTGTCCTAGACGAAAGAGGATCAAGTCACAAGCATCCGGGGTCCACGAGTTACATTGCAGCCGCTGGCAAGCGTCAGGTCACATTCGTAGATCTTGCAATGAAACTGTTGCTGACTAGGCATTGTAAATAAACAATTATTTAAAAAAATAATTTATTTGAGTGTTAACTTTTGATATTTAAACAGAGATATTGTCGTTTAAACGTTTTACTTAAACATTTTGAGAATAAAAAATGGTATTGTAAATAAACAAAAAGTTATACAGAAACTGTAATAATTTACACAGTGACAACGATATTTAAACAATAACAGAGATATTTAAACAAAGACAATGATTTTTTAAACATGGAGACACTTTTATTTAAACGTTAACTTCGAAAAATAAACATAAAACTAAGAATTTAAACAGAAACAAAGATATTTACACAAAAACTATGATATGTAAATGATTTACAATGTTATTTACACGGTAACTCTATTGTACAATATTATGTATCAATCTTTTTTCTCCCAAGTCAACGAATCCCCCTTTTCAGTGATGCTGGCTGGGCTCCCTTTCTTAAGTATGCGGGTAACATACTTTAAGCGCAAGGGACATCCTCTTGCGGTAGCCGTAGCTTTTCACCGTCGAACAACTATTCGATAAACCGCATGACGTAGACGGCACAATCGACACTTTCTAGTTTCAGCCTTGGGGTGTTAGTGTCCTGAACAAGGGGGAAGGCTAGAGTCGCCGATTCACCGAGGTCCATATCAACACAATAGTCGAATAGTCTCCGATGCTTTTAGAATCCCCACTAAAAGAGCACTATTTATAAAACTCTAGTTATCAAGGCATTTACCATCTCTCCGATGCTTTTGTCGTACTCCTCACTTTCGGCGGAGGTATAGTGCATGTATTCCTACTTCACGTTATCAAGAACGACCAATGGAAGTGGCCATTCATGATGATTGGAAGGATGACTATGTCAACATCATACAAGTTACGCACGACATCTCCCATCACAGCGAGAGCCGATTCATTTGCGTCTAACTGCTTGGATATGAATAGTACCAGTGGTCGCGTGATGGAGGCACGCTTTGCATATGGATATGGTACTCTTGTCAGAGATTTCTTGATTATGCAAACGGACACATCCATCACATCGTCTATCACCATTTCCTTCCCGTCTAGCATCATGTATAAGCTTACTCGTGTGGTGCTGACACAGTCATTCTTCCATACGATTGTACTATAATTAATCCATAAACGATAAAGTTAAACGGAGACTAATAAAGTTAAATGGTAACTCTTATTTTTAAACAGTAAAGAAAATATTTAAATGGTAACTCATTAATTTAAATGTTAAAGCAAATATTTAAAGGGTAACTCAAAAATTTAAACGGTAAATACAAAATTTAAATGGTAACCAGTTAAATGATATTGGCACTTACGAATCCATCCAGCAATTGAGGAAGATCTTTAATAACTCCTCCTCGAACACGTCGAGGCAACCCTATCTGGGGTATTTCTTCTTCTTTGGTCGAAAGTCCGTCCGCACTTCCTTGAATTGTTGTTGGCGAGGATCATACTGTCAACCGTAGCTGCAGTACCTGTCGCTGTTTTTTCGCTGAAGTTTCCTTCACCCTCGTCAGTAGCATCTTTCGTTTCATTGCAAGGTGTTGTTGTTAACAGTTATGGGAGAGTTTCTCCTTTTGATGAGGGATGATTTTGACCGAAGCATCGATAGCCGGTTCGACTGAAGTAACGAATTCGTTGACAATGCTGTCAACGATCATCTCAACCGCGGGGATGACAACATCATCTACTACAACTGCACCGTCGTCCACCGGTTCCACCGAGATGGGGATCTCTTTGGCCATCATATCGACTACAACTGTAGCTTCTTCCTGAACAATTTCCTCAAACGTTGCTGTTGTAGCCAACTGATCAACCGCCGGTGGTGCTGCTACTGCTTTATCATTGGCCGGCGGAGGAAGAGACATTATTATTTTTTTTCTTTTTGCAAGTCTCTTCAAACGTTCCCCTTTCCGAATGGTCATCCCAATGACGTCATCGTCATCAAAATCCGACGCCATCGCACTCACGTTCTCGGCAATCACCGAGGCTACCTCGACTACATCCAGGCTTTTTTCGGTGGCGTCCATGACGGGTGCTTCATTTGTTTGTAGGGACGGCGTATTCAATTATGCCCATCCCACAAATGCCTCCACCCGAGCAACAAGCCGAGGGAACTTCGTCATTAGTACGTGGCACGCCTACAACAGCTGTGTGGTGATATCATCACTAAGGAGGGTTGTTAGTGTCGGGGGACTATTGCGATTGGGGAGGCTGCTTTTGTCGAAGGAGATGTCACTGTCGGGGGAGGGGGTGTTTTGATCGGGTGGGGTAAGACGGGGCTACTCCGGTGCCTAGGAACCCGTGCTGGTGAACGGTGTCGAGGGTGCCTCAAAGAAGATGGCCTCTCATATTGTCTTCGAGCTAGTGGTTCAGGAGCAATAGCATTCCCACGGTAGATGGCCCGAAAGAAGATTTCTTCATCTGCATTTACCGCGACCATCTTAGGAAACTAACATAGTTAAACAACATAATGTCAGTGAAAATTGCGTTTAAAACACTAATAACTAGTTTTTAAACAATAAAAAATATTTTTAAACATCTAACCCAAAAATTTAAACAGTTTACATAGGTTTTTACATGGTATCTAAAATATTTAAACAGAAAATAAAGAATTTAAACACTAAGTTTGAATGTTATACACTAAATTGAATTTTTAAACAAAAATGTTTAATATTTAAACAGAGACTCATGATTTATTACCTCTTTTTCTTCGAGCGATGACAATATGGCTTCTATGGTCGCTTGCTTCATGTAATTGTTTTCACCGTAGCACATCATCCTTAGGGTCTTGCCAAATCGCACCTTCTTTTCGGTGCCGGTCAGCTCGTAAAACCATATATTCAGTGCGACCGAGCAACCTTTGATGTACCCCGTGTTTGTCATCTTCCCGGTGCATCTCGCTTATACTCTAGCGGTCGCTTATGGGATATCCTCCATCAGCCATTTGTGTGTCTCTTGCGCCTATGCATATCATCCCATACCAGGTAGGTCATCGACATAGTCCACAATCCAATTTGGAACCGAACAGGACATGTTTGGGAAGGGGATTATACCCATGAGGTACACCATCAGAAGTTTGACAAAATTTTCTTCTTTTCTCCTTTGCTTAACAAGCTGCTCAAGTGTTCTCTTGATGGAGTCTCTGTGTCTCTCATAGGTTTTATAAAAAAAATATCTATCTTAAAACAGGGAGAGTGTTTTCTTCTTCTTCTGAAATACAACTGCATCTCCATCGCAATGCAGCCCAGGAATGAGAGCCACATCTTCGGGCCTAAAACTTACCAAGCTTGCCCCGATCCTGAATTTGTTAGTGCAGCCATCATATCTCTGCAATAAAAAAATCAAAGAGGGCCCTCTCTTGGAACATAGCTTCAATCTTGGTGAATGCTGCAAACGGTGTCCTTCAGATTATCTCCCAGTGTCGTCCATTCATGTGAACTTTCAACTCAACAGATCTCCACTATCGGTGTCAAGTAGTATCTCCTATTAACTAGGTTGACCGTCATAATCACAAACCTGCGACAATAACCATATATTAAACAGTATTCAGACAAATTTAAGCGTAAAGTAAACTTTTTTAAACAGCAAACTAAATTCTTAAATGGAGACATAAATATTTAAACAGAAAACTCACATTTTAGACAGAAACAACAATTGTTAAACAAATACATCAAAATGTTTAAATACAATCCCGTTACTTAAACGGAAAACTCATTTTAAAAATGCAACCATATCAACGTAAAGGGAAAACCTACATTGTAAACATTACACAGAATAACAATCGAAAAATCTCTTTCGATCGTGTACACAGACGAAAATGAAAACCAAAACAAAACCCTAGCTGATGAATCTCCTACAAACTTCAATACCATCCAATAAAAATAGAACCACAAAACAACACCGAAAAATCTCTTTTTCTAACAGAATTATTTTAAAAAACACCCATAAACACAACTTCTTCAACGGCGTCCACCTCGGCTCAATACCTTAGACTGTGAGCTGATGAAATGCCGAATACTTGAGCTGGAATTCTTCTCCGAATAATGGCAGAACGCGAAGTCTTCTTTGAGACAAGGATGCCTAGGCAGAGACAATATTGGAAATGGAAAAGCTGAAGAGGCCAAGAGAGAAAAAAAGTATAACTAGCGCCATTAATGGTTGTCTCTAGGGATTACCCAAAACAATAACCCCCCACTCCCACTTAAACTCGACACATGATTGCACTGCCACAACTTCTTACGCGAGGGGCAATTTTATCCATAAAATTCAAAAGTAACTCTGTTATCGCCGGTTACAACTTTTGGGGGTTTGAAAATCATTGACTTTAAAAGGAGGGTGTTTTTAGGGATTGCCAAATTAAGGGGGTGTTTTTGGCAATATTGTAAAGTAGGGGGTAGTTTTTGGCAATTTTCAATTATTATTATTATTATTATTATTATTATTATTATTATTATTATTATTATTAGGGAAAAAGAGGCTTTTTATTAAAATAATTTTTTTAATTATAACTGAAATACGCATTTCCGTAACTATTTATGGAAATGCCTATTTTTATTTTTTTAACAGTTTTTTTAATATATAACTTTTATTTTTTAAAAAAACCAAGCCCGATTAGTTATTTAATATTAAAATTTTATTTTTTTAAAGTTGCGGGTCAGGTAGTTTTATAAATAAAAAAACGGTTTTACATTCAAATCCTTATAATTTCTATTAATTTTTCTTATAACTTATTTTTTCCCCACTTCTCCTATGATATTTCTACTTTCACTAATTGTAACCAAATGTTAATAATCTAAATAAATAATTTTAATATTTTTTCATAATAACAAAATATTAAATATTAAAAAAATTTAACATGTAAAAATTACTCCCATAACTGAACCAAACTCACTTGATATTTTGAATGAACAACAACAAGTACTTATATTATAAAATAATTCATCAAGTACAATATTTAGGTTACATTATGGCATATGACTTGGACCAGCGGCATTTGAACAATTTTGATGATTCTGACCTTCATTGCGACATAAACCATAACGCTTTGGCTGATCGCCTTCCCTTATGTCCATCTCATTACGAATTCTGGTGGATTTTAGACGTCCTGAAAGTGGTCTTCGCATTGTATGATCAGGACATAGGAATGGACCATTATAGGGGTTCCAGTATCTCTCATTTGACATTGACTGAAACTCTTTATGGTATACATTAAAAATTGTCTCAAGCCTATAGACATTATCTATATATGCCTACTAATGTAGATGAATGTATGCACACGCTGCAAGAACATGGTGACAAGGGAAACGAAGTGTTTGAAATTCACTGCAATCATACCCTACTTGGAAGGTTTATATAGGCCTTCACCTAACAAATTGATGGCTAAGATCAATTTCATCCAATGGCTCTCATGAATAGGGTAGGTGCCACATGCCACCAATAATTAATCCCAACAACACTCAATAAATAAGTTATAAGAAAAATTAATGGAAATTATAAGGGCTTGAATGTAAAACACTTTTCTAATTTAAAAAACTAACGGACTTGCAATTTTAAAAAAAAAAATAAAATTTTAATATTAAAAAACTAATGAGGCCTTTGGTGTTTTAAAAAAAAATAAAATTTAACTATTAAAAAATTAGTGGGACTTTTAACTTTTAAAAAAAATTATAAAAAAAATAAAAAATAGGCATTTATGTAAGTACTTACCGAAATGTGTATTTCGATAAATAATTAAAAAAATATCTTAACATTTATCTCTCAAGTTGAGAATGTGAGATTTCTGAAATTTTCTAATCCATATTATTATAATAATCAATAAAAAAATCGAGAAATTATAGTGGTTATAAAATTATTTTTTCGACAATTGTCCTCAAAGAAATAAATGTCAGATATTTATGGTTGTTATTAAGGTTTTCAAAATCTGAGAAGGCTTTAACTTAAAAAAAAAAAAAAGTCTGGGGTCAAGGATTGAGAGATTCAATCCTGTTGAACAGGTATGAATAATTTTACTAAAAATAATTTATATTTTAATTATATAAAATTTAAAAAATATTGAAGAATAAAAAAACATGACTTTTAAAGTTTTAAGTAACTATGTTGATTGAGGGTCAGGCTTCAGTCGAGTTGTATCCCCGTACATTGCTTTCCAATGCATGCTTGACATGTCTCATGTAGGTTTTCAATAGTCATGATTAAACTTCGCTAAATCCCCTTTCACACTATTATTTCACTTTTTGGTTTATTTTAACTTCGTTAGAAAAATGAGAGCCAAATTCCTGTGCCAAAATCTAATCCACTGTTTTCTAAAACAAACTTTTTCTTCTCACTCTTTTATATTTTTGTGTTGTTTTAACCTTTTTCTTTTATTTTCAACTCTATTTCTTTTATGTTTTAGAAACCCCACCTCAAATTTCCACGCCAAAATCCAACACCAACATATTAGCCTTTTATTTTTTAGAAACAAATTTTATCTTTTTTGTCTTTGCAAAAACACATTTTGGTGCTATTAACAAACTTTGTCCTTGTTTGGATTAACTTTTGTGCAGAAGCAGAAACACTATTTTTTTTCAAAAGCTGGTCATGTGATGCTTCTAAAAAAAAAACAGTTTCAGAAGCAGTTTTGGGTTACACAATTACTTAATTGGCCTTACGAAATAAAGAAATGACCTAGGTTTTTAAGATTTCTCTCTAAAATTTTTGTATCCTCATTTAGTCTTCTCTGTCTTCAAGATCTAAAGGTCTCCTCTCCTATCAGCTCCTTCACGTGCTCTAGTGCGATAAATGCACAATAATTGGATTATTATTATAATTCAATGAATACCCATTTTAATAATTTGCTAGTGAAAAAGTCTTTCTACAAATCCACATCTAAACAACTTTACAAATATAAAAGGATTTTTACATTAACATATCCAAACACAAAATACAGGAAAAACACTTAACTTACTTTTGAGGAGTACTTTTTTTAGAATTTTTTTTACCATACATAAAAAATTAGTTCTTTTTAAAAACCAATCCAAACAAGACCTTTGTCTTTTGCAATATTTAGTTATATTCTTTTTTATTTTTTTTAAACTAGATTACTCTATTTGTTATCCATTTTCTTGTTTATCCTATTTTTACTGCAATTTAATTATATACTTCCTTAACTATGTGATTTTCACTCTTTATTTATTCATTGATTTTTTATCCAACAGATATTGTTTATTGATATCGCGTGTAATGAATTGTTTAGTTCTGAAACTTTTTGTGATCTATTGCAAATTGATCATTTACCACAAATACTTTCAAACCAATCCAAATTGGGATGGAATTTGATTCTGAAAGTGAGGCCTATCAATATTATAATGATTATGTCAAAGAAATTAGATTTAGTATTCCAAAGGAGTACGCTAATAAAAATAGAAAATATGGTTATGTAACTTCAAGAAAGTACATGTTTTAAAGACGGTCATCGTGTGGTGAAAAAATAAGATACTTTGGTGAAAACTCATCACAAAGAGACTAGAACAGATTTCCTAGCTCATATTGTCATTAGACACAAAGAATATGGTAAATATCAAGTTACTGATTTTGAAAAGAAACATAATCCTCCCTTGGTCCTAAACCATGCACTCATATGTTACCCTCTCAAAGGAAAATAACGGAAACTCATTCACATGTGTTGGATTTAGCGGATGATTCTGGTTTACCTCCAAAACTTGCATTTGAAATTATTTCTCAAGAATAAGGTGGTCAAGACAATTTGGGATTCACTAAAAGGAAAAGATCTTTGGTGCAAGGAGAAGCGGGCAACTTATTGGATTATTTTGAGAGAAAAAAAAGTTGAAGACCCTTCATTTTTCTATTCAATGCAGTTATATGTTGATGATTTAATTATAAATATATTTTGGGATGATGTAAAGATGATTACAGATTTCAACCTTTTGGGAGATGGAGTATCGTTTGATACAACCTATCAAACAAATAAAAATTATAGACCTTTGGCTATTTTTATTGGGATGAATAATCATATAGAAGAATGGTGATTTTTGGTGCTGCTTAAATGTATGATGAAATATATAATAGCTTCATTTGAATGGTTGTTTACGACATTTCTTAGAGCCATGTCTGAGAAAAAGTCAGACAATTTTGACAGATCAAGATGTCATAATGAGAAAAGCAATTTCTCTAGTCATGCCAGAATCCTACCATCGGCTTTGTGTTTTTCATTTGGGGAATAATGCACTTAAGCACCTGAACCGTTATATAAAAACTTAGATTCTTTTGGCAAAGATTTCAAAAGCACATATATGAATAAGAAAATGAAGAGTTTCTAAAGGCTTGGAAGGTTATGGCTGAGACATATGTGGTAAAAGAAAATAAATAATTAAGAGGTAGCCATTTCTTTCAACTCTCATTCCTCATCTTTAGTAGACCACTTTGCACATCCTTGGGAAGTTGTCCATCACAGGATCTTCTCGGTTTTCTTCTCTCATAGCCTAGCTCACTATTTCCCATTAGTGAGTTTCTTTGAATTTATTATTGCTTTCTCTTGGGTTTTTCGTTCCATTCTATCAGTAGAAATGTTGCATATGACACATAGATTAGTTTGGAACTTAGATCTATAGTTTTTACCATGAGAATGTGTAGATTGAACTTAGGGTTTTAGAGAACATGGCCACCTGGGATGTTACATGGGCATGTTCTTGCCATTGTAATCCCCAATCTTAGAAAGGAAGACAACATTTACACGGCCTCGACTAGAGATACACGGGCATGTTCTTGCTCATGTAGTTCTTAAGTTAGAGACCCTTTCATTGCACAAAGAAGGTATATGGCGCCAGATTAAGATACAGAGCAATGCACATGCCTGTGCAAATCTCTATTTGGGCACTTTGCTAGTGAAAATATGAGATACACGGGCCTTAGTAGAGATACACAGCCATGTACCAAGCCATATCATTTATTGTTTCTTACTTTTCTTGTGAATTCTGACTTGATTCTTTTGTACAGGAAATAGTGAACATAAATAAGATTGCCCACAGGTCTAAGAGTCTGAGAGGAGAGTCATCCGACATCGTGCCACCACTACAACAACCGTTGTTGCCGCAGCTATTTAGCATGCTGGCTCACCAGGAGCGGTACACTAAGTTTTCCCTTCTAAAGTTCGGGGGAACCTGAATGATAGATTGGGCTATATTAGAGTCTGTGGGACACTCTCATGATGTTCATGAGCTGCTGTGGGACAGCTGGTGGGAGAGCCTCTTTAAAATTGATGAGCAATTCTCATTGAAATCTAGCACTAAATAATGGTTGCAAACATTTCCTATGGATTCTGTGATGAATTGGGCCCAACTTGTAAAGCTATTCTTGACTCGATATTTCCTACCGGGGTACCCCACCAAGCCTCAACATGACATAGCCTCTTTTACTCAACAAGAGGACGAAACCCTTTATGAGGCATGGGAGCGTTATAAGGACCTTTTGAGGCATTACCCACAACATGGTCTACTGGGTTGGATGGAGGTGAAAACATTTTACCAAGGTCTGACCCCAAGTGTCCGTCAAACTATTAATGCAATAGCAGGAGGGGTCATTGGAAACAAGGCACCGGAGGAAGCTAGGCAACCCTTTGATGGCATGGGAATAAATAGTTACCAATGGACTTTTAGAGGAAAGATAGTGAATACAGCTGGGATATTTGAGGTAGATGGGGTGACGGCTTTGGCAGCTCAAGTGGAGTCCTTGAGTAAGAAGATTAATGGTATGATGTCACCAAGAGTGGCTTCCTTGATGTTTTGTGAGACTTGTATCAGGGGATATCCCACCAATGATTGTCCTATTGTTGGTGCATCCACGGGGCAACTTTGAGCAAGTCAATTTTGTGAGTGGTGAAAACCAGCCATAAGGGAACCCTTATCGGAATACCTATAACCTCGGGTGAAGGAATAACCCAAACCTTACTTTGAGTGGTCAAGGGCAACAAAAGCTGAATCAACCTTTAGGATTTCAAGAGAAGAGGCCAAGTTTGGAAGAATTGGTGATGAAATTCATGCAATCTTCTAAATAGAAATTCCAAACTGATGAGTGCATTTTATATCATATTTGACATTTCTCCAATGCACTCCTTCGCTTGCCTTTTAGAGCATTTTGTCTATAAATGATGCTATTCTGGGTATGTTGCCTATGTTGCAGGTTTTTAGGGCTCATAACACACATGGAGTGAAATCAGGGGCAACACCAACCAATGAAGACAATTTTTCTAAGTGTCCAATGTGAGCACGGGCAGAGCAAGGGCGTGCCATCTCACCATGGTTCCCTCTATTTGGGATTTCCCTGGTTACTTCGGGAAAAGATGGTCCTATACTTTCAGGTGAAGCATGGTCCGCATACTCCTTTCATGGGCATGCTTAAGCTAAGCACGGGTAGAGCATGATCGTACTCTCCCCGTGATTTCCTCAGGATGACACTTACCCTTTTCACTTTGAAGCTTCATAAAGAGCACGGTCTAAGTATGATCGTGCTTAGGCTGTGCTGAGCCCGAAAAGTCCCTTTTACTGCCCAGACTTAGGGTTTCTCAATATCTTTTGTTCAGGAGTTTTTCTTCTCGAGCGGAGGAACCTTTGAAGAAACGATGATCAGCCGCCACCACTCGAGCTAAGGAGGCCTAGGGTGAGTTAGAGACACTGAAGGAGTGGAGTTACCCATTCCATGGAACTTTTGAAGTACATTTGAGGAGATTTCGTAAAGAGGGGAAAGTCTAGATGTCTCTCTTCCTTATACTTGTTATTCTCTCTTATTTGTATGAATTCATGAGGGGCTAACCATTCCACGGTGCCCCAAGATTGTGAACTATGTTGTTTTTGATACTTTGACTACTTGAGTTTTGATGCCTATGGAGTTATATTATTTTCCTGTGTTTATTCATTGCTTGCATAACTTGGTGTGCTTGATTTGCGTAGATGCTTGTGTAAAACTTGGCATGTGTAGATTACCGTAGTTACAATTACCTAGAGTAATTGCAAAATTTGGTGTGCATGAAGGCCATAGTTATACTTACAAAATTTAGCTTATTTGATAGCCGTAGATGCAACATTGCTCTTAAGCACCCACAAGGATCTTAGAATGTACCCAGGCAGGCATTAGACTCAAGTCACTATCTTAGGCACTTAGGGATCATCCTGGGGCATTGTCCTTCTGCTATTGACACTCAACCATGGTCTACTTAGTTCTTCCATCCTTTGTTTTTATTCTTGTAGTAGTTATTACCTTCACCACCCTCTCAGTTGACTAGATATTAGAGGATCAACTAGTACTAGAAGTCCAGTCCCTAAGGTTCGATAACCCTACTCCCTGTGGGTATTCCCTTTATTACTTGTAACGATCCGTGCACTTGTGGAGAGTTCATCACAAACACACGACAATCGCCTCACATCTATTAAGACTACCTTAGGCTTTGCTTGGATGAGGTAAAGGAGGGGTTCATAAAGAAAGACAGAGTATGGTAAAGTAAAGGAAAAGAAGTTTTTAAGTTATACCTTGTTTGGGGCTAAGTTAAAGTAAATGGAGGTTATCAAACCTTCTTATATTTGGATTAAAGGTAATAGAAGATAAGGTTTTATGCTAATATTACTAAAATGCCCTTGAAGCATGTTGCAATGAAATGCTTGTTTGCAATTTAACTTGAGTCACAATCCATAGTAGAAATTATTATTATTTTTATTATTAAACAAAAAATAAAAAAACATTCAAGTAGGGGTGGAGTTCCAGTGATGTTCCGATAAAGTAACAGCAAATGGATGCTTTCTGGTAAAGTTATATAGGTCGGTTAGCTATAGAATTCATAAACTTTTATAAATGGACATGGATGTAATTATTTTGAAAGATTGAGGCCATTTTCGTCCAATGAAATTTTAAAACCTCCTCAACCCCCCGATTTGGAGGGTTGAGAAATGTTGTTAAATGCAGGGTTGATCCACAACTCTCCATTTAACCATCTCATACCATATACTCCATTTAAACATGGATCCAAATATGGGTTGATCCACAACCCTACCTTACAATACCCTCAAAACCTCCTCCCAAGCAAGGCCTTAAGGAATCAACAAGCCTCTCTCCAAAATTTGGAGAATCAAGTCGGTTAGATTGCTAGGATGTTGTAGAAAAGACCTCAAAGGATCCTTCCAAGCAACACGGAAGTAATCCCTTAGGGAACTTGTGAAAGAAATCACTTTGAGAAGTGGTCGAGAAGTGAAAATGAGGGCTAAAAAATATCATAATTCTACACAAAAAAAAAAGCCACTTGATATTGAAGAAGTGGCTAGCAAAAAGAAGGCTATAGAGGAACCCATTGTGAAGGAATACCAAACTAGAATTCCATATTCTTCTTGGCTCAAGCAAAGAGAAACTAATGATCAATTCAGGAGGTTTCTAGAGTTGTTCAAACAACTACACAATAATCTCCCTTTTGTTGAGGCCTTAGAACAAATGCCTTAGTATGCTAAGTTATTAAAAGATCTCCTCACCAACAAGAAGAAACTTGGAGAAGTGTCGACAATGACATTGAGTGAAGAGTGCTCGACCATCCTCCAAAACAAATTGCCTAGAAAGTTAAAGGATCCGGGTAGCTTCACCATTCCATGTGTGATTGAAAATTCTATAGAGGAGAGTACCTTAGTTGACTTGGGTGCAAGCAGCAATGTCATGTCCTACAAGATCTTCATGAAATTGGGGTTAGAAAAGCCAACTCCAACCAAGATGATGATCTAATTAGCTAACTGATTAATTCATCACCCTAGGTGTGTTGTGGAGGACATGTTGGTGAAAATGGACAAGTTCATTTTCTCGGTCAATTTTGTCATTCTTTACATCGATGAGGAGGTGGAAGTACCTTTGATTTTGGCCAGCCTGATTCTTGCAATATCCAAGGCACTAATTGATGTGAATGATGGGCAAATGGTGTTGTGAGTTGGTGATGAAAAAGTTATATTCAAGCTTCATCCGGAGATATGACACTCATCTAGTGAGGATAACATCTGCTTTTCTATTGATACTATTGATTCTATAATTTCTGAATGTGTGCAAGAAATCTTGGAGGAAGACCTTTAGTTGCCTTACTTGGAGAGGAAGAAGAAATGTGGCTCAGAATTTGTAGGTGATGGCAGTCTTTGAGAAGGAGCTAATTCTGTAGCCCCAAGGTGGAAAGAAAAGAAGATGAGCTAACAAAAGTTGAGATCAAGTGCAGCTGCTTCCAAGGGGTCAAATACATTTAATTCTGGCTAGAATTATTTTCCCAATGAGATCATTTTAATTTCGAAACCCATTGCTTACTTGGGATGTGAAATTGGCCATGGGAGCAAAGAGGTGCTCTATCTTTATAAATCTCCTTGATATTTCTACAGGTACGTCAAAGTAGTGATGTAAGACAAGTGCTTCTAAGAAGGCAACCCAAGTTTCTTGCTTTGTTTTTTAGAGTTTAGCTTGTTTTTATATGTTTTTAATAAATCTTGATTTGAATTGTTTCTTGTTGCAATTTGCATGCAATTAGGTCCTTGTTTATAGGACAAAGTTGTCCAAAATACCTTATCTTACTTGTGCTTTGACATTTGAGTGAATTTAGATCGAATTAAGTTGTGGAAACGAGACATTTGTAGTCTAAGAGCAGTACATGAGTAGTACACGGGTAATACACGCTCGTGTACCTGCCCGTGTATTTCTCTATTTTGGGTCTAATTGCACAGATTTTTTGAAATAGAGATTTACATAGGTAGAGAGGAATCTACGTGACTGTGTAACTCTCTGGATGAGCATCATATTCTTCTAGACTTCAATAGAGAAATACACGAGTAGATGAAGAGATACACAACCGTGCATATCTTAGACTGAGTGACTGCCTTGGCACTCTATCCTGTACATGTGTGTTCATTGTGCACTCTATCTCACGTGTGAGTACACCAACACAAGGCAAGATACGCACTCATGTTCGTTTGCCCGTGTACTTTGAGAAGATAAAGAGATTTCCCCTTTCGTCTTCTTCATTTCACCCACCTCCCTCGTGTTTTGCTCTATATGGCTATTGTGTGATTGCTCTCCCAATCTCTGCAAATGAAAGTTTACATGAGATCCCAAGGTCTTGTTTTTTAACAAATAAGCAATAAATGTTTCCACTTAAGAAAAGTCAGGGATGTGTACAAATGTGAAGTGAAATATTCCCTCCATTCCTTTTTAGCTGTCACGTTTTGGAGCTCTTCTATGTTCCTTTTTACTTGTCACATGAGAAATTTTGTGGAGCATTAAATAATTTTTTCCAAATTTACTTTTAATTTAATGTACTTGTACAATTTTTAATAAATCACAATCAACTAAGTATTAAATTATATACTCCACTAGTGAGATTTTAAATATGGGTAGTTTTGGAAAATAATAATAAAAATTTTATAAAATATAGGTAACCAACTAATTTTAACCAACTTTTTTTAATCGTGTGAATTAGGTAAATGTGACAAAGTAAAAAGAAACGGAGGGAGTAATAAACTCAACAAACACCCATGCACTCACCTTATATGAGTTTTAGGGTTCGACTTTGGATCCTCCCTAAAATGAACACTTTATGTAAGAGACTCAGCGCCAATAAGATCAATAGATTTTTATTTATTAGAAATGAATTTTTGTTTAAAAATAAAATTTTATTAGAATTGCCCACTTCGTCAAAACCTAATTGCACGAGTAATCTCAGTGGAACACTACTCTATTATTGCATGTCATTAATATCATAATAAGTAAAAAAATAAAATAAATAAATAAGGAGAATGAAATACATATTTCCCCATGACTCAAATTTCGGTCGCAAAAACCTAACAAGCCAACCTAGCCCACCAAGTAATCATTGTGGCCTGTAACGTGCTAAAGTCACATGCTGGCGTGGGCCGTGAAGGCTGACCAATCATGGGCTTGGGTTCATGGCATACCTCGCATGGGCCTAGTACTTTAGCACTGGACCATGCCAAAAGCAAAGTCCATCTCGTACCAGCCCACCAGTGGCATTAGCACGTTGCCACTTCCAAAGTGGAACAAGTCCTGCAATGCCCCTAATTTCTCCTCTTACTCGGAGGATGTTCATTTCGGGGAAAATGGAGGATGTTCATTTCACGGAAAATGGAGAGATGTGTTCCAACCTCAAGCTTAAATTGCTAGAGATGTGTTCCAACCTCAAGCTTAAATTTAAGCAATTTCAACTTAATCAAGCAGTAGTATTTTCTACAGCCCTAATTATATTGTCAATAAATAAAAGGCTTTTGTGAAGAGCAAAGCTCCAGTTCATCCGCCATGCACTAGTGCCTAACATTTGCATTAGTACTACGACCATTAGTGTTAACTGATTTATTCTGGAAGGCAAAGTTTTGCACTTCTAGCATTCCTAGTTCCAACAACAGCTGTCAATTAATGCACTAGTTCAAAAGGATTCTGATTCTGTAACAATTTGTAAGAATACAACATTTAACTATTTTAGAACTGCAGAAAACAATGCAGCAACATTTTTCGGTAAACATTTTGAAGTACAATATTCAATGTCTGCAGTGAACCCAATCCAAATAAATGAGGGAAAAAAATTGCATCTTAATGCGACTACAAAAATTTCACAATTAATAGCAGATCAATGGGCTGTTGCTGGCAAGCTAAACAAACACAAAAGCTTATCATTATGAATAAAAAACATAAGAAAAATAGATATGCCGAATAAATCACACATGGAATCAGGAGAAGCACTGCGATGAATGATTGTGAAACCAGGCTAAATAATGTAACATTATAGCCAAACAAGCTCATGAACAACTTGATTAGTACATCTTGATTAGTACATTAGTTCACTCGTCTGTATCACGAATACATCAGAGTAATTACAATATGGAACCCGATGCAAGAAAATGTTACACTGTCACATGCACTAACAGTACATTGATTAAAAAACAAAATGGAACTTACAGCCTGAACAAATAGGTTGAACTAAGAGAAAAGAACTAACTGGTGTATCAAAGTCATTGTACAGCATCAATGCCAACAGAAACCTCAATCAAAAACTAGACCAATTCCCTAATACAAATACACCAAAACTACCCGCACATCTATAACCGATCCAATTGTAGTTTCAGAACCTCAGACGATTCTAAAAGCCAATCCCTTGGAATTTACGGCTCTAAAGAACTTTACGAAGAATACAAAATGTTGATCATCATCTACACAGAGGAGCAAATAGAATACAAACAAAACATATTCTTGAGGTACTTTGTAATTACAACCAAGAAAATGCTGGAATGGTGTATTCGCCTTAAAATGCAGACTTCAATGGCTGCATGCGCTCTGACAACCAATCATCTTGTTCCAGAGAACTTGACAATACAGACTTGCTTGTTGAGGGCTCACATATTTGTACAAAAAAATAATAAGGAAAAGCTAATATAACATCTCCCTAGCCTCACATATAAAACAATCCTATTACAATCCCAGGGTCTCCAAACCTTTAAACATCAACATACAAACTAACAGAAAGAACAGATACAAAGAGCCCACCGAACATCTAAAAAGGTAAAAAAATAAATAAAAAATAAAAAACAAAAAGACATGAAAGACTATGGCTTATCAAAAGAGAAAAATACATGGTGAGTTATCCTCAAAAACTGATATTTATCCATGTTCGGCATGCCTTACTAGATGACATTCTTCAAGGAAAACAAAGTAGTAGCTGTTTCTGGCCAAGATCCAGTAGCTCCTCTCTAACAGCAATAAAGTGTGCTCAATAAGACAGCACAATGTACAGAATCACAAGTTCGTTAAATGCTTAAAGGAATAAAATTGGGGGAAAGATAAGCAACCACAAGAAATCCTATTACATGGAAAGTTGCTGTTATGTTAAGATTAGATTACCATCTAACATGCAAATAAAGACGTGTTGTCATAGACAGATTATTCAATGGTTGGAAGTCAATAAATTAGCAAACTTGAGGAATAGAAAAGCAAAACAACCTTTGCAGAAGAGCTCATGCAAAAAATAAATCATGTGATCATGAATAATTATAAATACACAAAGGAAAGCCATATGCATTGCCTCTGTTTCTAGTTTTATAGATGAATGTTATGCATTTGTGCAATCAGCCTAGGAATACAAACATCCTAAAAAGAGAAAGAAAAGACAGTGTTCTTTTGCTTTGACAGAAAATCTAACCCATGTTTAGCCTTCATAGTCTTGGGTAATTAGTTTGAGATAAGGATCAACTATAATCAATAACAATGGTCCAATGACTTTCAGATTTTGAACAAGATCAGGTGGATGGAGTGGTCAGAGTAAAAACTTGAGAGATGGCATTCAATTTCATAAAAAGCACCTGACCGGAGAACTATTGAAACTAAAAGTGTTGTTAACGATCCCCAAGGAACCAAAGAAGCTTTGTTCCGGAAGGTGATAAAAATGGGTTGCCAAAGTTCAAATCTCCAACATGCTTTAAATAATGGCATCAAGTTTGACTTATATATCTCTAGAAAAGGAGTGTTAACATGCGTTCATGGTAAAACAACCAAGAGATATCAGAAGTTCACCCACCTATCAGCTTGTTCCCTCTTCACATTATATTGTTAAAGTAGTTCCCGGTTCAATAAAGAAGAGCAAAGAAAGGAACCACGATGGCCAATGATTCAAGAGACTGGGCAGATTGTAACAATGAAAAAGGATTGACAATAATTCTCTATCTTACTTAATTCTAACTGCTAATTACTAATAAAGCAACATGCTTAGACATCATCTAAATATGTTTTATAACAATAACAACTGACTTGTGAATCTTAAACCCAATCCCCAAGCATCTCATGTTCGAACACTACAAGGAACAAAGGCATATCTAGTATCACACTTAGAGATGTTAGCAAACCACTCTTAGCCATATTTGTTAGAAAAAATGTCATTGAGGTTGAGCTACATCAACACATGGCTGGTACATATAATTAAATTAAGAATCTGTGCGAAGCACTGAGTGAGCTTGAGAGAGTCACAGCTGGTTCAGGCTTCCTTGAATTTCATTTCAAGCTTGAGCAGCTGGCTCAATCTTGGCCCATTTAATCTTAAGCCAAGCTCAGGCTACTCATCAAGCTGATTGACTTAACAATGTTGGAGTTGCACTAACTACATAGCTTAAGCAAGAATTGACAACTGAAACATTGAAGGACACATAATTTGAATTGAGTCTTCAACAAAAAGAAAGGGGATCATTCCTTTCACACTGTTGCATAACTCTTCTATTTAACAGGTTCACTGAATCATTGAAGGACACATGATTTGAACTAAGCTTCTAGCATTGTTATTAAAGATGCGCCTCAGCATGAGGCGCCCTAGGCTCCAGCCTAGATGCCTTGCCACAAGGCATGAGATGATTTTGAAATGCGCATTAGTAAAGTGCAATTTTTTTTTTTCAGTTTTTAAAAACTGGATAAATATCTTATGATCACCAAATTAAATCTCAATCTTTAAAAGCAAATTTTTTTTTATTCTTTTTATTTTGTAGTTTTAAGAGCTAGGAAAATATGGGCTATTAGATAATCATCAAATTAAATCTTAATCATTAAAGTCAAATGAAATTTTTAGGCAAGAAACATCAAATATCTCATCTCTCACTTCTCCCACTCTCCACATCTTCAGAAAGGACCTCACAAAAGATTGAAGACCACAAAGGTATTTCTTTCCCCACAGTAAATTTTTATTTCTTTTTCTTTTTTCTTCCTTTCATGAAGAAGAATAAGAAGATGAGGAGGATTAATATGAGAATGAGTGGGAAAATAGTGAAAATAACAAAGCTATCGAACTTAATAGTGATTAGAATTTCCTAGTGTAATAGTATTTTTTACTACTAGTAGTAGTGCGGTGGTTTTTTTGCTACGTTGATAATATGCTTTTTTACTTTATCATGTTTTATCCAAGTTTGAATTTTAAACTTTGATTTCCTTATTTTATAAATTTTAATATGAATAATAAATTTTATAATTTTTTTTTATTCTTTTTAATCATTTTTGGCCTTGCTTCAGAAAGGCACACGTCTAAGCGATTTGAACCCCTAGCGACTTGATACACCCTTCACTTTTGATAACTATTGCTTCTACCTATGTGACAGTCAAACTTCAGTTTTAGGTGAGGCTGGTTAACACACCGATTTGTTTATCAGACTCCTTTGTCATGGTCCTTCCTTGTTCCCTCAATTTCCTAACTCCTTTCTCACATTAAAGATCTTCTACATGGCCTATGTCACAAGCCAAGCCGGATTCATTGTTTCCTAGTCCTATCAATTACAATCAAGCATCTTTGTTCATGCTTTCTTGCTATTTTACAGTAACAAAGTATAACCTATTGCAAGAGATGCCTAGGTTGAGGTCTGCAAAGTGTTAAAATATGCAGAGAAGCTGATCTCCTCAAACCTAGCATCTAGTTATGAACAAGCAGTCGTACAGTATATTTGCAAAGATTTAAATAAAGAAATTCTGCTCTATAAAAGTGGAAGAAAACTATAAACCAAAGATGGCCTTTGGTTGGGAATGGTAAAAGTTGGAAAAGGTTGGGTTTGGGGTTTGATTGTTTCAATTTGGATTGGAGCAAGAAGTTTAAGATGCAGTTGACTACACTTTAATATCCAAAAAGGTGTCCAGTCATGTGTTCAGTCTCTCCATGAATTTGGTATTCAATCAGTTAAAATCAAATCATTTTAATCTCTACAACATAAACCTGGGTAGAATAGCCATAAGTTTAAGTTCCTGGCATATTCAAATACTCCAAAATTTTATAAATACATTGTTCCATAAATTTCCTAATAGCATATGCATCCTTTTGGTAACATACTAAAATTGGAAGTTAAAACATTGTATTGAAAGATTTAATTTCTCAAGGACCTATTTGACAGAGGTATTAAAAAAATGGAGAGGGAGAATAAGAGTTATTATTCTATTAAGGAATTCGGATAACCACGATTAATTCTACATGATGTTCAGTTGGTATTCTTTCTATTCCAGTCAACTTATCGCTATAATTGTAATTCCTAGAATAAATAGGCATCATTTAAATTAAATTCCCTCTATTCATGTGGCTATATTGGCATTTGGATGATTGGATGGAATAAACCTTATTCCCAATAAAAATGGAGTCTCAAGTTTCAGATTCTACTGTATGAATGGATACTTCCAAATTAAGTTATTTGACAGATTCTTGGAAACACAAGCTATCTATAGCCTATAACAGGCAAGGATTCTCAAGCAGGATTACCAAATCACAAATAGAGGACAAAGTGCAGTGGGGAGGAGTTGAAAAATTACATCCCCTTATGCAGCTAACTGAACAGCATTCTAAGGCATTCCCGAACCTCAGAAATTTCAAAAAGTAAATATTTTCATAGTAAGACTTTAAAACTTGCAAATCATATCCTGTGCACAAACAAAGATCCAACAATGTGTTCAGGGACTATTATTGCTTTATGTCAACGAGTTCTAGCACCCCAAACTAAGAACTAATGCATGGCCACTTGAGCATGACATTCCAAACTAAGAACAATTGGTCTTGCATCTGTCAATATGTTGCTTCAACAAATAATTAGTGACACTATATTATAATTCTATCAATTTGAGACCCGACAATGAAAAAACAGCCAAAATAAGAATAGCAGAATAACAATAAAGACGAGTACGGAATGCCCAACATGATAACTCCTTGCTAAAAGCATTGTCAAATGAAGACTTGCTAATGGATACAATGGAACATGACTGTGATATCTAGAGATTTGAGGATGTGAAGTCATTGCAGTAATTTTCACAAGGTTAAAAGTTCAAACATTATGCAACAATTAACACTGTCAAAAATAATGAATAGAAATTTTCTAGAATAAAATGAGTACTCCAACTTCACTGATCAAGAATGCAGTTATGAAGGCCAAATGCGTTCAAAGTAGGAAAGAATGCAGAAATGGGCACCAGGAAGAACTAATTCACACAAACATATTCATTATGGTTCAATATAAGAAAATATTGAAGTATGAAGAAAACCCCCAAACCAGAGACTATACATCTGTTTAGAGCTTTATCTAAATTTTTCAATAGTTTCGAGTTTCAAATTCAGCCTGGTCTTTCTTTCAACAAAATCTTTCATTAACGATAAAAAATTTGTTGGTACTCAAAGAGATCACATATGATAAGTAGTCTAACAACACAAAGGAGAAATGCTATGTCAATACACCAAGACCCACAAATCCTGAAGGTAACATCAATAAGTCATCCCTAATCAAAAGATCTAGAGAACTGTAAATTCAAGAGGTGTATGTTTGGCTTTGTCACCAAACATAAAACCTTAAAAACCCCAGCTATGTACAGCCAGCATTTACAAGAGGATTTTATAGTTTATATAACATAATTATTCAGTCTTTTATCTAGGGGCATTTCCTAATATCCTTGTAGAAAAGAAGGATATCAACTCTGCACAGAGTAAAAAAAAATTCACAGCTAAAAGTCATAAGCCTCTTGATCATCCGGGGTTTAATGACTACAATAGGAACACTGATTATTGACTCAGAAGCTACAACGGGAACATAAGGATGGTAACATACATCAAGAACACTGATTATTGACTCAAAAGCTACAATATGAACATAAGGATGGTAACCATCTAATATGCACAAAATACCTGCCTTTCAAATGCTTCAAATGGCCATATATGTCCTATCTGATTAATATCTTCTCAAGAATGGAGTCAAACCACTTGCATTAGATGGACATATCAAAATTGTTATATCAAAATAATCCTCAAAATGGCAATAGCCATATTTCCCAAATGGAATCACACAATCCAGTTTCCAGTTGCTGAGATCTTGTTCCATTTATAGCTATATATATATATATATATATATCTATATATATATATGTCAAATTTACTTTCCATGCAACAAAAACTAGTAACATGAAACATTTTAAGAGCCGGGATCATGCATAGTGTTTAATCCATTGGGATAATCAAAATAGATCTGACAAGATCATCAGAGTCTATCCACAACCACAATCTAACCCCCTCTACAAAAGACATTAAGACCTCAAATGATTCAGACAAGCTATTATCAAAGGATGGTCAATCATTCTTTTTAAATCCCTTAAACGTTCACAAATTAAACTTGCCATCCAATTATTAATTAGTAGATCTCATCCAAAATTGCAATAGCTGATAAGGTCCAAAAGGCACCAAACAGTAAGACATGCTCTATACTATATCATTATGAATGTTCCATCATCATTACACCAATATGCATTCGTTACACACACCCCAAGCATGTTCTCCCTATGCCAAGTAAAGCAATTTTGTCTAATGCTCTGTTCACATTGATTCTAGTATAGGATGGATACAGGGCAATTCAACCCAGGTATTCCAAAAAATATTATGTTATAGATTCCTTCCGTGGGAGTTGTTTTTAATATGGAATTGATTGGATACTGAAACACTGTTAGAACCCCCAATAAAGTATGAAAATGGAAACCTAAACTACCAGCCTCAAATGCCAATGAAGTACAGAAAATCTTTAAATAACCAATCAAAACAAGTCCTTACTGTCACTTCATCATTATGTCCTAAAAATGCAACTAGGTTTGTTGATCAACTACATGATCCTTGGGCATGCAACATGCGTAGCTAGACTAATAACTAATGACCATGTCAAAACTCCTCACTTAAATGCCTGTTGTAAAAGTTTGATCAATGATGCACACGATGATTGAAATGACCTCTTAATGAAATTTCTTTAAGGCTATGAAATTATGAACATTCCTAAATGCTTATTATCTAAAGTGATGCGCAAACCCACCAAAGAAATAAATCATATTACTATCTTGCCTTCTTATAAATCAGCTGTATGTAGAAAAAAAAAGGGTAAAGATCCAAATAGTTTAAAGATAAAAGAAGAGCTTTCAGAAGGCATGATTGTGAAGTTTCAGCTCACAATTCATTCAAGTCCATGCACTAATGACAAGTTGCTTTCAAATGGACAAAAAAGGCGAGGGGTATTAAACTAAGAAATAAACCTAAAATTCTTCTAGAAAGATCCAATAAGTGCTATAAAAGTCAAAAATGTTTAATAGGGTATCAAAGTTTTACTCCTACAACTACAAGACCTAACAAGAAAAACCCTGGTCCCCAGGGGGACATAAATAATTGGTGAAAGAAAGAAAAACATCAAACAATAAATCACTTTCTAAAGCATGTTAAATTGTGTGAATACAAGCATCAGTGTTATGTTACCTTGCATTCAACACAAAAAAGAGAATTGCAGAATGGACCCTAAAATTGACCTCAAGCTCCAAAGAAATATCGATAGGACTGTTAGGTGGAATCGCCTTCTAGGGATCAATGATATTTGAGAAGATAATGATACAAGCTAACCTACTTTAAAACAGTGGCTAAATTGAGAATTCAAGAGCAAAGATCCTAAAAGCACCATAGGCATGAACCAGAAGATTGTGCGCACAATTTCATATATATAGGTTAATTGGGTTAGTGTCATTTAATCAATTAGTGGGAGAATGCATTTAGGCTCAGGGGAGGTGGATGAAACATGAAGGCATGCCCAAATTAATGAACCAATCAACCAAGCATGAAGAAAAGCATATACATCGAACTACTTAAAAAGAAAAGAACAGCAAAGCCACAAATAAATGCATAATAAAGTTAACATAATGCAAATAAAGAAACTTTGTCACAAACATGTTAGGAACAATCTACTATAAAACAAATCTTCAATAATGCCAAAAAAAAGGCATTCCTTGACATTAGTGATGCATCTAAAAAAACAGCAATCCCTTTTGAGCAGGCCAATGACAAGGACCAACTTGCAGTTGGAAAGCACACTATATGGCACTATGTTTGAGTATAAATACAACTTGAAATCAAGAGAGTTATAAAGCTTTAGCCTAACATCTAGAGATGAAATATCAAGTCACAGAAGTACTAATAACACACTCATAATAGCAAAAATCAAGAGAACATTTAAATGCATCTAAGTCATCATGCAGCCTATTATCTCACAGAAAAAGGATTATGTGAGGCATAATAATTGTATGAGAGGGTTTCCAGATGCTAAGAAAGTACTGATAGTTTAAAGCACACAAATGTTAATCTTTGGTGTGAAGGATGTTCGGAAGGAAGCAAACATGAAATTAGAGTCTCCTCTTGTCTACCATCCACCATCAACCCAAGGATCTCATCCAACATACTCACCTGCATAGATGTTGAGGAACCCATGAACAATTATGGCCAGCAGCACCGAAGGACTGATGATGAGTTGACCACTTTATACGAATTCTGAAGCTGCCATCACAATGCCCAGTCACTCTGACCCGCGTCGTCTCTTACCATAATCTGCATCTCGAGAACGAGACCTGTAGTCTTCTTCTTGCATCATCCGTGACTTGCTTCGAGACCTTGAAGAAGACTGCCCTCTATCCCAATCATCATCATTATCCCTATCACGATCCCGATGCCTATGATCTCTATACCCATCTTTTTCTTCCTTGTAGCGATCTCTATCAGATCTGTCCCAATCCTGCTCCCTCTCATCACGGTTCCTCCTTTCTGAGTTCCCTGACCAATCACGCTCTGAGCCCCTTTCCTTCTCCCTAGAAGTATTCGATCTCCCACCTCTTTCATGATTCACCTCCCCATAACCATAATCAGATGCCACATCATCACCATCATAACTAGATTCCCTTGTTCTCCTCCCATGCTCCTCTCCAGTCCACCCACCCATACTGGCATCACCCCACATCCCCACAGATTGACCATCCATCCCAGTTCCCCCTCCCATCATTCCCATTCCATTGGCAGACATTCCACGGCCAAAGAAGGCCGGATTAACATGAGGAGCCACCCCGGGAAGTCCAACAGCATTAACAGCTTGGAATGAAGGCATCATCCCTGGGAAACCAGGAGCAG
The DNA here is from genome assembly GCF_009730915.1 of Dioscorea cayenensis subsp. rotundata. Classification (NCBI taxonomy): domain Eukaryota; kingdom Viridiplantae; phylum Streptophyta; class Magnoliopsida; order Dioscoreales; family Dioscoreaceae; genus Dioscorea; species Dioscorea cayenensis. The sequence continues at coordinate 9,396,162 of NC_052475.1, forward strand.
CGAAACCAGCATAAGGACCTCCCCGTCCCATGAATGTTGGATCAAACCCTGCACCCATCATGCCCTGTGGGTGCATCAGCCCGCCTGCAGGACCTGCTAAACCAGGCCCTGCAAGACCTTGCCCATAAGGACCTCCAGCTGCACCTCCAACCACACCAGCAGCCCCAACCATACCTTTAGCACCCATAACACCTCTCCCCCTCATCTGTCCACCCCCACCTTGCCCTCTATTAAGCATTCCCTGCCCACCCCTACCTCCCCATCCACCCCTTCCAAAGTTCCTACCCCCATCACCACCCTGAAATCCCATCCCACTCCCTCTCCCCATCCCATCATTCATCCCCCTTCTCCCCTGCATCTGTGACTGCTGTTGCCCCTGGTTCTTATTCACATACCCACTCGCCATCTGCTTCAACGTCTGTGGTGATGCAAAGGTCACCACACAAGGCCTCCCATTGAACAAGTACCCATTCATCCCTTCCTTACAGGCTGCCGCTGCGGCAGACTCATAGAACTCCACCTGACAATACCCCTTCGATTTCCCACTCGCCCTCTCATCAAAGAACTTAATCTCCTTCACCCTCCCATACTGAGACATCACACTCTCCAATTCCGCATCAGTAGTCCACCAATGGAGTTCCCCAACGAACAGCATCGTTGGACCACTATTATCCACAGCAGGTATCACCTGTCTCACGTTATCATTCACCATCGAAGGGCGGCTCCCCACCACGCCAGAACCCACTGGATTAAGAGGTATAGAAGGAGGAATTGGAGGAGGAGGAGCAGCAACAGCCGGCACCGATGGAGGTCCTCCGCCGCCGAAGCTGGGATCGATGACCATCTTCGGAGGAATTGGACCCAAAGAGCCTCCTTGAAACCCTATGCCTCCCATCTGTGCAGGCTTTTGCTCGGGTTTCGCATCCTTTACCTCAATACCACCACTGCTATGGTTCTCCGGATTCTGGTTTGAATTCCCAAAGGCCACAGCCGGCGCCGGCGCTGGCGTCGGTTCAGACCGCGCTGGCGGCGCCTGCTTCTGCTGGATCGTCTGCATGAATCCATCGCCCACGTTGACATCGTTATAGAGATCGTCATACTCGTCGTCCTCGCCCATCAACTCCTCATCAGCGAGCGCCGGGATCGCACCGCCAGTTCCTCCTCCGCCTCCTCCTCCTCCTCCACCGCCGCCGGCAAATGGATACTTTTGAGATCCGCCATAGTCTTCCTCTCCGTAGTCCAATTGCTCCTCCGACATGGGATCCATGGCCTCCGGATCGAAGAAATCCAAGAGAGAAAGACAGATCTAGAGGGATTTGGGTATATCGATGACAGAGATGGAGAAGCAGACGGAGAAGAAAAGCGTGAGAAAGAAAGAAGGTTTTTGTGCTCTCGTTTAGAAAGACTAATAAGAAGAGATTCAATGGAATTATTCTGACTTTTATTTTTTATTTTATTTTTCCTTCTTTGTTTCTGTTGGAAGGAATACAGGATAAATATAATTTTTTTTTTCTCTCTTTTCTAAATTCTAATGGCCTTTTTTAGGTATCATAACAATTTTTTTATTTGAAATAGTTCACTTTTACTGTATACTTATAGATCTGAAGGATAATGCCTCATTTCCTAATTTGTTGTTATATATGATTTCTTGTTTACATCCATATGCTTACTTTGAAATAAGATCTTAAGGATTTTGTTTGTGTGGGTTCCGGTTTTGGATTTTTTTTTTGAAGTTGCATGGATCCCATGTTGTATGGATCGGAGACATACAGTCTTTTATTTACAAATTTTATTTACTTTGGGCCTTCTTCTTCCTTTTGTTCATAAGTTGGATTTGCTGCTCCTCTTCTCCTCTTACCTTTTTATTCTTTTCTTGTTTTTCTCAACCATTCAGAGTCATATCTTATTTTGTAAGATGTAAGTCTCCTTGTTCAACTCACTGGCTAAGCTATTATTGATTTTTTTTTAAGTTCACTTTCTATATTTTTTTTGAAAATATTATTTTTTGCCACTTGAAAGTTTCAAAACTTTCTAGACAACCCTTCTGACTTTTCACATTCCCAGACAGCCTCTCTTTTTTTGTTTCACTTCTTTTTTGCCCTCTAAGCTCACTAAATAAGCGCCTTTTCTTTATATTCTAGCTTTACCCCTACAAATGGTGGGAAAAAAAAACCACCCAGTCACATCATTATTTTGAAAAACATACTTTAACCTATTAAATCACCTATCTTCATGCCATCTTCTCAAACATTTTTTGGAAGTGTTTTAGTATTTTATACCAAATAAAATGCTTCTTCTTAAACCCTTTTTGTCTCTTTATCTAGCACAGGTTGTGATCTACTCCGGTTCTCATTTGGTGTATTATAGTTTTCCATTTTCATTTTTTTCGACTATCCTTGGAACCGGTGCGAGAATCTTTTCCTTGCAATTGCCCACCCTTGTTCCTAAGAGGAAACCCTCTAAAGAAGACTGGTGAGTTCCTTAGTTGGTGTTTTGAGCAATATTTCATATAATACATAATTTAATACCATATAAGTGATAGTGATACTTGATTTTTTTTATCCAAGTTTTGTATGGAGAGCTTTTGTGTAGTTGCTAGATACAAGAGGGAAGGACGTGTGCTGTTGTTCACCGTGCACACGCCCGATGCACATAGGATGGTTTGTCCAATAGAATCTGAGGTGAACTTCCAATACATGCTACATGTACCACATGTTCAATTGTGCTACCGTTGACCTCATATTCGACACAAATGAAAGCCCATTAACCATTCCTGCCAACACATCTCTCCCGTTGTAAATATTGATTCTCTTAGTACATGTAGTTAGTAACTGATGCATAACAAATTTTCTTCTTAGTCAATTTGTTTTCCACTTAAAGAGTATTTTTTTCTGCTTAGTCAGTATGGTTTCCACTTAGTCAGTATGTTTCCGGCTTAACCTATTTGCGTTTCATGTATTTAACATATTACATGCTTAGCAATATTATTTTTCGTTACATTAAATGGTTCCTACTTATTATACAATGTTATTGTTTAATTTATTGTTTTATCACTTACTCGATCACGTTAAGTTGTTTTCAAATGTTCTCATGTTTAACACTCAACTTCACTAGGGATTTGGTTTTTGAAAGTATATCCTTTCCATCACAAGATGGGCCTACCGGTGTCCTAGGACCTCCTACCTCGTCTGAGCAATCTGAACTTCTGTCGTTGGATATTGCACAATGGTTTATAGACACTGACCACTTAAGAGACTCACTGTGCAATTTTGCAATCAACCGTAATTTTAACTTCACATTCATAAAGAATGAGAAACACAAGGTAACTATCCAATACGCCAGTGACAGTTGTTAATGGCATCTCTATGCCTCAAAGGAATACAATAAAGAGACTTTTAGGATCAAGACAAAGCTCTAGCTGGTTACAATCGTAGTTGCAAACATTTGTTGTTTGTGATTAATAAAAACAATATTGTTTGCGTACTTTCTTCTTTATGTATTGCACCTATTGCGTATGTTCTCATTAAGCAAAAACATTTAAGGATATATCAAATATGTTAAACAACAACAGCTAAGAATAAGTAAGAACATATGCTAGTACATGGGAACAAGTATACTTAAACATAAACGTATGCATATAACTGGTAGTAAGTCTAGCTGAGAGAGAAAGTATGTTGATAACTGGTAACATGACCAACTAAACGAGAATTAAATTTTTTTTTTTCAATCAAACATTCTAAGGGTCTCCAGTTGGCTCATTCTTGAAACTCTCCGCTTGGTCACCACTGTGGGTGATACCTTCCATGAGTATCCTTACTGCAAGATGGTGGGGCAGGAGCAATGTGATCTCCGCGACTGGCGGCCCTATCAAAATCTTCTTCTTCTTTGTTAGCGGAAAGAAGCTCCAAAAATTGACACACAAAAACAAGGTAGTATGAGTGAAACCCGACACAAGAAAACATAAACCTTAGAAAATACGTGTTAATGTATATGACTAAATGGAAAGGGATTTAACTTAAACGTGAAACCAAATAACTAATCGTAAACAGTAATAAAGACATGCGCTTGGTTCTTTCTACGCACAAAAGACATATACTAAATACAAACAAATGAGCTTATGTGGAAAGTTTTACTTTGGCATGTAAAACTATAACACAACTTCTTAATAACTTATTACTTCCTTGTCTCCAACTAATGACAACATTGATCCTAAGTCCGTAATCATAACCACATCTTCATATGTTTCCAACTTGCCTCCCTACCTTGGAGCACGACCGTTGGCTTGTATGGTCTGAGATGAGTCTTCAAAGTTGTAGCGGTGTGAGGCGGGAATTCTCTCAGGATTACCCAAAGAAAAACAACTGTCTGAATAGATAGTGTTCAAGACTCAGACCCTAAGCGAGAAGGGAAATATTTTGGGAGTTTTCTTGTAAGTAGATGAAGGGCCGAAGAAAGAAAAAAAGACTGTGCTAGTACTGATAGAGTTCTCTCAGGATTACCCAAAGAAAAACCAATTTATCTTTTAGTTCCTTCCTTTCACAGGCCAAAGTGATCACATAATGGGCATGATAGCCATTTCTCACCATTTAGTAGTTGTCCACAACTCCCAAGGTAAGTGCATTATTATCCAAAAAATCCCCAACTTACTCTATTTTTATCCTTTAACGTTTTGAAGGGTTTAAAAATAAGTGAATGAAAAAAGAGGGATTTTTTTAGGGATATTGGAATTAGGGAGGGCCATATTGAAACTTTTAGGGGGTTTTTGGCAATTACTAGTTTTTTTTTAATAAAATGGATAAATCATTGATTTATTAAAAACCTAGAGAATATAAAACATACAAGAACTAATTAACTAAACAAAAAACCGACTAAAACAATAAAACCAACTAGGTAGAGAAAGCTAACAACAATAGTAAACAAAAAAATAACATGAAGGTAATTACCAGTTGTGAAGTGTTCCAGAACAAAACAAGGAACAAAAAGACAAAGCAAATAAAGAGAAGCAAGAAAGTCAACATTGACCACCATGGGGTGCCAAAGGTTGACTCTTTTTCTAGAAGGATTACTCATAGATCAGTTTGTCGGGGTGGAGGATTTTCTTTTGTGCTAGTACTCAGGAAATTTAGGGAGCACCTAAATGTGTGGACTGAATCATTTGGGACATTAGTGCTGCAGATCACAAGCTGCCAAAATCCAAGCATGACACATATAAATGATCTTAATAATAGTAGGAATAGGATCAAACACACATCGTTTAAATGTTCTTTTGTTCCTTTCTAGTCAAATTTTCAAGAAAATCAATTTTTAGAGGAGATCCCACAGCTTACATTGTCGGACTTCCAAGGTAGGGTGCTAGACAATCCAAATATCAACAAGGGATCATGGGACTATTGTAGCCCATAGTTTTGTCTGAAGAAGAACCAGATACGCTCTGCAAAGCTACTGTTGAGGAAAAGGTGGTTGGTGGTTTTTGTGTCTTGGTGCCACAAGATGCAGATATCAGTAATGTATTGATTGCAACTTCTTTTGGCGAGATTATTGAGGGTAAGAATTTTGTTGTCCCAAATTAGTCAGCAAATGATAGTTACCTTACTCGGACAAGCTGATTTATAAAAAAAGAGTACAATGGGCAGCGAAAAGCCTCCATCTGAGAGGAAATGGTACGGGGAGCATACTAAGAAGGTCTTGTTGTTTTCAATGGACCAAGTACTCATGTCTTCTTGGTTACTAGAAAAATTCCAAAAGGATGACTTGAGTGGTTAAATGTCATCAATAGAGGCAATTCAAGAGAAGATCAATGGGGAGGGGAAACGTTCCAAGAAGTGTTTGATTGAAATTGTATTTATACCTCGAAAAGATAATGGGAATGCCTCATTTCCTAATTTGTTACTATCCTAATTCATGTTCACATCCATTTAAATATATATATATATATATATATATCATAAGGCTTTCGTTTAAGTAGTTTTCATTTTTGAATTCATGTTTACAAAGTTGCGCAGACTACAAAGAAATTGGTGAAATCTTATCTAATTTCTTTATTTACTCCTAAAGTGCTTTACCATTGTTTGCCTTTTTAATTTTACACCATTGTTTAATTCCTTTTTTTTCTATTTATCTTTTTTTTTATGAAGCTTTTACATTTTAGTCCCTAAATTTTTTCTAATCAAAACTCTTTCTTGCAACACCTATTTAAGTATCACCATTTATTAAATGATTCAAATCCAAACAAAAATTTAGAAAATTTTAGACTATAAAAATTATAACAAGGCAACGCAACATAGTCAAAATTAAAATGATAAAAATTACAATGGATATATCTACAATGATTAAAAGTACCACGCCTAAAATTTCAATGTCAACTAATTATAATGATTAAATCTACATCGGTAAAAAATTATAATAGTCAAATCTACAACTATCAGAAGTTATATCAATCAATCTACAAGTACAACAAGCAAATCTGCAATAGTCTGAATTTAAAATTACCAAATATACAAAAGTTAAAAACAATCAAATCTGCAACTGTCAGAAATTATGATTGTCAAATTTGCAATTGTTAGAAATTATGATGGTCAAATATACGACGGTAAAAAATTATAATGATCAAATGTGCAATTGTCAAAAATTATGAATGTCAAATCTGCAACCTTCAGAAGAATTGTGACCATCAAATCTGCAACAATCAAAACTTACAGCAGTTAAAAGTTTAATAAAAAAATAATAATGGTTAAAATTACAATGATTAAAATTTCAACAAGCAAAAAACCTTTCTCATCAAAATGCCTATAATCCTCCCTTAGATAAACCTTGTTAATTAATTTTGACTCTTCCAATATTAACTCTCTTTAAATTATCCAATCTACAATCACATTCTTTTCTTATGAAATGGCGGAAAGATCACTTGTTCAAGTTTACTATAATGGTTCCATTGCTACAAGTGAAGATAGTGTTATATATTCTCCTACAATCAATCTTGTTTCCATGTAGAAAAATGACATCTCTTTAAAATTTTTAAAGAAAATCATTGAAGAAAAAATAGAAGCAGCAGATAGTGAAATAATTACATGTATCAAATACATGCTACCTATTTCTTCAGGTCACGATGAGATTTGATATTAATCATTTAAATTGAGCAAAAACCATGATGTGCGAATGATGTTTGACTACCACAAAAAATTTCCTAATATGCAATTTCTTAAAATTTCATATGGAGCTCGGTGTTGTTACTTCCACAGGTAGTTCCTCTCAATAACAAATAAACAGAGATGACAAGATTCAACTTATTATAGGATGAGAACTAACTATGTCTGTGTAGTTAGTTAATGAAGTTGAAAAGACCTTGACATAATGGAGGGTATGGGGTGATCTACCATGTAATGTTTGGTTCACTATCTTACAACAACCATCAAGTGCACAGACATACTACTCAACTAGAATGCAACCACATATACAATCAAGTTACAAACATTAAGATGTTGGAACAACTTCCTTTTCATGATATATATTCATGGAAATAAAGCTGGTGAAGTATGGAATCTCTAGTGGGGATGGGTATGATAGTGACAACTATACAAAGAATAGTGAAGTGAGCACTGAAGATCATCATCTAGAAGATTGCAATTTGGAAGATAATCCCAGACAAAGTGCAAAATTTACGATGGCACCATTTGAGCCTCCAGCATGTATCAAGTCACTAGACTTGGCAGAATGTCCACACCAGAATTCTAGGAGTATCATTTCTTAGGCATTAATGGGTTAAGAGGGACAATGACAAATAGAGTTTGCATATAGGCATGCAATTCTGAATTTAGTTGATGCCATCATAGCGATTAAGCATTACTACTTATAGAAGTCGGTGGAATACAAAGTTATTAAGTTCAATCTGGCTCGGTATTTAGAAAGATACAAGTTATATGGTGACAGATGCAGTTGGAGAGTTTCTACACCATTTAGCAAGAGGAAGCAGATTTAGGAGATTACAAGGTATAACAGCCATGATACATATGCATCGACAATGGTCTCCCAACATCATTCCAAGCTATATTCCAACTGATACACCCTTTGCATATCTACCATAAGTGCACGGATGTACGAAGTTATAAAAGCACCCAAAAGGCAGGTGATCATATTTACAAGTAATGAGAATACTAGCTTTAACTCCAACTTTGTTATCTAACCTTATTCATGAAGTTGCAAAGGAAAGCAAATTGGCAAAGAGAAGAAAAAGGCTATTAAAATGATGAACAATCAAGAGAGAATGCAATTAAAAGAGAATGGGTACTTGAACATTCATCCCCTAGAATTTTGACTTTACTTAGAAGGTTTGCTTACTTCCTTTAATTCAACTGAAATAAGCCATTGGAATCCAAATGCACTCTGATTCCGTTCTCAATGCAATTGGCGACTATTTCAATAAGAGGTTCTAGCAGTAATCTCTCACATCACTGAACCACCTACGGATGCTTAACGCTTTAGGGAGCCTGGTTGATCGGCTAGACTCCCCAAGGTAGATTAAACACTCTCTTGAAATATCTAACCCCTAATCCTATACAAACCCTAATGGTGATCTCTCTCGTTACTGCGATTTATATGATTGCTAGGTGCGCATGGGAGTACAAAAGCAGGCATAATCAAATCAAAGAGGAAAGTGGATACTCCTTTACCTTAGGCTCACTCTTTCAACCCTCTCCAATCTTAGTAAATCTAGCCTTAGTAGGTCTCTCGACTAGTCACTAGTTCAAATCAAACATATAATTAAGCTCTCACTAAATAGGATTATAAGACGAAGAAAACACAGGATTGAAACTCAAATCATGAAGAATTAAGAAGAAATAAATAAACCAAACACTAAAACATCCTCGGATTCACAAGTTCAAGCACCCACAAGGGGGATTTAGCTCCTCATGGAGCAATACAATCCATGCATAATAATCTGAAGGAAATAAATGTTAAAAATAAATAAAACTTCCTCCAAATCTATGGTTGCAAATCTGAGAACAAGGGTTTCCCCTTGAACGGCCGAATGACACTTGTCTGTGCTCATCGGCGACGGAGGAGATAAGAAAGATAATGGATGTTGATGATGATTACAGCCGGATGTCCTCTCTAAATTAGGCTAGCAACCACCTCTTATCTATCTACCAAAAAGCTCCCTTACTTTCTCAAAACTTTGCCTTAAATACCCTTGTTCCTTGATTGTACACGGTCGTGTAAAAATCTCCCATGGCCATATATTTCTTTGCCTCCAGTCTAGTTTCTGGTGAAATTTCACAGCGCTATGTACAACAATCAACACGCCTGTGCATGTTCCTATTTCTTTGGTAATTTCTTCAGGTTTCCCCTTACACGATTGTGTATAGACTTCCCATGGCTGTGCACTGACAACGCCCTTTTGCGTGTGTACCGCAAGTGCACCGGTTTGTCGAAGTAATAAGTGGGTAGTCGAATCCACATGGAATAGTGATTAGAATCACAAAGATTGCTATTCAACTAGAATGAAGATGAATCGATAATGATGTGAATAAGAATCAATACAAATAGAAATAAAGAAATAAGAAAAGAAGAAGGAGGCACAAATAAAAGATAGGAGAGGCAATCGATGATAAATGGGATACTAGGACATTGCTCACCCTAGAACTATTGTTCCAAGTGCAAGACCAATCATTATGTTCCCTAACTAATGCTTTATGATCCGTGGAGATCCTTAAACACACGGTCCCAAAACTTAAGGTCAACCGTGACTAACTCTATACTATGCCCCGGTGGAGAAATCTCTCAGTCTCGACACCTCACACTGTGCTAAGTTGCTTTAGGTTCTAGGGATTCCAAGTGATAAACCCTATTCCCTAAAATAGATTTAACCCTTTGGTCCAGGCGAAAGACCCCTAGTCACATCTAAGCCCCAGATACTAAGGATTACTTCAAAGCTTCGCTCTATTGCTTGCGCAACTAAGCCCCAGCAGAGTTCGTATCTTAGCACTCCACTCTATTGTGACTGCAAAGAACTCTTGGAACGTGAAGTTAGGATAAATCACACCATAAGGGAAAAGGGATACTCCGCTACCTCTCGACTCACCCTCTTAACCCTCTCCAATCTAGTATTTTTAACCATCATGGTGTGTTACTCATCCACAAGGATTACCAAAATGGATTCTCAATCCTAGTGTCACTCTAAGGGAAAATCAACTCAACAAGCATTCAAAATTGGAACTCAATTAAAACATCAATTAAAAAAAGCATAATAAAATGTCAAAGAGACAACATTATTCTAGGGTTTACAAGTCCAAGTACCCATTAGGGGTTTAGCTCTCTATTGAGCAAAATACAAGCAATAATGAAATCAAAACAAAAAATATGCAATCCATGAATAAAATCCCTTGGTGTTCGTGTCAATGGTCTTGTGGAGTGGTCGCGTCTTCTCCGAAGGTCCCCTCGTCAAGCCTAGGACACATCTCGCCGGATCGGTGCTGACAAAAGCTCCCCCAATAACTCTCTTCCGAAGGAAACACGATGTCGAAGGCCTTAAACCCCTCCAAAACCTAGCCAAAGCCTCTCCAAACCCTAGCCGCGGGCGCCTCCAAAGGTGATGAAACGATAGCCAAAAGATGGAAAAAAGGGTTCTCAAATCGAGCTGAAATCGCAACTTAAATAGGGCTGGAATCGGGCATCCACACGGGCATGTGGAAATTCCACACGCCCATATGAATCTCCAGGAAATCGATTTTCTGCTGCTTATGAACAGTAAATTCTTATAGTAAATTGCTATAGTGATTTGCTATAGTACTCAGCCAAAATACTCCGGAATCCACACTTTTCATCGAGGCAACATAAACGGCCAAACGTCTATGTTGTAGATTGCGTTGCATCTTTAAATAAAAGCACATTTGACAACAATCTTGCTAGATTTCGACAAGTCAAAACACATGAGCGTGACTGCCTTTGTGCCTCCAATTTGCATATTTCCTTGAACACAATGGAGGTTGGCACACACTCACATGTCTTTGAGCACAACTTGTGTCTTCACATTTGTTCACTCCAAGATTCCATCAACTAAAGTGCAAACGCAAACTACTTTGGCTTCTTTCTTCTATACTTATCTCCACAACCCTACATGCACAAAAGAACACAAATACACATGTATTAGCGATAAAATCTGAGAAAAGTAATGCTCATCGTAAGAAAAGAATACTTAGTATTACTAATACACAAGTACTTATCAAACTCCCACACTTTAGATTATTCTAAGCATAGGGGACTTATTTATGTACAAGACAAAGCTAATGATTAGGGTCTCATAACCACCTTTATCTCATCGTCATCCCATCATAACCACTTTTATCCCATGACAAAGTCTTTGAATTTCATTCCACTTGTCTGTTGCCGATTGGCGTGTTTCGTACGACGCGCACTATCTTGATTCTTTTGGTATGGGGAATCTCCATTGACCAGGTCAACCGTTACATTAGCCGCCCCTTCAACATGTGCCTTGTCCTTAAGGCAAAAGTCTGAAAAGTCAAGCTTTAAGGTATTTTCGTTGACCCACGTGGCGTCAACTGCTGATTGGTGTTCCCACTGGATTAAATACTGTCGTTCATAGCGGTTGTGACGGAGGACCTCCCTGGAGCAAAGTATAGCGACCGGTGAGAAAATCAGATGTTAATCACGAGACTGTGTAGGCAGAGGCAGTTGCTGGAAGTGGGGATCGCTAACACAGCATTTTACTTGGAAACATGGAAGACATTGCGAAGTCGAGTCGTGGGAGGTAAGGTGAGTCGGTAGGCGATAGGACCAATTTTTTCTAAGATTTGGAAGGGCCCGAAGAACCTCTTGGAGAGTTTGTGAATGGTGTGCTGCTGAAGAGAAAGTTGTCGGAATGGCTACAACGGTAAGAAAACCCAGTCACCAATATTAAAAGAAACATCTGTGCACTTGGAATCTGCTTGGATGTTCATCCGCAGCTGAGCTTTTTGTAAGTTTTCTTTGAGTGTACAAAGAATCAGCGATCGATCCGAGAGCAAGTCTTTGATAGCAGCCACAGAGGTAGCACCAGCGATATAGTCGAGCAAGGTTGGCGGGGCGCGACCAAACACGGTCTGATAGGGCATTATCTGAATGGAGGAGTGCCACGCGGTGTTATAATGCTACTCCACCCAGGGTAGATGACGAAACCACAGACGAGGTTGTTCGGCTGTGAAGCTGCATAGATAATCTTCAAGCTATCGATTTAGGCGTTCCGTTTGCCCGTCACTCTAGGGATGGTAGGCGCTGCTCAGAGATAGTTTGGTACCTTGCATGCGAGAGAGTTCTCTCCAGAACTGGCTCATAAGGACATGATCCCGATCAGAGATAAGCGAGGTTGGGATGCCATGCAAATGCACGATCTCGCGCACAAAGATGTCGGGCACCTACGGTGCTATAAAGTGCGATCCTAGGCCAATGAAGTGGCCTTGTTTGGACAAGCGGTTGATGATGATGAGTATGACCGTCTTTCCCATGGATGAAGGTAGGTAGGTAATAAAGTCAAGCGACGTGGAGTCCTATATTTGTCCCGGTATTTGTAGAGGTTGCAAGAGCCCTTGAGCTGCATGATTGAAAGGCTTAACGGATTGACAGACAGTGCACCGTTGGACGAAGTCTTGAAGTGAATTTTTGAGATTTGGCCAAAAGAATGTCCCGGCGAGATGATATTGTGTGCGTTGAATGCCGGCGTGACCACCCACCAGTGTTGTGTGGAATTCGGTGAGAAGTAATGATTGTAGTGTAGTAGCAGGAGGAACAAATATGCGGCCTTGGAAGAGCAAGAGGCCATCGCAAATCTGGTAGCCAGGATGGGACTCAGGATTTCTTTCAACTGCTCAATAGAAGTCTGAAGATGGGTTGTCTTGCTGATAATACTGATACAAGGCATCCAAGATAGCTGGTTGCGGTCCTGGCAGTGTGAGAGAGCCATGTATCGGAAGAGGGTCATCGTACACTCGTGAAAGGGCGTCGGCCAGTTTATTTTGGGCGCCAGGTTTATAAATAATATCAAATTCATATCCCAGGAGTTTGGCGAGCCATTTATGTTGGTCCGGCGTTTGCACTGTCTGGTGAAAAAGTGAATGGAGCCTTTGGTGATCTGTATAAACCACAAAGCGCCGACAGAGAAGATATTGACGCCACCGCCGGATAGATTCAGTGATTGCATACATTTAACAAGCATAAACGGAAGAGGAGCGTAAGCGTGGGGATAATTGCTTACCAAAGTATGCAATCGGGTGATGGTTTTGAAAGAGGACAGCGCCGATGCCTGTGGCGGAGGCATCTGTATGAATCTCGAAAGTGGAACTGAAGTCTGGTAATTAAAGAATGGAAGTCTGTGTGAGAGCTTGCTTCAACTCGTGAAATGCTCCGGTGGCGGCTGGCATCCAGATGAAGGCATTTTTCTTGAGTAGGTCCGTCAATGGGGCCGCAATGGATGTGTAATCACGGACAAAGCGGCGGTAATACCCCGATAACCCTAAAAATCCGTGAAGACCGCAAAGGGTTGTAGGTAAGAGCCATTGGTCAATAGCTGTAATCTTATCCGAATCAACTTCAATGCCTCGCCCGGAAATTTTGTGGCCAAGATAGTTGATGCTAGAACAGCCGAAGGTACACTTAGTTCGCTTTGGGAAGTGTTTGTGAGATGGAAGAGAGAAAAGATATGCTGCAAGTGTTTAAGATGACTCTCCCAGGTTGTGTTGTACACGAGAATGTCGTCGAAGAAGACAAGGGCAAACCTCTGGATGACAAGGCGGAAAATGGATTGCATGAGTGCTTGAAAGGTGGAAGGAGCGTTCGAGAGGCCAAAGGGCATTACGAGAAATTCATAATGCCCTTCATGCGTTCGAAACCTACTTTTTTCAATATCAGAGGGATGTATGCGTACCTGGTGGTAACCAGAGCGAAGATCGAGCTTGGAGAAAACCTGAGCGTCGGCAAGTTCATCTAGGAATTCTTCAACGGTGGGAATAGGGAAGCGATCTTTCACCGTTATCGCATTCAAAGCCCCATAATCCACATAGAACCTCCACGAGCCATCTTTCTTCTTAATAAGTATGACTGGCGAGGAGAAGGGACTAGAACTGGGTCGGATGATGCCCTCCGCTAACATGTCACCCACCAAGCGTTCGATTTTCGCTTTCTGAGAATGTGGGTAATGATATGGCCAGACATTTACGGGTACAGCAGATGGAAGTAATGGAATCTGGTGGTCGAATTCCTGGACTGGCGGAAACCCTATGGGAACAGAGAAAATATCTTCGTACCTGGATAGGATGTCTCAAAGCTGGTCCGCAAAGAGTTGGGGTGCAGTGGCATCCACCAATGCGGGGGCCAATAGATGATGATTTGACGGACAATGTTAGTTTAAACATGAAGTCGTAGAGAGGAATTGGTGGAGGCATGCAGGTTAGAGTGTTTAATGCCCTGAAGGCGTGTCCTAATGTCGTCGCATGTGAACTCCATCCACAGCTCGTTATAGTCAAAGATAATTTAACCCAATCTTGCCAACCAATGGACGCCAAGGACGAGATTGGCACCAAAAACTGGTAACAGAAGGAGATCTACCTGAAATACCATGTCGCCTAGATAGAGCGGAACTTGTAGGCATTTACCCCTACATGTCAAGATCTCACCATTGCCAATTGTAACCTTTAGATGAGAGGAGGGTTGGACGGCTAGGCTCAGATGATGTGCCCATCGCGTTTGGATGAAGTTATTCGTGGAGCCGCTATCAATCAAGACTATTACTTCTTTGCCAAATAGTTTCCCCGCCATCTTTAAGGTCGAGGGGACAGGAAACCCATTAAGAGCATGGTAAGAGATGCAGGGATTGCTATCCGGCACTAGTTCAACATCAGGTGGGTCGGGTTCGTCTTTAACCTCGGGGGGTCTTGATGAACCTCAAGCATCTCATCAAAATCCTCATCTTGTATCATTATGCAGAGGAACTGTGGAGGATTACATCGATGGCCTTTAGTGAATTTAGCATCACAATTATAGCATAGACCGCGCTCTCGCCTGGCCGCCATTTCGGCGGCCGTTAGTCGTTTAATGGGTATGGCAGGAGGGACGTGACGTTGGGTGGTATTCGGAGGTAATTTAGGGGGTAATAGAGGGGGTGGAAGAAGTGCGCAAGGTGGAAAGAAATGGTGAGGGGCACGCGCGGCATTGCACTTGTCCTCCACAAGCTTTGCGAGACCGATGGCGTCATCGATAGACTGTGATCGCAAGAATACAACTCACGTTGAATGTCCTCTCATAATCCGGAGAGAAAAAAATTCAGAAGTCTTGTAGTTGGTAAGGTGGTCACTCTTGTGGAAAGGCATTCAAACTCGGAGAGGTATGCAGTGAAGGTGGAGCGTTGTTTGAGTTTGAATAATAGAGTTTCATGGTTGATAAATGAGGATGGGCCAAAGCGAAGCTTGGCTTTGCGAGCAAACTCCTCCCAAGAAGATAGTTGATGAGTGGAGTATAACCAGTGGTACCGCTGGAGTGCTTCACCAGTCATGTAAAAAGCGGCAATGTCAATCTTCTGCTCGGGAAGGACTTGGTGGAAGGTAAAGAAGTGTTTTACTTGAAATAACCAAGAGAGTACACCGTCCCCTGCAAACAAGGGAATCTCAAGCTTTGGAAGGCAGCCACAGGTGAAGGACGGAGATGGTGGGTTGGGTGTAGTGAGAGTAGTGGAAGAGACAGGGTTTGGTCGCGGTGGAAGTGAAGGGTTGGCGGGGGATGGTAGAAGAGGCGGAGGGGGGCTTGGCCTTTCCAAGCGAGTGAGTTTAACCATCAGTTCAATCATCACGGCCTACTGGGCAGCTAAGGACTGCTGGACCAAGTCAAACAGCTCGGTATGTTGGTGAACCGAGGAGCACAGGGTTTCCACTTTGTTCATGAGGAAGTCTTGACGCTCGGAGATCACGGTCAGTTGTTCCTCTATGGAACGAGAGCGAGTTCGAACATCCTCAGTCATAAATAGAGGGGGTCAATGAAAGCACCAATGTAAGAGCACCGATAGTAGAGGGCGTTTAGTTAAGAGAGTAGGCTGGGAGAGGAAGAAAGAAGGAGAGAAGAAAGGAGATAAGAAGGGAAGGGAGATAACTATTTTCTTGCCCCTCCTTTTCTCATTATTTATCAGATTATAAATCAAACATACACTAAGCAGACAATCCCCAGACAAGGAATCTCATCCCATTGGATAAGTTCCCTCCACTAACTTCCCACTAATAGCCCACGACTTTTCTTGGTCACCATTCCCAAACATTCTAACCACTCACATCCATTGGCCAACATCAGCACCTAAATCACCCTCATAATCCTCCCCTGATAATGATTAGGCTCTCATAACCACCTTTTATCTCATCTTCATCCCATCATAACCACTTTTATCCCATAACGAAGTCTTTGAATTTCGTTCCCCTTGTCTGTTGCAGATTGACACGTTTTCATACGATGCACACTATCTTGATTCCCTTGGTCTTGGGAATCTCCATTGACCAGGTCAACCGTTACAAAATCATATGAAGTTCATCAATGTTGTTGTTCTGAAGGCTCATCAGGTGAAATATTCTCTACTTTTGTTGATTTTGAGTTTGAACTCTTTCTAGATCTGTGCTTGTAGTTGTTATTTGACAAACTTCTTGAAAGGAACCCAACAATGAAGAAGAATTAGTGTTTGTTGATAAAATTGGAATCCCATGATAGAAATACGATCATCAATAATTAGTGTTTCAGGTAACTGCATGCTGATGCCAATAAATGCCAAGGAGAAGGTGTCCAAGAAGGAGTCTTTTTGTGAAAAGAAACATTTTGAAACCATGAGAATCGTTATAATTGTAAAATATCAATTTCTTGTTGATTAAGGAACAAGAATTATTGCAAGATTGTATATTTTCACCAGGTATGTTAGCAACCCTAACATCAAATATATCCTTCTCTAAAACTTTTGTCTTATTTTATTTGTATGGATGACTAACATGTTTTCTCAATTTAGATCTCTATTATCAATGCGGATAAGGAGCAACAAAAAACTTGGTTGTCACTCGTAAGTGTTGGGAGTTGAATCTGAAATTGAGCCAACATATGCCAATGGAAGTGTTAAGGTAAATAAAGTTGCTTAAATTTGTGCCCAAATTCCTAAATTAATTTATTGCATTTCTGTTTTGCTTAATGGGGTCAGTGATATTAACATCTCCGGAAACATGAAAACTTATTGCATTTCTATTTTGCTTAGTGGACCAGTGATGAATTTCTGTTTTGCTTAGTAGGGTCAGTGATATTAAAATCTCCGGAAACATGAAAACTTATTGCATTTGTGTTTTGCTTAGTAGGGCCAGTGATGTTAAAATCTTCGAAAACATGAAAACTCTGTTTTGCTTAGTAGGGCCGGTGATGTTAAAATCTCCGAAAACATGAAAACTCTGTTTTGCTTAGTAGGGTTAGTGATATTAAAATTTCTGAAAACATGAAAATTTATATGTGTGATATACACAAAATTTAGAGTCATTAATAACACTAACATGTGTTTCTTTGCTGATATCTTATTGTTTTGTTAGACTTCATTAGATGTTTTGAATCTAAGTTTTTGCAATTGCTTCTCTCGGACTTCGTTCCTCCTGAACTCAAGTTCAGCCTACTATTCATATATATATATATATATATATACATGTATATTTTTTGATCCATCCTCTTGTCTTAGTTCTATTCTCCTTCCTATGATGTCATGTGTTTAATTGTCTAAATCTTTTTGATCTTATTTATTACACTATCCATATGTCTAAATCTAAGTTTTTGCAATTGCTTCTCTCGGACTTCGTTCCTCCTGAACTCAAGTTTAGCCTACTATTCATATATATATATATATATATATATATACATGAGAACCCATCATCTAGGGACGTCCCTAGATTTCAAATCTAGGGATGTCCATAGTAGCCATCGGATGAAAATCTGACGGCTCTTATCATTGTGAACAGTAGAAACCGTGTTCTACAGTGATCATGAACAGTAAAAAAAGGTGTATAGTGTTTATATAATCAATCAACCATCGGATGATGATCCAACGGCTTATATTTAAAAACATCCCTAGATTTGAAATCTAGGGATGTCCCTAGATGATGTTTTCCCTATATACATATATATATTTTGATCCATCCTCTTGTCTTAGTTCTATTCTCCTTCCTATGATGTCATGTGTTTAATTGTCTAAATCTTTTTTATCTTATTTGTTACACTATCCATGTGTACATTTGATATTTTCACATTTTAACTTATCCCTCATGTCATGTCTTTATCTCATATTTTCACTGGTTACTTCAAGGTTGTCAGATCCGGACCGGCCCGGCCGGTTCAACCGGAAAAACAGGGAACCGGCCATGTGGCCGGCCCGGGTATACTCCATTGAACCGGGTATGAAAAAATCCGGTGTTAACCCGGTGACCCGGGCGGTTCAACCGAAAACCGGTTGACCCGGCCGGATCAATCGGGTCACAATGTTTAAATTTTTTTGACAATATTTAATATTTTATTATTATTTTCTCATTAAAAACCACAAAATCATGTATATTTATTAATATTAATTTATAATTTATAATCAATAAATAGAATTACAAAATATATATATATAAATATATATCATAAACATAGCAACAAAAATTAACATTTAAAAATAAAATCTATTAATATGTTATGTACATACTTTCTAAAATTTAAATTTATTAAATAAATAAAACAATAAATGAGTGTAACTTTATTATAAAATATAAAAATAAAGTATTCTAATTAAATAAAAAATATAAGAATCTAAAACGAAATAAAAACTCAATTGAGATATAAGAATTAGTGAATTAAATTTCTTATTTATTTTAACAAAATCAACCAATACACAAACAAATAAATAAATAATGCCGAGAGAAGTTCGATAATTATATATTAATATATTAAATTTGTAAATATTTAAAAAAAATAAAAATAAATGACATAATTAGAAAACACTACTGTATATAAGGTCATTTATCAATTTAAATATCAAATTTGAGTAGTTTTTTATATTATAATTATAGCTTTAATATTATATTTGCTAATTATTAATTATTATAATATTTTTTTATATTTTATTATTGACCCCGGTTCAACCCCGGTTCGACTCGGTCGAATCCATTGACCCCTGACCCTTGCGCTTAGCCGGGTCTGACAACCTTGGGTTACTTTGGCATTGTCCTTGAATGACTTAAAACATACAGCTACTACAGATGAGAGCGTTTTGGCTTTTAAGGACTCAGATAACTTTTTTTTTCCCCAACGACCTTCGGGTCTATTGGAACACGGGTCGCCGATAGAGCTCTCACCGAATGGTGAAAATTCGATTCTCGGCTGAGGGCACATTTCTGGGAGTTGTAAATAGTGGTTGTGTACGAATGGTTCCTGCGCCCACGTGAGCGCGGCCCCGTCTCTATTTGTTCCACCGAGGCTTGTGCACGTCCCTGGGGTCTCTAGTGGGTTCGCCCCGTTCCTTTTCCCAAAAACTTTGATGCTTTTTTGAGCAGTACAGTTATGATATGCTAATGTGGTGGGAGAGATGTTTTTTTTCGTATGTTTAGTTATTGATGCTAATAAATGCATCCTAATGAGGTATTTAATGGTGTTGTTGAAGGGTCCCTGATGTGCCTTTCTTATAATAGCTTTATGCTTAAGACAAAAGAAAGCATGATAAGTTGTGGAAGTTAATCTTAGAATTATTTGTATTGTTCCATCTGAATGGTTCATGCCTAAGACCAAGGACCTATACCCCTAGTTTAATCCATATAATCTGATTTAGTCCTATGATATAAAGTAAAAATAATCAAAAGAAACTTGCTTTATTCTCTCTCTTTCAATGTCTTTGCATTTAAACTTCATTTTACCAAGTTATGAAATTGCTAAAATCACCAAATATGTTGTAGTGCTTATTTAATGTTGCAGCTTCACCTTTTCTCTATTGAAGTATCATCTTTATAATTAAACATTTTCAATTGCTGCTTCCCTTTTTGTTGCATTAAAGAAGTATTATGTTTTTAATTAAACATTTAGTAATCATGAAATCACATAAAATAAAATCATCTATCTTTCTCGAGTACAGTTACTAATTAAACTTTTCTAAAAGCTTATTATATATAACAGCACCGCAAATTACACGACACCATACCCCTGTTATATTTTGTCTAGCATCTTCCAATTAAAAGTTTTTTTGTTGTTTTTATATATAGTTTATCATGTTTTCTATATTAAACTAATTCCATGTGGCTCGATATTAGTTCCTTGTTTTGATATAAACCCAGTTTCAACTCCTTTCTTCTCATTTTCAAGTAGTATCATTGCATGATCTTGGCTCAATATTAGCAGTCATTTTATTTGCTTTTGGTTGTAATTTCGTAGTTCAACCTTATTATATACACTAACCCAATTCTAAATTTGCTTAGGCACCAACTCCAGGGAAAATAACTGTATTAATTTTTTTTACTGTTTTTTAGGCACAATGATAATTTGGCTTGAAATCCACCCTTGTCTATTTCCAATATTTATCTTATCACTGAATTAAAAATTTCTATGGTATACCTTTATTGAACTGAGCTTGTTATAATGATATTAAATTTCCAATATTTTTTATTTGTTATTTTTTTTTACTGTTTTCCCAACCTGTGACCTGGCGGGTTGGACCCGGCGGGCCGGGCCCAACCGGGTTGGGTTTTTTTTAATATTATTGTTAATTATTATTATTTTTTAGTAAGTGCATGTTGGTCATGGGTTCAAACTTGGACAATAAAAACAAACCACTTGAGCTACAATTTATTTTTGACATATATTAGAAAATTATATATAGATAAATGTAGGATATGGATCAAAATATTTTACATATATATTTAATTTAAAAAAAAATTAAGAGAACATATAATAAATTAAAAAACTATATAAATCAATATGTAAAATATCAAAGTATCAAACAATAAATTTTCATAAATATTTTTCTTTAAAAATAATTATTTTGTCAATCGTCTTTTGGCTCATAAGCACTAAGTCCCTACATATGCACACTCTTAAATTCTCTTAAATAGGGGCACTCTTATTTGTCACATATATATTATATTATTTTATTTCAATTTATTAAATAAAAAATAAAATTACAAAAAATTGTTTTTAAATTATGTATATTAATTTATAAAAAATATATTAGTAAAAAATGAATATCTTTGAATAATGGTTAACACCATATTATTTTGATTAGTAACTTTTTTTCAATGACAATATGATGAGCACAATAATAACCCTATAGTTAAAGACTAAATTGAAATCTAGAGGCAACCTAAACTATAATAATTAAATAAGTTGATAACTTTAATTTAAAATAAGAATCCTACTTGATATGGAATTTTTGTTGCACTTAAAAAGGTATGCTAATAGTTTAATTTGATAGATAAACAAATTAAAATGTAACTTATTTTATCCTTTTGAAATTATTTTGATATTTCTTAAAATTTTTTAAGTTATTATAAATTATTTTAAATTTTTTGTGGTTTGAAATTAAATTTTTAAAAAAAAATTTTGCAACTTCTTTATATTTATTTATGGTTTATATTTAAAAAAGAAAGATATGTAGGTCAATTGGTTAATGTCATAATTCCATGGTGGTGATCTTTGGTTCCAATCCCATCCATGGCATCATTTTTGAAAGTTTATCAATTTAATTTGTAAATGGGCCGGCGGGCCTTTCCTGTAGCACGGGCCGGTTCCGGGTCTGATTTTCACTGAATCGGACCCGTCGAGCCAGGTTCACCGGTCCGTGCCCACCTCTAGACCTAACCTTTGTCATCAACATTGTTTGAGATAACACTTTTTATTTAATTACTTTATTTTAATTGTTTTATTTATCCGTAGAGAAATCTAAATATATGTATATATGATATATCTTTATTTTTAAAATATATGATTTTGATTTTTTTAGACCTTTTTTTATGTTGGTAGAACTTAAACAATTGCATCTCTAGATGCAATTTTTTCCTATTACATTCATAATGTAAGTCGGTTCTTTTTACATGTGTATTATCTCTAGAAGCTTCTATAATAGTACAATAACTTCAATCAGAATGCAAACTTTTGAATTGCAAATTATTTTAATTTTCCCATTGCTTTTGAAATTTATAAAACATTTTCCAAATTTTTTTATTAATTTTAACTTTTCAAATTGTACCTAATGAAAATATTTCACTAAAAATAATTTTTAATTAATTAATTAGTTTAACAACTTATTAAGTAACTATAAATATACTTGGCAATAATTATGTTTTTAGATAAAATAAATATCACAGTGAAATTGTTTTTATAATAATTAAATAGTAATGTTGTCATTAGTAATAATAAAAATCATACTAATTGTATGTCAATTATTCTAATAACATAATGACAATAACAATCCAATTGGAGACATGGATGAATCACCACTCTACTTTTTCAACGGTGGTAAAAACAATCCTAGTTTTAATTTTGGATACAAAATGGCAAAGGTTTTTATGGATGGCCCACCTCATATGGCGTAGCCCGCTTAATAACACGCTTTGAGATTCGGAGTTCACAATCAAAGTGTGAATTTGTTCATCCAAATCCTTTGAACATTCCGCGCAATTCCCTTTTTATCTCTTCATTGCCAGGGAAGAAACCCAGCAATGGTACTCCCTCCATCTTTCCTTTAGATCTATGTCCAAGCTCCTGAACTCAATTGAATTCTACTTGAATTCGTTCAATTTTTCTCCATGATCTGGTTGATCGGAAATTTCTTTACTATTACTCTATTTTTCATAATTGCTCTTTGATTTGCTCCATTTCTTCATTTTGTTTTGAGCTGTTATTGCTGTAATAGAATATATAATTTTACATGTCTGTCTGATGAATGCCATTTCTAAGGATGCATCTTCAAGTGACAATCATGAATTGTTGTTTTTTTCTTTTAGTGAAATGAAGTTTTGTGAATTCTTTGTTCGTGAATGTTGGTGTTCATTTCATCACTAGTAATCAATCTAGGCTACCTGTCAAGTTTAGTTAATTCAATGTTTAAACCAGTTTACATAATTCTTTTTATTATCTTGATCTTGGCTTCCTTGGTGTTCTATTTATGGTTATGAGCAGAAATTCCATAAATATATCGGTCGAGTGATTAACTGGAGAATTTAGCATGGAGAAGTGAAGGAGTTTCTGTAGAGAATGAAAGTCAAGGTTTCACACACTAATAGGATAAGTTTTCATTCTACTCCAAAATACAGCCATACAACCAGCATATATAGCTGGACTTAATATGATAACAGTGTCAATAAAGCTAACCAAACAGACTAAGTAGCATACTTTAGTTTAACAGCTAAATATAAAGATAAAGTTGACTTGTCAACATCAAGAGCACACACAGCTCATATGGACGTGACCAGTCCGATGCAAGTCGGCTTCTTTTGTACTCTTGCATCAATCTTTAGCTTTAACGCCCTCCCATGATGAAAGAGTGCAAAGACCCAAACTTGCTCTCAGGTGCTCATGCTTCCACGTAGCCAGGGTTTTGGTGAGAATGTCTCCGCGTTGCTCATCCGTAGTACAATAGTTCAGAAGTATAGTTTCATCAGTAACAAGATCCCGGATGAAGTGATAGCGAAGGTCAATATGTTTCGTTCTGCCGTGTAGAGTTGGGTTTTTGGCAATGTTGATGGTGGACTAGTTGTCACACCAAATTATTGATGCATTCTTTTGAGTTTGGCCGCAGTCTGCTAGGAGTCTTCTTAACCAGACACACTGACATGCAGCCGCAGCAGCCGCGATGTACTTGGCCTCGGTGGTGGAGAGCGCAGTGATATCTTGCTTCTTGGAGTTCCAAGAGATAGCGGCTGAGCCTATGGTGAAGACGATGCCTGACGTACTTTTGCGATCTTCAATTGAGCCACCCCAGTCGCTGTTGGAATAACCTTCCAGTGTGCATCCCATGGTGCGAGTATACAGTAAACCAAGTTGGAGAGAGCCGGCCAAGTATCTAAGCACATGCTTACCCGCTCCGAAGTGGTGTTTCGTTGGGTTATTTATGAATCTTGACAGAATTCCTACTGCGTAGGAGATGTCGGGTTGAGTGTGAGTGACGTACATGAGCTTCCCGATGAGGCATCTGAAGACCCTAGCATCCATGGCTTCTGAACCATCCTCAGCTTTAAGTTTTTCATTTGAATTCAAAGGAGTTGCCACACTTTTACAGCCTGTCATGTTGTAGTCTTTCAACAAGTCTTGTATGTATTTTCTTTGAGTAATGAAAGTACCTCTTTGCCGTTGCTTTACTTCTAAACCCAAGAAGTAACTAAGTAGGCCCAAATCGGACATTTCAAACTTATTTTTCATGCTAACTTGAAAGTCTTTCACAAGGTCTATTGATGATCCCATGTAGAGCACATCGTCAACATAGATGCAAACTAGTATAATATGCCCATGATCATCCCTTTTAGTGTATAGGGAGTGTTCATTCAAGCTCCGAACAAAGCCAAGATGAAGAAAGAACCCATCTACCTTACTGTACCAAGCTCTCAGAGCTTGTTTCAGTCCGTAGAGGGCTTTTCTCAATCGATACACCATTTCTTCCTTGCCTTGGACTTCATAACCGAGTGGTTGTTCAACGTAAACCTCTTTGTTGATTTCTCCATTGAGAAATGCGGACTTGCCATCGAGATGGAAAACCGGCCAGTTTTGTTGAGCAGTAATAGCGAGAAGAAGCCTTACGGTCTCCATCCTTGCGACAGGGGAAAAAACCTCTTCAAAATCCACTCCATATTCTTGGACATAGCCCTTGGAGACAAGGCCAGCCTTCAGCTTGAGAACTTCCCCGTTTGCTCCATATTTTGTTCTGAAACCCACTTCAAACCGATCAATTTCCTTCCAGGAGGTATTGTTGTGAGCTTCCAAGTTCCATTCTTTTGAATGGAGTTTAGTTCTTCTTCCATAGCTTCGCGCCATCAAGGATGTTTGACATCATCCTCAAAAGAATTTGGATCAGCTATATTTATAGCAAATGTGCAGCTCTCATATAGCTCCATCAAACTTCGGGTTCTTCTAGGAGGTGAGTCAGTTGTTGGTGATGCTTCGTTGTGTGTAGAATCATCAAACATTACCTCAGCTGGAGAGCCTTCATTGAGATTATTATTGTGTGTAAAATCATTGAACATTACCTCAGCTAGAGAGTGGAAATTTGGTTCAACTTCATCTTTACTCATGAGTGAAATCTTCAGTCGAACATTCTCACATTCTTCTCTTTTATCTTCCCAACTCCAGTATGAGTCTTCTCTGAACACCACGTCCCTACTAACAATAACCCTTCAAGTAGAGGGATTATACAATTTGAAAGCTTTAGTGTTTAGACAATAACCCAAGAAGATACACTTCTGTGTTTTTTCATCTAGCTTTTGCAAAGATTTAGAAGGAATTAGAGCAAAAGCTATACAACCAAATACCTTAAGATGAGAGACAAAAGGTTTTTCACCTTGCCATGCTTCATATGGAATGGTACCTTGCAGAGCTGAAGTTGGGGACATATTGATGAGATATACTACGGTCGCTACAGCTTCTGCCTAGAAGATAGTCCACAAGTTGCTCCCTTTCAGCATGCTGCGAGCCTTCTCAACGATGTTTCTGTTTTTCCTTTCGGCAACTCCGTTCTGTTGGGGGTGTAAGGCGCCGTGAGCTCCCTTTTGATACCCATTGTCTCACAGTAAGAAGAGAACTCATGTGAGGTGAACTCCCCATCTTTGTCAGTGCGAAGAGTTTTGATTTTGAGGCCTGTCTGTCTTTCTATTGCTGCTTGAAACTTTAGAAATGCACTGAAGGCTTCTGATCTAAGTTTGATGAAGTACACCCAGCACATGCGAGTGCAATCGTCAATGAAAAGAGCAAAATATTTGTTACCTCCGAGAGAGCTTGTTTGCATCGGCCTGCATAGATCAGCATGGATGAGCTGAAGCCTTTCTCTAGCTCTATTTGCTCTACCAACAGGGAATGGTCTTCTCACTTGTTTGCCATACAAACAATCATTACAGTTTCCTTCTTCCTTTATAGTTGGTAGCCCATTAACTAGGTTGTTTGAGTGTAATTGTTTGAGGCTGTTGTAGTTTAGATGGCCATACCTTTTGTGCCATAGGGTAGAGCTACAAGTAGCTATTAGAGTCATGTTACAACCCTCAACCTCTTTCACATCTAAAGGAAACATATTGTTTCTCATTTGCTGAACATTCGCAAGTTGCACTCCGGTGGCTTTATATTTGATTATGCAGCAGTCGTCATCAAAGACAACCATGTATCCACTGGCCATGAGCTGCCCAACACTGAGGAGGTTATGGGCGAGCTTTGGAACAAACTGGACATCATGCAACAACCTTGTTTTTCCATCCTTTGAGCTTAGCGCCACAGTAGCTTTTCTGGCAACCTCCACTTCCTTATTGTCTCCCAACTGAACTGTGAGCGTTTGTGACTCATCAAGAGTTGTGAAGAGATGCCTATCTCCAGACATGTGGTTTGAACAACCACTTTCTATTAGCCAAACCAATGGCTCATGCCTTTCATCATCACTACGAGACATGAAGAGGTTGCAATTTTCACTGGTGTCTTCTTCTGTGATGACATTGTTATACCAGACATGTGGTTTGAACAACCACTTTGTATTATACCAACACTGGGATCTAATGTGACCATATTTCTTACAGTGATGACACTGTACGTAATTGAGTTGAGGTTTTCAGTCACCATTGAAGGTGTTTAGATTACCCGTCTCCTTGTTGAAATTTTTACCACGACCGTAACCTCTTCCTCTTCCTCTTCCTCTTCCACGACCTCGGCCTCTAGTGAAACCTCTGCCACCAGCTTCAGCTCATTGTTTGGTTGACTCTCCTTTGACTTCGTGACGAATATGAAATGCAACTCCTTCAACAGCTTCACCGTGAAACATTTGAGCTTCATGAAGTTGCAATGCACTGCTTAACTCTTCTAGTGTAATTTTCGTGATGTCTCGAGCCTCAGTAATAGCCACCACAATGAAGTTATACTTGGGTGTGAGGCTTCTCAACACTTTGGTGACGACCGTCCTTTCGGTTACTTCTTCACCATATGCACGAACCCGATTCACAGCTGTATGAACTGGTGCAACAAAGCTCTGAACAACTTCAGATGGCTTCATTTGTATGACCTCAAATTCATGCCTTTGGTTTTGTGCCTTGAGAATAGCATGCTTGTTGTCGCCTTGAAACTCAGCCTTGAGGATGTCCCATGCTTCTTTGGCACTGGTGGCTCCTTCAATACTTGTAAGAGTATCTTCATCAACAGCTTGCAGGATCAAGAAAAAAGCTTTAGCCTCCTTCTTCAACTTTTTCTCATCTGCTTCTCCTTCAGGTAGACCTTTCTCTACTAGATCCCACACACCCTGAGATCTCAGTAAAGCTTTCATTTTCAACACCTATCTCTCATATCTCACTCCCTCTTTAAGTATCGGCACCGGAAGTTGAGAGTTGGTTTCACTCATTGTTGATGTGTTTTGGCTTGAAGAAGAGGAAAGAAGTAAATGTCTCTGATACCACTTTGTAGAGAATGAAAGTCAAGGTTTCACACAGTAATAGGATAAGTTTTCATTCTACTCCAAAATACAGCCATACACCCAACATATATAGCTGGACTTAATATGATAACAGTGTCAATAAAGCTAACCAAACAGACTAAGTAGCATACTCTAGTTTAACAGCTAAATATAAAAATAAAGTTGACTTGTCAACATGAAGAGCACACACAGCTCATATGGACGTGACCAGTCCCATGCAAGTCGGCTTCTTTTCTACTCTTGCATCAGTCTTTAGCTTTAATAGTTTCCTTGGGTTTTTAGTGAGCTCAGTTTTTTCTTATTTCATATTATAAGTGGCTGACCATAATTCAGTTTCTACCCATTTGTAGCTTCAATAGACAGTTAGCCAAATTTGCGATGTTTGCCAATGCAATTTAGGCTATTTGTTAGTCGTTGCTATTTGTTGTTTACTTGGGGTGATTAGTAGAGTGTGCTTTTGGGTTTTAAGTGATGAATTAACAGATTTATGGAGGAATCATGAATGACAGTTAAATGTTTCTCTCATCTACCTGAGATTCATTGTCAACCCTAGATCATTCCATTATCGGTGAGGTCGCAAAAAAAGTTGAAAAGCAATAGTGATTAAGATCTTTTGTGAAAAATAGGTTCATGATAAAAGTGCAGCTAAGATGATGGTGATACTTGATCATAAATGATGTTAAAGATCCATGATTGTCTTTTTCCTGATGTCTTCTTTATGTGAACTTGAGATAGAGAAATGAATGTATTAGCAATTGTATAGCATAAAGCCTCTTGATGATATGAAAACTCTAATTTTTTATCTTTCTTTTCAACATGTAGCAGATAGAGTTTTCATCACTCAATGGTCAAGATAAATGTAAGGCTTGCATCGCATTAAAGTATTTAGGAAGTTGAAAGCAAAATTTGTCTTTTGAGAGATCAAATCCTAATGGATGATTATATAGTCTGAATTCCATTGCTCCAGGATCTTTGTGCACGGTTTGCTTGAGGAAGGATGGGAATGAGGAAATTCTTTTCCTGATGCATTGTTTCTGGAGAATTTTCCAAAATTCTTAACATGTTGCAAATATGACAAGAAAAGATTTATGTGTAGCTAATGATTTTTTATGTTACCTTAAGAACTGGACTCCAATAGATTATTTTCATGGCACCAGTTGAGTAACTGCAACATATTTTTGGAAGCTCACTAAGATTGGTTGTCAAAGACTAATTAATTCCTTGTTAGGTGAAGATGGTGAATGTTTCGTTTGAGATGGGAGTTGTTTTCCCTAGTTTTAAAGCTCACAATTTTGCGCATTTACTGCTAAGTAATTACTTTTATTGGTTGATTCCTTAATAGTGAAAGGTTATGGAAGTTGCCAATAGTTTGTTTGAAAATCCTCATAGCAGCTATAGCAGCTATTTACAAACTAGGATTTTTGAGAGAGAGAGGGGTGGGGGGGCGGGAAAGGAAAGACAAATAAAAAACTTTGCTCTAGATGAAGAAGATAAAATGTGTTGAATATGAAAGAAACCTACACTTGTAGTCATAAGCCTAATTGCTTAAAATTATTCATCTCCTTGCATATTCATGTTTTAATTGCAAATTCATACTTGGTACCTTGATGTTTTGTTAGTATGGCAGGTGCATCATTCTAGTTTTGTTGATGAAGAGGGAATCAACAAAGCTTGTGGCTGCCCTATTCTTCCCCAGAAGAGTTACACCAGTCTCTAAATAAGGTGATGAAGTTTCTGCCATGGTATATGAACTCCACATCCCTTTCCATCTTTTCTTCGCTTGTCGGATATCTTGCTCATGTATTTTTCTAGATTAAATATAATAATTTCCCCAATAATATAATTTTAAAATTATTTGTCTTTTATTTTTAAGATATTTAATAACGACAAATGTTGCATTATTAGCTCATTTATGTTTCCAAATTTAATTTAATTTTGAAATTTAAAACTAAATAAAACCTTAATTCAAATAATATAATCTTTAACCATATCATTTTACCGACTCAAATCCAGGCTCACCATTTAAATGAACAAAAACACATTCATATGGAGGGCAACATTTTTCTTGAGTTCATTTTAGAACTTTTAAACTAAATGTTGCTTGTATTATTCCGAAGACAATTAATCAAAGTGAAATTTAAACATTACAAAAAGAAAAGCGAAGATAATTCAGCCGAGAAAACCATTTAACAAATGTTAAAAGCATTGTATCAATTGCATAAACTCTTGAAATAATGTCTATGATAAGAAATCATCTTAACCCATAACATTAGTGTCAGCTAAGGTGACAGTGTTGATGTATTCCCTATACATTCTCAAGATAACTAAGGACCAAACTGAATTGATGTTAGAAGTCACTAACAAAATAAGAAATTAAAATAACAAAAATGGTTTAAATATTGTTTATATATGTTTTTCTTACCGGAGATAATTATATTTAAAAAAAATAAATAAATCCAGGACAAAAATAAAAAAAAAGATAAAAAAAGATATAATAATCCGGATATTAAAAAAAATATGTTAATCAAAATAAAAGGATAGTGTCGAACATTCAAAATTTTTAAAAAAAATGATGATAATGATCTGGATATTCAAAGGACGCAAGAATAAAAAAACTTTCATTTTTTTAAAAAGAGAATGAAAAGATAATGATGAAATAAAAAAAATCAAAATAATATATATATACGAAAAAGGATAATGATAAAAATTTCAAAACACAAATCCTGGATTTCGGGGAAAAAGCGAGTAAAAAAGAGTGATGGTGAAAAAAACTGAGAGAAAAAAAAAAGGAAAAAAATAACCAAGAGAGGAGAGAAGGAGATAAAAAAAAGAGAGATGAGATGTGAAAAAAAGAAGACAGATTGAATTAAAGGACCACTGGAGAGAAGGAGAAAAGACAATTAAAAGAAAGGAGGGACCGGTGAAAAAAAGACGACTTTAAGGATACCATACTAACTAGCACAGAAGGTACAATTTATCAACAAAGAGTATGAGAATTTATTTTGCTATGAAAAATAATGTTAAGCTAGCTCATCGATAGCAACAAAATGTTGATTACTTGTAACCCTTTAAGGATGCATTATAAAAAATAACTCACATGCATGCATGATGGTTACGTACACCCCATTTCATGTGTATATGCCTTCTCTCTTTCATGCTTTAAAGATCATGTGGTTAGCCTAATATTGAGCTAATGTTGTTGTCAACTATGCCTCTTTGCGTTGTGGAGTCTAGTTAAATCATCATTCATTTGCTGATGATTCTTTTATTCCTATTATAAGGTCCTATCTTTATCTCCAAAAGATTTTTTTTTTACAATCCCCAAGCCTTTTGATAAAAATAGTATGCATGAAGTCCTCAAGTGTGGATATTTATTTATGTTGTAGAGAAATTAATTAAGTCATTCAATTGAAGTTAGAGATAGAAGAGTTTGGGGGTGGGAAACAAAGGTTTTTGAGGGAAAGAGCTCTGAGAGCTATTTTATTGATATAAAACAAAAGATACAAAGAGTTAGGATTACAAACCAAAAAAGTAAACAAACCAAACAAACAAATAAATCAAACAAGAAACACAAAACAAAGCAATAACAAAAACTAAATCAAAACCAACTAAAACCATTAGAGCTGAAGATCTTCATCAACCATCTAGGGAGATCCCTTCCACAAAGAAAGAGGGACACTTCATGATGAGTCAGGCCAAAACAAGCTAAAGAAGAAAGGGCTTTACTCCAACTCATAGGGATTGAGTGAATGGATGGACTGCCCTTCTCTGCAAGATGATCCTTTAACACTTGTAATTGATAATTAAGCCTCCAGTCCTCTGACCAAACTCGATATTTGATTGCCTCAATAAGCTCAGAGTTGGAAGACAATATGGTCTTGACGTTAATGTTTAGCCTAACCTGTGAAGCAAAACATAAAGCTTTGGCAGCAGCATTGACAACAGAACTCGCTGAGCAACCACAGAATCCTGAACAAAGAACTTTTGAGTTTGAATCTGATAGTATAAAACTAAGACCAGCTGTTGATGTCTCTGCACTACAAATTGAAGCAACAAGTAAGATAGGGCTGTCAGCAATAGTAAAATTGTTTATAATAGAATTGTTCTTCAGCTGACAAGAAGAGGAGAAGAGAAACTCCCTGGTATGCCCAATAGCTCTGGTTGAAACATTAAGGTAATTCAAATCTTCACCTTTGAAAATTTTGTTGCACCTGGCTTTCCATATAAACCACACAGTAGCAGTTATTACAGATTGAATAAAACAATCGTTTCCAAACAAATCTTGGTCCAGCCATTTACCAGAAATCAACCCTTCAGACAAATTAATAGGTTTACCTATAACTGAGCAAACTAAATTCCAAACCTGTTGAGACTTGTTACAATTAAGGAATCAATGCTCCACAATTTATGGAAAAAGATTGCAAAAAGTGCATGAAATACCAGGCCCCAAATTAAGCCGATAAAGATAATCATTAGTTTTCACGGCATTATGTAAAAGTAACCACATAAAATGCTTAGCTCGAGGGGCCACTTTGAGGCACCATAGTTTTCCCCAACCATCCCAACTCTTCCCAGAAAAAGTGCTCTAGTTGAAGAAAGAGTATATCATGGTGGAAAGCTTGGTGCCCTTAGACTTAGGAAACCAGACCCAATGATTGTCATGATCATAATCAATATTGCTCTGCCCAAGAGTGTCAACATTAACAAACTTTCCAAAAATATAATGAAATGTAGAAATATTCCAGTAAATATCAACAATTAAGTCCGAGAAGTGGAAGTTATCATAATCTATTTCCATGTTTAAGAAGGTAGGTTTAAAAGCAATTGGGATCTCAAAATACCACGGGTCATTCAAGAAAGAAATCAAACTAGGGTTAATAGATTTAATCCAAAGGAAAGGTTTAATAATAAAGGCATTATGATACAAACCTCTATAGAACCAAGAACATTTGCTAGGAATAGAACCCTTCCAAATATCAAAACCACCATACTTATTAGCCAAGATTGAGGTCTAGTATACGTTATTATTGTTAAGCAAATTGAAAACATTTTTGGCCATATTAGATATTTTCGAGATACCCAGATTCCGAATTGATAAACCCCCCTCATAATGGTTAAGAGTAATTTCATCCCAACCAACTGAGTTGATGCCCTTTCGATTGCTATCCTTAGACCAAAACAGGGTCCTGGCAGCTTTGGTAATACGATCTAGAATGGACTTAGGAATAGAGTAAAACGAAAGATAATATATAGGGGCAATCATAATAGAAGAATTAATGAGAATGGTTTTCCCAGCAGGAGAAATTCTAGATTTCTTCCAAAAAGAGATTGACTTCACAATCTTGTCAATCATGGAAGAGAAACAAGAGAGTGCCAACCGCTTAGGAGAAACTAGAATACCCAAGTATTTGACTAGAAAAGAGCCAATTTTAAAATCTAAAATTTTGGAAATTCTATTGGAAAGGTGCTTATTGAAACAGGTAGGGAAGATGATCTCAGATTTAACGCTGCTAACTTTTTGGCCAGTTATACTCCCGTAAAAAGAAAGGCATCTATTGATGTTTCGAGCAGATTTCCTAGAGGCCTTAGTTATAAGAATGATATCATCAGCATACATCAAATGGTTAAAGTTGTTATTAAGATTAGCATTAAATCCAGGAATCCAATTAGATCTCAAACCATAATTGAGCATTGTGGTAAGATTTTGGGCAACCAAGATATAAAGGTAAGGGGAGAGAGGATCCCCTTGACAGATACCTTTACTAGAAGAAAACCAAGGAGAGGGGGACTTGTTAATCAATAAAGCATAGGAAACCTTACTGATACAGGTATTAATCCAATTAACCCACCTGCCAGGGAACCCCATTTTAGTAAGAGTAGCAAGAATTGCAGATCAACTCAAAGTGCCAGGGATGGTGATCATTATCAATCGAGTGGGCTACCTCCTGAAGAGTGATAATATTATCAAAGGGGGTACGACCATTAACAAACCCACATTGTTCTTTACCAATTAGATTAGGCAGGATGCTTTTTAACCGATTGGCAAGGATTTTTGAGATGATCTTGTAGCACACATTACACAAAGAAATAGGACAAAAATCAGCAGGGCACTTAGGGTTAGGAATTTTAAGGATTAAAGCAATATAGGTCCTACCCCAGGTGCAAGGCATTATAGAATGAGAAAAGAGATACATGACTGCAGAAAACAGGGAGTCTCCAACCTCACTCCAAAAAAAGCGATAGAATTCTACATTGAGCCCATTAGGGCCTGGGATTTTATCTGTTGGCAGAGAGTGCAGCGCATCAAAAACTTCTTGTTTGGTAACATCTCTAATTAAAGCTTCACCCTCACTAGTAGACACTTTTGGAAGATCATCAGGGATCAAATTAATGATATCTTGAGTGAAACAACAATTCGGATCACTCCAAAGATCTGAGAAAAAACTTATAAAGGTCCGAGTGATACTCGGTTGGTCAGTAAACAAAATACCATTAGAATCTGTGATATTAGTAATCAGATTATAATGGTTGCGGAACTGAACAGAGTTAAAGAAAAAAGAAGAGTTATTGTCACCATTTGGAACCCACATAAGTCTAGCACATTGAGCCCACTTAGTGCTATTCTGTCTATGAAGAGCAGAAAGATTATTATACATGATAGAAAGTGATTGAGGGGAGATATCATTACCGTCACCTAAGCCATCCTTAGCTTCAGCTTCTAAAATAGAAGACTCCAGTTTTTCAATATTATAATCAATTGAGTGTAGACCTTTAGCCTTCCAATTCAAAAGCCTGTGCCTAGTTTGGGAAATAAGATGAGAAACTGCATGCATAGGGTTAGAATGAGGGGAAAAATTCCAAGCCTCTCTAACCACTTCATGACAACCAACAAGCTCAAGCCAATAGTTCTCGAAACGAAAAGGTTTTTTTTTACTAATATCACGAGGGGAAACATAAAGCAAAAGGGGAGAATGATCAGATAGGAACCTCGAAAGATGAGTAATTAAACATGCATCAAAGCAATTAGACCAAACCGGATTAACAAGACAGCGGTCCAGGCGGGCCCAACGCCTCACTAAACCCTGTTGATTGTTGCACCAGGTATACTGAGAACCTACAAAATTCACATCTAGTAAGTTATTAGTAGCAATAAACTCAGAAAAAGCAAAGGCTTTTCTACTATAATAGTAATGAGCACCACCATAGTGTTCCTAATGAGACTTAACCACATTAAAATCACCCATAATAATCCACGGAACATTTAAGCAATTCATCCCAGAAAGTTCATACCAGAGAAGGCATTAATCATGAATAGAGGTAGAGTTATATATGATAGAAATAATCTAATCCTTGGACTGGACAGACTTAGCTACCATATGAAATAAAAATCTAGACCTTACCAGAGGGGTAACAAACACAATCTTATAATTCCAAATTGTAATGATGCCACCTGAATACCCCTATGCTAAAATCTCTACCCATCTCCACTGAGACTTAAGTTTAGAACAAAACCTCTGAAGCCTGTCGTCATTAACCCTGGTTTCCACCAAGCAAATCATGATTGGATTAAACTTTTTTAAAAGATAAAAAATTCTAGAAGTGGTATACCGACTTGAGACACCCTGGCAGTTCCAACAAATGATTTTGGTCGGATCTATAAACATAGTAAACCAGATTAAGATCAGAAAGATAAGACATTCCATGAAGACTCGCATCAATAGATAAAAACCAAAGAGCAGAATACAGAAGAAAGAAAGATAGGAAAAGCTCAGAGCACTTCCCCTTCTGTAACCACCCTTCCCTTCTTCTGGGATGACATCGGAGACTGAACACTCTTTCTGGACAGGGCTTCCTTCCTGTGTTTGCTTTGATACTAAACAAGAGTCATTGTGTCTTCCGGTTCCATAGATTCCATAGATTCCTCACCCTCTGACGATCTCCCATCATTATCCTCAGAGTCACTCATTAGTTGGTCAGAGTCACCGGTGTATATACAAAAATTTTGCATGTCCTAATTCAAATCAAATTAAAATTTTAAAACCACATGTGACCCAATCATAATCAAATTAGGGTAGCATGTGGATAAGATAAATAAATTTTATAATATATGGATATATTCAAGATCACCCAAGAATACATATCCTGAGGCGATCTAAATCCAAAGATAAGCCTAGAGCACAGATCTCAAGGCGATCTAAAATACTCAAATATCAAGATCTGCCGAGAGCACCGATCTCGAGGCGATCTAAATATTCAAATCTCCGGATAAGCCAAGAGCACAGATCTCGAGGTGATCCAAAGTACTCAAAATATCAAGATTTGCCAAGAGCACAGATCTCAAGGCGATCCAAAATATACAAAATATCCAAATATCAAGATCTGCTGAGAGCACAGATCTCGAGGCGATCTAAAAATATATATATATATATATATATATATCCAATCACCAAGAGCACTGGATCTCGAGGCGATCCAAAAATATACAAAATATACAAATATCAAGATCAGCCGAGAAAACATATTTCAAGGCAATCTTAAATATTCAAATGCCAAGATCAGCCGAGAGCACCGATCTCGAGGCGATCTAAATATTCAAATCTCCGGATAAGCAAAGAGCACCAATCTCGAGGCAGTCCAAATTTCAAGACTAGCCTATAGCAGCGATCTTGATGCGACCACAATACCAAGATCAACCGCGAATACGAATCACGGGGCAAATATATATATATATATATATATATATAAATATAATAAAAATAAAATTTAAATTAACAAAAAAAAAAATTAAATAAGATAAAATACAAAATAAAATAAAATAAAATAAATCAAATCGTATAAAATATATATAGATATATATATGTATATAATAAGATAAATTAAAATAAAATAAATCAATTCAGACAAATATATACATATATAATTAAAATAAATAAAATCCGATAATATATATAATCAAGTCAAATCTCGATAAGATAAAATAATAATAAATAAAAAAAATCAATCAAAAATCAATTAAATCAGATCAAAGAATAATAATAATAATAATAATAATAATAGTAATATAAACTATAAAAAATATATATATAAAATAAAATAATAATAATAATAACAAAATGAAATAAAAAAATTAGATAAGGATAATAATAATACAACAAATAAATAAATAGATAATATCCATATTAAAGTCAAATCGGAATCAGATAAATATAATAATAATAAAAAATTTTTATTAATTATAGATATATATAATAAAAAAATAAATAATAATACTAATAAAAAAGAAAAAGAAAAATAAAAATAAAAATAAAAATAAAAAATAATATATATATATATATATATATATATATATATATATATATATCTAATAATATGGATAATAATAAAACATAAGAATAAAATAATAATAATAATTAATAAACAAATAATAAAGTTAAATAATGAAACAATAAAATCAAATAAATTTTCTTATATATATATATATATATATATAAAGAGAGGATGAAAATAGAGAGAAGTGGACGTGCGGTTATGTTCTCGTGGGAGGCCATGACCACTACAACCAACGCACGAACAAGATAACTATCTCTCCACGATCAGCACAGCGCCCGGAAGGTCTTTAAAAAGAAAGAATAAAGAAGAAGAAGAGGGGGGATTCTGGGATTCTCAAGAGGGGGATTCTGGGCTTCTCTCGGCCAAAGATATTCAAGAAGAAGGGGACGAAAGACCAGGGGCTTTCTCGATAGAAGAAGAAGAAGAAAGGAAAGAAAGGAGAGGAGAATCAGCCGAAGAAGGAGCCGAAGGAACCAAAAGAAAGAAGAAGAAACACTTAGATTTCTCTTCCCTTGTACCTCCATACATATTCTTGCTGCTCTTGATGTGAAGCCGTGAAGACAGAGAAGCCTGAGAAGCTGCCGCCATCACCGACACAACCGCTGTTGTTCTTCTTGCTTGCCGCCTCCAGTCATTCTTGATGATGAACCCACGAAGACGGAGGAGGATCAACTAGAGAAGGACGATGAACAGAACTCGGCCAAAGAGATAAGGATGGAAAGAAGAAAGACCGACGAGGGAGAAACTTAAAGCAAAGAAGATAGAGGAAGAAGACGGAACCTGAGAAAGAGGAAGGCTCTCGGCTTCTCTCTCTACCCAAAATATATATATACACATAAAAAAAAAAAAAGAAGAAAAGAAGGAAGGTTGCTGTGATGCCGTCATCGTAACCGCTGCATGTTGTCGCCCTCGCCTCGCCGCCATATATGTTTGTTGATGGTGATATGGCCAAGCATTGGTGTAAGAAGGATAAAAAAGCTGTGCTAGGAGGGCCATCATGTTACTGAACCTGTGGACCTCTTTCAAGACAAGGCGCTGCCTCCACCGTTAATATTGTCGTCGTTGCTTGTCGTAGCCATCACCGTTGCCGCTGTTGTTGACGTCGTTGTTGTCATCGGAAATATATTAAAGCAAAGGCCGTCGTTGAAAATACTCAGAATCTGTAATCTCGACACCACCTTGAAGCCTTGCTAGAGTATCACCGCCGTTGCTGCTGTCACCGCTTCATGTTTCTTAATCGAATTAGATGGACGAAGAAGCGAAACTCGAGGTCCCCCTCCGTCGCAGGTGTTCGTTGATGGAGAATGAAGGCGTTACACTGGAAAGGCTATCATGTTGCTGGTCGTTGATAAGCAGCTCGATCACTGGACGTTCGAAGAAGTCATACCAATTATGATAGTGCAACCTGCTCTCGATGGACGTGCAACGCCGGCCGTTCACCACGATGAGGGTGTTATCATCATCCACTCTCATGCACGATTCTGCAACAGATAGACAACGATCGAGCAGCTGCTCTCTGGCTGAACATACAACTTAATTAGTAATCAATAGAACTCTACACTGAAGTGGATCTTATCCAACTCTGCAGTTGCCCGTGCTGATTCTGGCATAGATCGGCGTTTTATTAACGAAGACAAGGCTGCGAAAGTATCTGACGATTGCTGAAGGATGGCCGCGCTATGAGTCGATGCTGTTCTGTTGATGGATGCGAATGGGCTTATATTATGCATTGCATCTAATGGAGATATTACTGTTAAGGTTATAGATGGAGGTGTGAAGACGGAGCAAACCTTCGTTTCAAAGATCATGACAAGAAACCTGACGTTTGTGATAGCGGATGGATAAGCAAAGGCAAGAATTAAACTGCTATGCAAACCCGTTGGGCAATGAATGAAGAGATCTTAGCTCTTAGATTTGCGACCAAGAAATTAAAGCAAGTAAGGAATGAGGGTGTTTACTTGACGTTCAAGAAACGACGTTCAGAGATTGATAATGGGGAGGGAAAAGTTTGGCTGAGACAAAAATGCATGGAAATAAATAAATGATATATGCTCATGAGCATCATTCGTTGTGATATTATAAGTATCTTCTTTGTGATGCATCATCATTCATTTATTCTTCTCCTAAGACATATATTCATGATAACCCACTTTGTATTATCCCATGTGCGCAAAAAACAATCAATGCTCTTTTAATTCTGCCATATCTTGTGTATGCATGTACCTTCATCATATGACAATGTTCAAATACAGACCCAACTTAATGTACAAGCACACAAGCATGCATGTTGGTGAACACAAACCTAAAGTACATTCTCATGTTTGATTTTGAAAAATATATATATATATATATATATATATATATGGCTGCTATTGGACATCATGTGATCTTTTAAATAATTGAATATGAAGAATTCAATTTGATGTAATAAAGGTTGATGAGAATATTAAATATATATATATATATTGCCGCAAAGCAT
This sequence comes from Dioscorea cayenensis subsp. rotundata, assembly GCF_009730915.1. NCBI lineage: Eukaryota > Viridiplantae > Streptophyta > Magnoliopsida > Dioscoreales > Dioscoreaceae > Dioscorea > Dioscorea cayenensis. The sequence goes on from NC_052475.1 coordinate 9,435,620, forward strand.
GCCAATAAGCACACGTTCCATAGAAAGGAAGAACATGACTACCAAAAGAGGTCTTGGATCACACCATCTAAGGGCCAAACCTGTCGATGATGCATCGCCATATGATTATGAGGTTAATCTCGAGAATCAAAGATGTTATGGTTAAACATTCATTTGGTCTAAATGGAAATGGGGGTCTTTTATATTGCTTGGATTATTCGGAGAAGAACGTCAACTGGTTGGAATCTAAACCTTTGGTTAATTGTTGATGTCCATCTATGTTCAGAGATTTGTATGCAAGCAAGCCATATATGCCAAGTTTTCTGGCCAAGTTTCATAAAACTTTTCCAAGTGGCAAGTTCAACCTAGCTCTTTAAAGAAGATGTTAGTCTAAAAAAAAAAAAAGAGAAAAGTCCAATGAAATATAGGGATTCTATTGGGTCATGATCTGAATATATACATATATATATATATATATCGACCTGTATTAATAATTTATGTGAGATGAACCTCATTAACGGCTGCCAATGATTTGCATAATCTCATATCCCATTTGTGCAAAAGACCCACATCATGCTATCATGAAATCACCATGAAAAGTGAGATTTGACTCTATGCATGCATACGTGCATGATTCAATATATAAACAAAGAAAATCCAAAAGGGATGGACATAGTATGCTGCTACCAATGATGGTCCTAATGCTAACCATGATGATGATGATGCTATCAATGATGATACTGATGCTAAACATGATGATGATGATGTTAATGATGATGCTGATGATGATGCTACCAATGATGACCCTTGAGATAATGATAATGATAGTGATTATGCATGGAATTTAAATAAAAATGGGAAGTGTGCATGGTGACCTGTGAATAGAGTTTGTTTTAAAAAAAAAAAAAAATTCTTGAAAGGCCCATCTAATGATCATGCAAGCTATATTCAAATAATGTTCTCCTAACTATATATATGTTGATATACCAGTATTAATCTAAAAGTGACAAATTTGAAGGGTAATCAAGCAAATTTAGGCATTTCATTACAACAAATTGCCTTCATTGCCTAGCTGCCTCGAACTTGAACCAGGTTGCTTGATGATGAAATCTGGGCCCTTGATCAAACCTTTAAATGATATTTCATTCATTCACTCTGCCTCGAACTTAAACTATATTGCTTGATGATTAAATCTGGACTCTTGATCAAATCTTTAAATGATATCCCATTCATTGTCTAGTTGCTTCGAACTTAAGACAATGTTTCTTGATGATGAAATCTCAGCCCTCCGATCAAATTTGAATTATTTATCATGTCTCAAACTTAAAACAATGTTTCTTGATGATGGAATCTCAGCCCTCCGATCAAACCTGAACTATTTATCATGCCTCGAACTTAAAACAATATTTCTTGATGATGAAATCTCAGCCCTTCGATCAAACTTGAACTATTTATCATGCCTCGAACTTACGACATGTTTCCTGATGATGAAATCTCAGCCCTCCGATCAAATTTGAATTATTTATCATGCCTCGAACTTAAGACAATAAATATGCTCCTCATATTTATTGTCCAATCCCTTTGGATAAATAAATCACACTAAAAATATTCAATAATGAGATATATATATATATATTTTCAAAAAGGCAACAAGGCATGTAATGTGGTGATGAGATACATGCAATGGTTATGCTCATATATAACATATATATGGATATACAAAAAAATCAAACTCAAAGCAATCAAGTCAAGACTCAAGATATGAAGAGAATCCAAATTTGAAGACCCATATATATCGACAATTGAACCAAGAGGTCTCAAGACATCTAAGTCAAGGACCCAAAGAATTTCACAAGTCAAAATGCAAATCGACAATTAAACTCAGTGGTCTCAAGACATCATAAGTCAAAGGCCCAAAGAGTTCACAAGTCAAAATATAGATCGACAATTGAACCCAATGGTCTCAAGACATCAGAAGTCAAAGACCCAAAGAGTTCACAAGTCAAAATACAAATCGACAATTGAACCCAGTGGTCTCAAGACATCAGAAGTCAAAGACCCAAAGAGTTCAAAAGTCAAAAGACAAATCGACAATTAAACTCAACAGTCTCAAGACATCATAAGTCAAGGACCTAAAGAGTTTCACAGGTCAAGACTTGAAGAAAGTTTCACAAGCATAAAAGCCGAAGCTTATGGAAAGTCAAAATCAAGTTCATGATTCATCAACATAAAGAATCCAGAACGTAAAATACAAATCAAAGTCAAAATGTAAAAATGTCTCAGACACAAGCTCGGACATAAGTTCATAAATCAAGATGATTTCAAATTTCTTGTATTTTCAATGAAATCTATGAATTCATATTTATTGGAATGAATGAAATTAATTGTCACAAATTGTTTCCTTTTTCACACTTATTTCTTAATCGGAGGTTCCTGCGATAATGTCCAGGGTAATTAACATTAAGGGCTTGCCCCTAATGGAAGTCATGAACCCATAATCTCTTGAAGTCATAAAAAATTAAATTTGATTTGTGATCCATTTATTTTAACCGGTCTAACCCTAATCAAAGGCCGGGTGAGAAAAAAGGAGTCCACAACCGGAACCATGAGACGAATGCTGAAGCGCCATGGAAACTCTGTCAACTACCATCCTATGAACCTTCAAAATATCTCCTTCCACCAATCCTTCATCTAAGTTCTCAGAGGTTCTGAGGGTTGGAGTGGAGCCCAAGGGTTGTTGAGGCTTCGAGACACTCACCTCGTTACCCCTCGAGATAATAACCTCTTTACCCTTCGAGGCAAACACCTCTTTACCCTTAGACAAGACAGGCGATGGAGACTTAGTGGATGTGTCAGGAGGCGCCGGGCCCTTGGGACTTGATAAACTTACTAGTGCTAAACTCTCCTTGTGGGCCGGAACAGGACAAACCTCAAGAGACGTGCCTATCTTTGGCTCATGAATCAAAGTAGGCACAAGGTCAGAGTGTATTTCTTGGGACAGAGGAATAGAATCCTTTTCAGGAAAAAGAGCCGTTTCATCATTAATTCCCTTTGAGACGTGGGCCCTAGATGAGACCGAGCCACCCCTGCCTCGTAACGAATTGCCACCACGTGTCGCCCATACAACGCTAGACCTAGGTTTCGAGACGTTGGGCAAAGGGGAGCCGACGTCACATGAGTTCGTATGCACCGCACGTGATCCCAGACCACCAAGACCATCGGCGCCACCACGACCTCTACCGCGACCTCGTCTCCTTGAAACCATCATCCAAGGACCATATTCTGATTTTGAGAGCTCCACAGAAGTTTCATTGCTCTCCGGGATGTTTGCCGGTCTGGAGTCAAAGCTTGCCTCCCCTCCCCCCCGGCCCTCACTCATGAAGTCAGACTTCTCCCTGACCTCCTTCCATTGTCGGTCATTCAAACTACTACAATCGGGTGGAGAGGGATGGTCTGAACCTCCATAGCTCTGGCGGTTGCAGTTGTTGGACCCATGACCGACTAGCCCGCATTTGTAACAAAAGGTCGGCAGTCGCTCATAAAGCACAACAACAAAAACACGATGTTCTTTATCTCCGATCCAGAACCCTTGCTTTAGAGGCTTAGAAAGATCGACTTCAATATATATTCTAGCTTACTTTGACTTGGACAAAGAGAAAGTAACATCATCAATTTTAAGCAAACGACCAAATATAGCAGCTATAGTTTCAAGTGACTTCCTATACCAGAACTCGACAGGGAGGTTATGTAATTGGACCCAGATGGCCGCCATGGATAGTTTTGTGAACGCCATTTCAAAAAATGGCTGCCAAGGAGCTAGCTGCAAAACAATGCCATTAACCATCCACGGAACCTCAAAATCAGACAATTCATCGCTTCTTGGTTAGCACATCGAATCAGAAGGTATCTGTTCGGCAAATCGGAGATATGGAAGGTTCAAATGTCTACCCACTTCTCAGAGAGGATCTTCTTCACTTGCTCAAACGGAGAAGATTTCCCAAAGAACTTCCCATAGAGCGCCGATTGGAGCTTTCAGTTTACTGAGAATAGGGCCTTCCACTAACGAAGAGGAAGGTTTTCATTGTGCTCCGGCCGCACCATTAGCCCATGTCTTACTTAACAAGGAAGAATGTGGAGGTTGACCCCCACTTGCCATCACAAGGGGGGCAGAGCAACGAAGAAGAAGAGCGATGATAAGCTTGGGTTGTTAGCCTCAATGGATTAATAATCCAAACTAAAAGAAAAGAGCCAGTGACAGCTGGGAAATGAAGGTATTGTCGTAGAGCAACCTCCAAAAAGGCTTATTATAAGAATATTTTAAAAAAATAATAATTGCAGGAAAAACTAGGCTTGTGAGCACAATGTTGTGCATATTTTAGGTTTATTTGAATTAAAAAAAGGAAAAAAGTGAAAAAATAAAGAAGTTCAGGGATTTATTTTAAAAAAATGGTAAAAGGAAGAAATTTGGGGGTTGTGTTGCAAAATAGAGAAAAATTTGAAAAAATATGTAATTTTGGGTTTACTGCAAACTTTGATGAAAAATGCCAAATGTGAAAAGTTAGGGTCTTATTTGAAGAAATTACAACAAAGGTATGAAAAATGAAGAGACCAGGGTGTGATTTGAAAAAAATGACTTTAGAAGGGTAAAAATGCAAAAGATGAGAAAAAATTGGATTTTAGTGAAAGTCGAGGGTATTATTATAAATTTGCAGACCCACTTACATAAACTAATGCTGAGTCCAATGTAGTGGTAGAGAGCTCTCCTCGAGAGTTTCCTCGTTATCTCTTGAGACTCTCTTAGGTGAATGGAATATTTTGAAGACCACAAACTCATACTGAGTTCAATGTAGTTATAAAGAGCTCTTCTTGTAGAGTTTCCTCATTATCTCTTGAGACTTTCTTGAGTGAGTTGAATATTTTGAAGATCACAAACTCTTGTTGAATCCAATATAGTGGTAGAGAGCTCTCCTTAAGAGTTTCCTCATTAACTCTTGAGACTCTCTTGTGTAAGTGGAAAATGTTATAAAGACCATAAGTCTCATGCTGAGTTCAATGTAGTGGTGAAGAGCCACAAACTCATGCTGAGTCCAATGTAGTGGTAAAGAACTCTCCTTATAGAGTTTCCTCATTACCTCTTAAGACTCTTGAGTGAGTGCAAAATGCTATGAATGCCACAAACTCATGCCACAAACTCATGCTCTCCTTAAAGTCAAGGGGCCATTGATGACCTCAATTTTGAAGAGGCCTCTAATTTATGACATTTCATACCTCTTAAATGGTTCCGTTTCAACACTTATGCATGTTTTTCTAGAACAACATTTGTCGATAATAAGTTGAATTTCGGAAGGTAATTTAATAGCATATGTACAAAATGCAACCACTAGAACTAAAGTTGCACATCATTATTAGTCATCCGTTCGTAGCTAAGAACATTATAGTAAAGTTATTTTTATACAATCAAACCAAACGAAATTTTTCCAAATAAAACACAATTCATTTAGATGGTTTAAGATAATGAAATTATGCAAAAACATGTAATGAAAAAAAAATTCCAATCATGTCATATGAGGTTCCTAATTAAACAAAAGAAGTAGCCATGCCATATAATTTCTGCCATCCATTAAATATAGATGTCAAAAGCACGATTTTCAATTAACAAGGTAAAATGATGGAACACATCTGCATATAAAGATTAGTTGTCTGCTACTTAAACCCAGAAGGACTGAAAATATAAGGTGCAAAGAGCCATGAAAGATGATGCACCAACCTCAGTATATCCGTAAGCTATGCAGACAATGAGAACAAGTGCAACTTCAAGCATGAAAATAAGGAAATGCACTTTACAATGGCTAGCAGCACATCCAATGTTAAAGCACATATGGCAAAAAAATCTAGAAGAAATATTACTTACGTTTTCACAAAATGGCTCCAAGAATAAAGCCTATAAGTTTTAGCAAACTTGATATGAGTGACAACAAAGCCTCTTCTCGTTGGTCAATACATATTATTGAAAAAAGTAGATCATTAGTGCTAGACTCAGTTAAATAAGGAATGCTCTCAAAATTTTGATCATATAAAAATAGTGTGTGCTAGTTGCAAGAGAAAATGTGAAGAACACAACACACAATTGGAGTTGCATGCTAACAAAACTAAAAATGGCCTACAATGAATGACATGTTATCATGCAGATAGACACTCTATTTGTGTAGGCCATTTTTAGTTTCGTTAGAGATTTTGAAATTCTCACAATTAGAGGATAGATAACAATAAAAAAAAGAAAGAATATAGATCTATGTATGAACCATATAGCAAGTTGAGACAAAAAAAGAACCAAGCATATAGGCATGACCCAGACTCTGTAAATTTAAAAATTCAAGTTGGATAACAACTTGTAGCCAGAGATTTCAAATGGGCCAACAATAGCAAGTATTTTAATCCGTATAAAAAAGTCACAATATCTGGCAGTTACAACAAAATTTTAAGAATAAATCAAAGTTCCTTATAAATTCTGATGGCAAATGTGCCAAATTGTTTAATGAGGTGACAAGTCAACAATGACAAAAAATGATAGGTTCAAAATTACCAAACAGCTTTTCAAGCAATCCTTTTAAAAAGATACAACATGCTTCACTTTTTCCCACATGCTTGCTGATTTTGGTGCTATTTTCCGAATGAAAGATTTTGGTGCTATTTTCCAAATGAAAACATTAAAAAAACTTTCTTGGGTAATGTGTAAACAAATTTTCAAGTAGTTATAGGCACATTCAAAAATCAGATTCCTAGAATTTGGAATGTCTCCCATAAGAAACACTAAAAATTTACCATCACTTTCCCAAAATCTACAGCCAATATTAGGGTGAAATGAAAAGGAAACAAAAGGAAACCGTAGAAGAAATCTCTAGGAACCATAGCAATTGACAGAGTCAACATGAAATATTAAAGTAAAGAAAATTCGCAGTAAAAACACCAATTTGGACTAAGAACTAAGCATGCAAAGCAGCATCAAGAGTAGTGTTGCCCATTATCTTAGCTTCATGATAAATTCCCGAATCAAGTCCAGAGAGTGCCTGATAAATTTTAGATTGCTTAGGATTTCTGTAGATAGAGACAAATGAGAAGTGTGAATGGTCAGACAATACATGTAAGCCTGCAAACCATAAAGAGTTTGATTATAACAATGTTATGCACACAAGAAAATAAATAAATAAAATAAAGGAAAATAAAAATAAAGTTTATGCAAGTGTTTGATGTAAAAGAAATTAAAAAAAAAAAAAAAATGAATAGAAGCATCCAAAGATGTTCAATGCCCTCCATTTAAGCTATCAAAGTATATATTAGGCCGAGGCAACATTTTTATTGGAAAAAGTAACGAAGGCATCACGCCCATGGCTACTACAACACCATTTACACCACCTATGGATGGTAATACTTCATTTGCTATTGAAGAGAAAGCATATAAAGGACCAATTACATGAAGCCATTCTAAGCAAATCCAACAGCAGGTGGTGCTTCCAATTTCTTCTACCTTAATTGTACTTAGGTGTATCAGAAGGAAGGACATAAATCCAGACTTAGCCAAACAAGAGAATAGCAAGAGAGAATCATTTGGAGCTACGCCACGTGTGGGCCTCACACTCACATGTGTATCCAAGATGGAAACTTTGCCTATCTTTGTTGGCCGCACACAAACAAAGGGCTATGTGGTTTTTACATCAAACTAGCCCAAAATATTTCTTTCCTACACCAACCTAATTCCTGGCACAACCGTGTTTAGACGAGAAGGTATAAGAACTTTGATAAGTAAGAGGTGAGATTTGTGTGAATCCACATATATACTTATTTTTTTTCCTTTAAATCAACTAACATGGTAGGTTCAGAAGCTAATTGTCATGACGATGACCCTGTTGATTTATGCCATGCTGTATCGGGCAGATTATGATGCGTTTGTTAATCACTTTCAGCATGAACTATAAGTATCGGCTATGTCAGTGTAGGAGGAGATGTTGAAGATCATGCAAGATACCCTACTTGAGACTCTTGACCGGGCCCTCGTAGAGCATGTTCCATCTCGAGGTGGGCTAGATGACCGTCATAACCATCATGAGCCCGGTCATGTTGGTTGTGGGCAGTGGCAATTTCCATGCCATGAAAATGATTACAGCCATGAAGGCCTCCCCCGTGGTGGCCGAGATAGAGAAGACTTTGATAATATGGCAAAGATCAAGATGAGCATGCCACCATTTAGCGACAAAATGGATCCCAAAGTTTACTTGGAGTGGGAGGCGTGGTGTGATCAACTTTTCAGGATCCATGGTTTTTTCGATGAGAAAAGGGAAAACCTAACCTCTCTTTAATTTACCGATTACACACTAACATGGTGGAATCAGTTACATGAAGATAGGCTCTATGCGGGTAATGGCTATATTTGCACATTGTGGGGGAAGCTAGGAACCAAGCTATTATTCTCTACTACGTGCCACCCCCAAACAGATATCAGAAGTTGTGAATCGCACGCTTGACATGATATTAAAAACAATTTTGAATAAAAATTTGAAGATGTGGGAGGAGTGTCTACTACATGTCGAATTCGCATATAACATGGTGATACATTCAACCACTAAAATTTGTCCATTCGAGATTGTAACTAGTTTCAAACCTACTGCCTCTATAGATCTTTTACCTTTACCTTTATGGGGACAAGAAAATATGGATGCATGTAAGCGTGCTGAATTTGTGAAGACAATACATGAAAACACAAAGGAGAACATCAAGAACATTTCTCGGCATTATGAGTAGAAAGTGAACAAAGGAAGAAAGAAGATGTTGTTTGAGTCAGGTGACGTAATGTGGATACATTTACGATAAGAGAATTTTCCAGAGCAGCGCAAGCGCAAGTTTTAACCACGAGGTTATGGACTGTTCCAGGTGATTGAGAAGATCAATGACAATCGTGCAAAATTGAGCTTCCGGGCAAGTATGGTGTTAGTGCTACTTTCAACGTTGTAGACCATTCACCTTTCCTCAGTCAATCAAGTCAATAACGACTCCTTTTCAAAAGATGGTAAATGATGAGGACATCACTCCCATGGCTACTACACCGCCATCTATACCACCTACAGATGGTAATACTTCATTTGGTATGGAAGAGAATGCATACCAAGGACAAATTACACGAAGCAGTTCTAAACAAATCCAAAACCAGGTGAATGCTAACTTAAGCTTATTCTGAAATTATATTGATATAGTGGTGGTTCAAATTTTCTACCTTAATTGTACTTAGGTGTACCGAAAGTAAGGATATAAAACCAGACTTGGCCAAACAAGATAATATCAAGAGAGAAGCATTTGGAGTTACGCCATATGTGGGCCTCACACTCATGTGTGCATCCAAGAAGGAAATTGTGCCTATCTTTGCTGGCCCCATGCAAACAGAGGGAGATGTGATTTCCTTTTACATCAAACCAGTCCAAAATATTTCTTTCCTACACCAACCCAATCTTTGGAAGGAAACAAAATCAATCCCAATCAACCAAAAAATCAGGGAAGTCATAAAAAGAAAGAAATCAAATCCCAATCAGCCAAGAAATCAAGTATTCTAAGTTTTAGGATAGAGGGATGTACCTACCATATTCACGTGCTACAGTATCTTTGCGATGCTATTCCTACATCTGGGAGCGACCCTGAAGATGATGGTGATGTACATGATGAGCTAGAAGATGAAGTTGATTGTGGCATTCAAGCTAATGTGGGAGATTGCTTTATTTCCACACTCACGCCACCATTACAAACAAGGTATGCAGGATTATTGTTGATAATGGAAGCTGTAATAACATTGATAGTTCAGACTTGGTGGAGAGATTGGGGTTGAAGCAGCGGTGTCACCTTAGTCCATACAAGATATAGTGGCTCAATGATTGTGGATCTTTGCGTGTTAGCAACATTGTAACCCAAAAGATTAAGCTAAAAGAATGAGAAACCAAGGGTTATATATTCATATTTATATTTAAGAAATTAACTAAGTGGGACTAATACTTGCGCCAATCATACTAATCAAATATGGGAGCAAAATAGCCTCATGAAACTCATAACACAAGAAAATTTGTAAGCCTCAATTACATATACATGGATCATATTTAAGACTATCCTTGAGGCCAAATCCATGTCTTTATTTCCTTGGGTGCTAACCTCTAGGGTCATTGAGAACATAAGAGTTGCATTCTATGGAAAAGAATGGGCTACATTTGAATGCCCACTCTACTTATGATCCACGTTCCCATATTTGAAGACGTTCTAACCAATGAAAAAAATCCATTCGGCCACCATTCCTAGGAATGTCAATGGTCACTGTGGGCTCCTTTCTTTTCACCCAGTCTTTAATTAGGATATGAACAAATCAAATTTAAATCATTTTTATATTTCAGATGATTATGGGTTCATGATTCCTATTAGGGGTAAGCCCCTAATATTAATTACCCAAGACAATGTGATGAGAACCTCCGATTAAGAAATAAGTGTGAATGAGAAACAACTGAGCAAACACCCCTTCCCTTCTCTGTTGTTTCTCAGTCTCTCCTTGTTCTTCCCTGTTTTTCTTTTTTTTCCCCTCTTTTTTTCGTTCTTTTCTTTCCCTGAAAATCCTCAACACCCCTCCCGAAGAATCTCCAACTCCCGGGAGATTTTTTCTCATTCAAAATTTTTTTTTAAATTTTAAATTTTTTTTATTTCAAAATCCCTTCTTATCCATTTCTTTTTTATTTCTTTTTTTTATATTCTCACTCATTTTTTTTAATTATGATTTTAATATATTTTATTATTTATTTTTTTCTTTATGTGACAATTTGTAGGCACATGAATTTTAACTTTTTTCATTTTGGCCCTCATATATCTTTTTTTATTTGATTTTTTTCTTTTTCTTGAATTGATTTTTCCTTCCTTCTTTTTTTTTCTTTTTTTTTAAAGTCTATATAAACAGTCACAAAAGTGACAATTATCCGTTCCATGGGGATCACCACAACAATTTTCTTGGAGTATGAAATTTAGTAGTTTGATTGACAATATATAGCTCTAATTGCAAATGCAACTATACTAAGATAAATCATGTGTTCACATCTGTGTCTCTAAACAAATGTTTGGTGAATAGGCTATAGAAATACTCCCCACAAATCCTGAATGTGTAACTACATGCATACCTGAGTGAAAATCAATGATTTTCATTGTGCACAGCCAAAAATGCTTTATAGAAGGGGTTAATCAATAAAACAACATGGACCTTAAAAAACATGAAGTGGTGAACTGGCCTTTGAAAGAGGGGTCTTATAGAAGGCCATTTCCAATCTTAATAGGGATGGTCATCTTAATTAGAAACAAATAGAGTGAGCTTTTAGAAAGATGGTAACCTTTGAAACAAGTAAGCTTTTATGCTAGAGAGAGTGAGATCAAGAGAGCTTTTTATTCTAAACGGCCTATAGTTGTACTTTTTGCACAAAGGGGCTTGTTTTAATACTAACAATCTTGACATCTCCTTGCCTAGTGTGTTTGTTTCTTTGTTGAAGGAATTCCAAGATGTGTTCCCTAATGATCTTCCTAGAAGTTTACCACCAATAAGGGGAATAGAACTGTCACGCCCCGAACTTGGTGCGCTGACAAACGGCCACAAATCCACAGGGATGGCCCAGTGAACCTGCAAGGCCTCAAAACCTAAACACAGACTAGGAGTAGAAAATAAACTGACAGAAATACCAAATAAGAGTACAACTTAAGGTTTACAACCAAGCTCAAATATAAAGCAAATGAAATACGACATGACCTACAAGGAGCTTCTTAACAACAATACAACTAATACAAAGACATAAGACATAACTCCAAAGAAGACATTTACTAGAAGCCTTCTAAGATCCCTGGGTCTACTGCTCCTGATCTGAAAAGGATTTAAAATAAATCCATGAGCTCACTAGCCCAGTAAATAATCCAAAACAAACTGAAAGCAAAAGTTTAGGTCTGAAATTTGCACAAAAATCAATAACACAAAATAGTGTAAACAAAATCAAAAGGTAAAACAATAAATAACAAAATCCAGAGTATGTCTCCAAATTCACTGTAAGTGCCAAAGGTCATTTGTTTACCCTTAGTGACAGACCCGAGCCAAAATAACAGAAATAATTTATTTACCCTCGGTGACCCGAGACTGAATACCAGGTGGCCGTTGATTATTTCACCGAACGGACACAGTGCGAAACTGCAGTCTCATTTTCCCAAAATTACTTGTCGACAAGGTCAGGGTTTAACCCCCCACTGACAAGGTTGCATGTCGCTCATTTGGAGACCAAAATAATCAGACACATTTCCAAGCTAAGAATACAGAATATCCACAAGTATTTTACAAAAATTCATCTAATAAAATAAAGTAAATAAATAGATAAATAAATAAATGTAAAAGAATATACTCATTTTTCCAAGCCTTTGCCTGGTTCCCACTTTGAAGAAATAATAACAACATTTCACAAATATTTTCCCAAAATTCAAGATAATAAATGATTTACCAATAAAATAAAATACCATGAGTATAATTAATAGTGAAACCAATAAATAATTATTCAACCAATCTCAAGCGGTGGAATTCATAATTATTAATACAGTAAAGTAATAAATTTGAAAAATTTACAAGGTCAAATGTGTCTCATCAATTGAAGAAAAATGGCCCACCTAATTCCAAAATAGCTAGAAAAATAAATTCAAAGGAAACAATGTCAGAACAAGGATGGTAACAATTTTAGGAAGGAGGTAGGCAAGGACCTAAGGGCAAGTGGATATTTAAGGAATAAACATATAACCAAATAATAAATAGATAATCTAAGTTGATGGCAGGTGGACCAAAGATTCAAGCATTTATTAACCTTAAGGTTTTTGTTATTGGAAATAAATAGGATTACAAAAAAAGATAAACACTTTGTCAAATAATTGAAGGTAATAAAGGGAAATAACCTATATAAGTTTTGGCAAGGTAATAATACCATGGTTCCAACTAAGTATAGAAACTTCTCTTCATCTAAAAACATAAGTCATGAACAAGATGGCATTCCCACAATAATTTTCAAAGTATAATTGCAAATAAATTTTCAGAAATTTTACATGAAAATAAATCCAAAACAACAAAATTTTAAATACAAGAGTTCAAGGGATTACTTACTTGGTGATCTCCTAAATTCAAAAGAAATCCAAGATGATGCTCAAGGTGGTCCTATAATCCAAGGGAAAACCAACCAAATAGACATGAATACTTGGAAGTGTTCAAGCACAAAGGCTAAAGATAAGCTAGTCTAAAATACCAACACTCTACTACAAAGCATGGTCTTTCTAAACACAAATTAGAACTCAAGGATTCAAAGGAACCAACAGAAAAAAAAAAACAAAACATCAAATGTTATAATTAAATGAACACAACTCATGCCCTACCAACATAGTGGTTTACTATGCCAATACATAACTATTTCAATTTATCACAACCAGGTTGCATGCCATTTAAGTATTATTGTCATGCACACATAGTAAATAAACATAATCTATATATATGTATATAAGGGCAGGTGTATTCATGAAAAACTCATACACCAATGCATGGATCATGCAAGCTAACATTCAAGGGTGTAAACATAAGGTTTCATGCAAATGAGAACATGGTTTCTTGCACATGTATGAGTGGCTTCAAACATATATGTATATACATATGGAGGTGGTTTCATGTGTGTAAATATATATAAATATACATCCTTGGAGGCCATGAACTTGAGGTATTCAAGGGACACAAGAGTGATCTAAACCTATAGGTAGAAGTGGTTCAAGTATGACCAACTATTTAGTCTCTTGCATGAAAATGTAAACATACATATATATAGCTTCCTACACACTCAATAGCCATTGTTTCATGTATGTAAATATAAATATATAGCTCCATGCAAGGATAAGCCAAACACAAATCAAGATGGTGAAGCTCTACATGCAAACATCATCATCAAAGGCAACCATAGACACATGAGAGCATAGATCACCCACTAAGAGCTTCAAAACATGAATATTTATTAGAAAATAATCTACCACCAAGCTCAAGATTTTCATAAACACAAGATTCTCCCAAGACTATAGCATACCACTCTACCATCACCAAGAGAGAGAGAGCCTACCTAGCCTTTGGGGAAACGCCGACGACTACTTGATCTTATTCTCCCCGCCTCCAGATGCCAAGACTACCGGTGGATACCTGAACTCCGGTGACGGATGACCCTCTTCTTCAACTTCCAAGGGAGTAAGATCAAGTTGGAGAATGAAGAGAAAGAAGAGAGATGGAGGAATGGAGGAGGGAGATGATCATGGGGTGTGTACGTTCGGCCAAGAAGGAGACAATGACGAGATGGCTTCCGGGAATCCCTCTGGGAATTCCTCTCTCTAGAAAAAGCTCCCAGCAAGGTGACAAGAAGAAGAAGAAGAAGGGATTAAGGGTAAAGCAAACATGGTTAGCACTTAACTAGGTTTTAAGGAGACAAATAAAAGAGGCAGGTCCACCATTCCTGGCAGGGTCCACAAGAACATCAAATTGATTTCATACCCAGTGAAACTATTCCTAATTAACTAATCTATAGAAGTACTTGAGAAGAAACGAGGGAGCTTGAAATTCAAATTGAAGAACTTTTGTCGAAAGGGTATGTTAGAGAGAATATGAGTCCATATGCAGTTCCGGTGTTGCTAGTTCTAAGAAGAATGTGTGTCGATTGTCGAGCTATCAACAAAACAACTGTAAAATATCAACATCTTATTCCTAGATTATATGGCATACTTGATAAATTACAGGGCTCTTGTGTGTTTTCAAAAATCGATCTAAAGAGTGGATATCATCAAATTAGGATGAAAGAACGTGATGAGTGGAAAACTTCTTTTAAAATAAAATATGGTTTATATGAATAGTTCATAATGCCTTTTGGATTAACTAATGCACCTAGTACTTTTATGAGATTAATGAACCATGTTTTGCGTGCTTTTATTGAAAAATTTGTGGTAGTTTATTTTGATGACATTCTAATCTACATAATAACTTTAGATTAGCATGTTGAGCATATAAAAGTGTTTTGAATGTTTTACAACAAGAAAAGCTATATGCTAATCTAAAGAAGTGTTCCTTTTGCATGGATAAAGTTGTTTTTCCTAGAATTATTGTTAGTGCTAAGGGGATAGAGGTCGATGAGGAAAAGGTTAAATCTATTTGAGAGTGGCCTACACCTAAATCTATAACTGATATGATAAGTTTTCATGGTCTAGCTAGTTTTTATAGGAGATTTGTGAAGGATTTTAGTACATTAGCTACACTGTTGGAGAGCCGCGCAACCTTCCCTGTAATAACCTGAGAAACAATAGAGAAGAAGAGATACAAAAGAATGCAAGCAGAGTAGTTTAGTGACCAAGATGATACACTAAGAGTGAAAGACGTTCTCTAAAAAGCATAGTCATACTTGGTCTCCATACCCTTTTTATACTAACACAGCACACACATCAAAATGTCAAACAGAACAAAGATCTTACTGCTAATCTATTGGTCAGTCAACTAACTTAGCACTAACCCCATTGGTTAACAACCTCAAAACAAGGATACTATATTATATTACTCCACTAAAGTGTGTGAAGTTACTTCAATGCCCCTGCTTCAAGTGCTACTGCTTTTCTCCATTCCCAGCATGGTCCACGCTCAGTTACAGCCATCCTTGAGCATGGTTGCCCTCCATACGCTTCGAGCCTCCATGCCGACACCCATGTCTTCTTCAATCAACCATCACCATCAACACTCCCCCTTGATTGAAGCCTGTGAACTCCCATGAGTGCTCAAAATTCTCTATGCTTCTCCACTGGTAACGGTTTAGTAAAGATATCCGCAAGTTGGTCCTTTGTGTTGCAGTGCTTGAGTGTGATCAGCCCCTCAGTTACCAGACCTCTGATAAAATGAAACCTTACATCTATATGTTTAGTCCTTCCATGTAATGCCGGATTCTTTGCCACAGCGATCGTTGACTGGTTATCACACCATAAAACTATTGGATGCTGTTAAATTTTTTCCACAATCACTGAGAATTCTCTTGATCCACACAAGTTGGCATGCTGCAGAGGTTGCAGCTACATACTCTGCTTCTGTTGTGGAGAGTGCCACAATGTCTTGCTTCCTTGATCCCCAAGCAATTACACTTGAACCCAATCTAAAAAACATCCCTGATGTGATTTTTCGATCACTCAAGGATCCACCCCAATCGCTGTCTGTAAAACCTTCCAAACATGCATCATCCTCCTGTGAATAAAACAAACCATAATCTATTGTTCCTGCCAAGTATTTGATAATTCTTTTTGCTGCTATGAGATGACCATGTGTAGGCTTGCTCATAAACCTTGAGAGGAGATTGACTGCATAACAGATGTCTGGCCTGGTGTGTACAATGTAGAGGAGATTCCTAATTAAACTTCTATACACTCTTGGATCAATGTAGTCACCAGCTTCTCCTCTTAGCAGCTTATCATTGACTCCCATAGGTGTATCAACAGGTTTACACTGCTTCATGTTTAGCTGAATTAGCAAGTCCTCCACGTATCTTCTCTGTGAGATATAGATACCATTGGACACTTGATGTACTTCCAAACCCAAAAAGAATTTAATCAAGCCCAGATCAGACATGTCAAAGGTCCCCATCATCTCTTCTTTAAATTGATTGATTACAGCCTCCGAACCGCTTGTATATATAATGTCATCGACGTAGAGACTAATGAGTATACAGTTACCCTTCTGATCCTCCTTCTTATACAATGTATGTTCAGTTTCATTCCTCACATATCCATGTTGCTTGAAGTGAGCATCGATATTCCCATACCACACTCTCGGCGCTTGCTTGAGCCCGTAGAGCGCCTTCCTAAACTGATACGCCATATGCTCCTTCCCTTCAACAACATACCCCTCAGGCTGAGCAACATAAACCTCTTCAATGATTTCTCCATTGAGAAACGCTGATTTAACATCAAAATGGTACACTAGATGTCCCGCTTGAGCAGCGAGAGCCAAGATGAGTCTCACTGTTTCAAGCCTCGCCACCGGTGAGAAGACCTCCTCATAATCCAGACCATATTGTTGGATGTACCCCTTGGCCACCAGCCTCGCTTTGTGCCTTAAAATTCCACCATCAGCACCATACTTTGTCTTGTAAACCCACTTCAGTCCAACGGCCTTCTTCCCAGGAGGTAATTTAGTCATGTCCCATGTATGGTTGCTCTGAATTGCTGTTAGTTCTGCACTCATGGCCTCCTGCCATTCCCGAAGTCTTGCTGCTTCCTTGTAATCCTGAGGTTTAGACACATGAAGCGCAAAGTTACAATTATCATAGATATCAGTCAATGATCTCAGCTTTCTTGGTGGCGAATCAGTAGTAGCCTCCTCCAGTGCATTCGAACTAATTGTGCCTTCACTGGATCTTGATTGACCTCCACTTGTTGTTGTTCCTTCATGTGTGCCTCCATCATCACCATTGCTTGTGTCTTTATTCTCTTTGTCTTTGTCATTCAAATCTTCAATGGTCATAAGGGGTCCACCATTGTTAGAATTCCACTTCCAACGAGAATTTTCGTGGAATATTACATCCCTGCTAACGGTCACCTTGGATGTAATGGGATTGTAGAGTTTATAGGCTTTTGATCCTGGACAGTAGCCCACAAACACAAGTCTCTCGGACTTCTCATCAAGTTTTTGTAGCTTCTGAGAGGAAGTGAGTGCAAAAGCAATACAACCAAAGGTTCTTAGATGACTTACATTGGGTGTATCTCCATGCCACACCTCATAAGGTGTTTTGTCGCTCACTGCTTGTGTTGGTGCCCTGTTGATCAAGTACACTGATGTAGCGATCGCTTCAGCCCAGAACTCCGTCGGGAGCCCTCCACATTTCAACAAACACCTTGCCATCTCTACCATGGTTCTGTTCTTGTGCTCTACTGCAACGTTTTGCTGAGGTGTGTAGGGTGCTGAGAACTCCCTCCTAATGCTGAGCTCATCACAGTACTCGTTGAAGACACGAGACGAGAATTCACCTCCTCGGTCGCTCCTCAGCACCTTTAATTTCCTTCCTGTTTCTCTCTCGACAAGCATATGAAACCTCCGAAAATGCTCAAAGGCCTCTCCCTTCATTTTCAAGAAATAAACCCAACATTTTCTACTAAAATCATCTACAAACAAGAGAAAGAACTTGTTACCTCCCAGAGAGTCTACACTCATGGGTCCGCACAGGTCCATGTGGACAAGTTGCAAACAGGTTGAGGTTCTCCTTGACTTCACTACAGAAAAAACCTTCCTTGCTTGCTTCCCAATAGCACAAACTTCACACTGAGGCCCATCTTTCACTTATGGTAATCCTACAACCATTCCCTTTTGCACTAAAGACTCCAGGCTTCTATAATTTAGATGCCCGAACCGTTGATGCCAGCGCTCAGATGAGGTCTGATCATTCAGGGCCACATTAACTCTTCCAACTTTGTTGAGATCCAAAGGAAACATATTATTGTTTCCCTTTGATATCTCAATGAGCACCTCTCCCATTTTATCATCCCGAATAACACATCTTTCTTCACTGAAATTAACTGAAAAACCTCTTGTTAGGAGCTGTCCCACACTCAGTAAGTTGTGTGCAAGTCCCGGAACCAACTGCACTCCATGAATGCATTTAGGCTTTCCATTTCTTGTACCTAGTGTGACAGTCCCCACCCCGAGTACCTTCATCTCCTTGTCATTACCCAGCCGGACTGAGGTTGTCTGAGATTCATCAAGACTCACAAATAGGGCCCTTTCTCCAGTCATGTGGTTAGAACACCCGCTGTCCACTAACCATACTTCATTTGATGACTTCATTGGTGCGCTACTAGCCATGAACAGATGCTCAGCTCCCTATTCTTCTGCAACCATTGAAGTCCCTTTCTCGGCCTGTTTTCCCTTCTCTCAGCATTCAGCTTTTACATGCCCGTACTTCTTACAATTATAGCATTATATGTTGCTCTTATTATCTCCACTCCATCCTCGCGAACTCCTGCCTCTTCCTCTTCCTCTGATGAAACCCCTTCCCCTTCCTCGAGTGGGGCTCCATCCTGTGATAGCACTGGGGTTTCCTTTCTCTTTAACATTTGAAGCTGAGCTCTCTGTCTTCACAACCAGTGCCTTCTCTACTTTCTTAGTCAATGATCTATTCACCCTGACTTCATGAGCTTGAAGAGAACCACCGAGTTCATCGAGGGTAAGCGTTGACATGTCTCTAGACTCCTCCATCGCAACCGCCACGAAATCAAATTTGGGCGCCAGGCTGCGCAGCACTTTGGATACCACCTCAGCCTCAGTGAGCTTATGTCCGAGAGCCTTCACCTGATTCACAATCACAATCACCTTGGATAGGTAGGCTTGAATGCTCTCACTGTCCTCCATTTGGAGTGTCTCGAAGCTTTACCTCAACGCTTTTTTTCTCACGGTCATCATCTTCGAAGTACCTTGGTATACATTCTTCACAATCTCCCATGCGTCATGTGCTGTCTCTGCCTCTTCAATCCGGTCTAATATAGGTCCGTCGATCGCCTGTTGGATGAGACATAGGGCCTTCGCGTCCTTCTTCTTGGTCTCCCTTGCCTTTGCTTCCTCTTCTCCTTCTGGCACGCCCTTCTCAACGAGCTCCCATAGCTCTTGAGACCGGAACACTGTCTTCATTCTCAAGCGCCACCGTCCGTAGTCTTCTCCTTTGAAGACGGGAACACAGGGTTGTGAGAGGCTCACCGGGGTTTCAGCCGCCATCGTCTCCACACAAGCTCTGATACCACAGTGTTGGAGAGCCGCGCAACCTTCCCTGTAATAACCTGAGAAACAATAGAGAAGAAGAGATACAAAGGAATGCAAGCAGAGTAGTTTAGTGACCAAGATGATACACTAAGAGTGAAAGACGTTCTCTAAAAAGCATAGTCATACTTGGTCTCTATACCCTTTTTATACTAACACAGCACACACATCAAAATGTCAAACAGAACAAAGATCTTACTGCTTATCTATTGGTCAGTCAACTAACTTAGCACTAACCCCATTGGTTAACAACCTCAAAACAAGGATACTATATTATATTACTCCACTAAAGTGTGTGAAGTTACTTCAATGCCTCTGCTTCAAGTGCTACTGCTTTTCTCCATTCCTAGCATGGTCCACGCTCAGTCACAACCATCCTTGAGCATGGTTGCCCTCCATACGCTTTGAGCCTCCATGCCAACACCCATGTCTTCTTCAATCAACCATCACCATCAATATACACTGCTTACTGAAGTTATTTAAAAATATGTTGGTTTTAAGTGGGGTGATGAACAAGAGCTTGCTTTTAAATTGATTACGAAAGGTTGTGTTTTTCTCCTTTATTAGCATTACCTAATTTTTCTAAGACTTTTGAAATCGAGTATGATGTGTCTGGAATAAGTGTTGGTGCTATTTTGATGTAAGAAAATCAACCAATTGCCTATTTTAGTGGGAAACTCAATGAAGCTACACTTAAGTACCCAATTTACGATAAAGATTTATATGCATTAGTATGGGCTTTGGAGACTTGGCAACAATACTTGTGGTTCAAAGAGTTCATTATTCACACTGACCATGAGTCCTTGAAGAATTTGAGAGGACAAGGAAAGTTGAATCAATGACATGCCAAGTGGATGGAGTTCATTGAGGCATTTCCTTATGTGATCAGGTACATGCAAGGTAAGGAAAGCATTGAGTTCATTGTATTTCTACTTTGAATACAAAATTGTTAGCTTTGAGCATGTTATGGGATTATATGAGGATGATGATTATTTTGCATCTATCCTTCGGACATGTGAGAAAACTGTTTTTGAAAATTTTTTTAGGCATGATGGGTTTTTGTTTAAGGAAAATAAATTTTGTGTGCTTAAGAGTTCTTTGAGAAACTACTAGTGTCTACAGCTCATGGGGAAGGATTAATGGGTCATTTTGGTATTACAAAAACTTTGGAAGTTGTTCTTGAACATTTCTTTTGGCCAGATATGCGCCGTGATGTTGAAAGAATTGTGCTAATTGCATTACATGTAGACAAGATAAGTCTAAAGTTATGCGACATGGTTTGTATACTTCCTTGCCAGTCCCTAGTGAACCTTGGGTTGATATTTTTATGGACTTCATTTTGGGTTTACCTAGGTCAAAGAGAGGTAAAGATTCTATTTTTGTTGTTGTTGACAGGTTCTCTCTAAGATGGCACATTTTATCGCATGTAGTAAAACGGATGATGCAATGAGTCCCTAAGAGTATTGTGTCTGATAGAGATGTTAAGTTATTTATCTACTTTTCGAAGGTTTTATGGGGAACGTTAGGAACTAAATTGTTATTTTCAACTACTTGTCACCCTTAACCAGATGGTTAAACCGAGGCAGTGCTAGGACTTTGACTATATTATTCAAAAGAATTTCAAAAGCTGGGAGGATTGATTGTCGTTTATAGAATTTGCATATAATAGAGTTATTCATAGCACTACTGATTATTCACCTTTTAAGATTGTTTATGGTTTTAATACACTAACTCCGTTGCAATTGGTTTCTTTACCTGTTCATGAGAAACTTCATGAAAATGTTTGGCAACACTTTGAAAGAAAAAATCGAGAGTATGCATCAGAAGCTTACAAAGGGATAAAGAAAATGTTTTTTCAACTAGGTGATTCGGTGTGGCTACTATGAGAAAGGAGAGATTCCCTGCTCAAAGAAGATCAAAGTTGCAACCAAGGGGAGATGGTCCATTTCAAGTGATTGAACGGATCAATGATAGTGGTTATAAATTAGATCTTCCAGGTGAGTATAACGTGACCGCAAGTTTTAATGTTTCTAATCTGAGTCCTTTTGATGTGGGTGATGATTCGAGGATGAATCATAGGTGGAAATGATAAGAATCATGTTGCCAAGTGGACCACTTACTCGATCAAAGAAGAAAAGGTTTCAAGAGGCAGTTAGTGGTGCTGTGAGGGAAGTGGCTACACGCGTGGAGTCAAGCCAAGTTGAAGGACGAGCATTGGTTAAGTTAATTTAGGCTAATCTGTAGTACCTATTTTTGATGAGAATATTATATCATAATATTCTTTGTTCTAGAATATCACTCTAAGATAGTCATTTCCTTTTTTTCTTATTTGCGTATAAACTTGTTCCCTATTTTGCTCAAAATATTATTTTTGAAATTCTATTCTTTGGATTATTTTTCCAGCATATTCTCTTTTATGTAGCCTATAAATAGGCCTTCTTGTAAGGACTTGGAGGACAATAAGAATTGTGAGGTTTCTTTCTTTTCTTTGGTTCTTCAGAGAACTATTCAAACTTATCAAGTTATTTACTTGTGGCATTCAAAATATTCTTATAATCTTGGTTCTAGTTTTTATAACATTTGGTTCATGATTCTGATTAAGATTTATTTATACATTTGGCTCGTGATTCTTTATAATCATTGGGTTAAGGTTTCTTTTCAAATCTGATTTTTAGTTCTCTTGGGGCTTGTTTTGCATCATGTGTGATCAGGTTTCAAGGCCTTACCCTTGGGGTTCGCCACATATACATTATATTTTTTTATCTTAAATTATCTTCTCGTTTGTTCATTATGCTATTTTTTCAATTTTTCCTTTTAATTAATATGGTTCATTCACTTTATTTTAAAAAAAAAAATTAGATAAGCTCAGGGGTGGTGCACTCTCCCTCTTAATATATCTTGAAATATATATAATAGTTTGATGATGTAGTTATTTAAAATCACTATTATAAGATAGCTAATGAAAGCATTTGCAAACCAGTGGAAGTTATGATAAACAACTTGTGACTTATTACTGAATGATACTATCTATTGCTGGAAAAACTTTAAAAAAGTATTTAAATTAGTGTCATATATATTTGATTTTTGAAAATCAAATAAGTTTTTTTTATGAGTACACAAAAGTTAGTAAGTTGTGATGTTAATTTAATTTATGTTTTGATGATATGGAATTAAACATGAAAACAAAACACATAATATATTGTAAATTGTCATCCATACTAGTGAAACACAAATCTCATAGAGTCATATTTGTTATAACCTAGCAATATTTCTTTGCCATCTCCAGCATCAAAATAAAATTATATATATACCATATTTATATATGAATAACTTTTAAAATTTTAACAATGCCATCTCTAGCAACCATAAATTATAAATAATTTAGATTCAAAACATTAGTAAGTAAAACCAAAATAAATGACGCTATCTCTGAGTTAGGTTTTTTTAAAATTTTATTGTTTCTTTAATTAATATCATCAGTTCTTTTAGAGTTATATGTGCACTCATAAACTTTGCATTACATGAGTTAGTTTGTGAGTATATAGGTCTCATAGAGAACGTAAGCAATGCAATGCAAGCTAGTTAATGAAGATTAAAGAAGCACGCTGCAACTATAATTTTTTTCAAGTTACAACATAGCTCATTTGAGATGATGATTTATACAGTATTATTTTTCAAGTTACAACATATAGAGCTCGCATGAAATACTGCTTCATGCTTAATAATTAGTGTGTGTATGTATTTGATTTTGTTGTAATGATGGAATGAGACAATAGTCCACATTGGATAAAGAGTAAAAGTGTAATGGGCTATATAGTTCAAGTGGGGTCACACCAATAGCCCAACCATTTAATAAAACCCACTAATGCAAATCTAAAATCTAAAATTATATTAGAGCCCATTAAAAGCTTGACAGCATAAGGAAAAGATCCAAGGACTAGTAAAAAAACAACTAAGACTGAAGGCCAGTAAAAGGCACACAAGCCCAGGAAGAAAAGAGGGCCTCTATGGTTCCAAAGCATGAAGTAAAAATCATGACAAAAAATAAATGACAAGTTGCAATTGAACATGTAACATGTTGAACTTGAGGGGGGGAAGTTGGAATGATAGAGTGAGACAATAGTCCATATTGGATAAAAACTAAAAGTGTAATGGGTTTATATAGTTCAAGTGGGGTCACACCAATAACTTTGGGGTTTTTGGTACATTGGCCTCTATTTGAATTATCATAGCTCAACCATTTAGATGTAAATAAAAAATCTAACAGATATCATGCACAAGTTCCATGCTTTGACGATATGAAAGATGAGTAAGTAGTAAAGAAATATTTTTCACATGACTCAATATTAGCTTGATTGAAGACATGAGTAGTGGTAGTTTGTTCACATTTCTCTTGTGTTGATCTTGTAATTAGCTAGCTGTATAAATAATAATCAAGGATGCATGTGTCTCTCTGTATCCTATCATTTGTTACTATATTTTGTCTCTAACCATTGTCATGCTTCTAGTTATCATATTCCTTAGCGGAGCTGCAAATTTGACCAATATGGATACCAATGATATGAGCTTCGAGACCCACTATCTACATTGGCTTATCTCCATCTATTGCTTATAAGCCAAGTACTAATGTTTCCTTGGTTCCATATGCAGGATACATGGATGCATTAATGCAATTAAAGATCAGGAGATGAGGTCAAATGTACTCACTTGATACAACAATTGATAATCCCCAGATCCATGCAACACGGAGCCTTTGATACTGGGAGTGATTTGACATGGGTCCAATGTGAACCATGCCCAAATTGTTTTGATAAAATATTGAGTCCAATCTTTGCCCCTGCATTCTCTACTACCTACAAAACCATGAATTGTGAATACCATCATTGCAGTGCTTTTGATGGCACTGCAAGGATTGGTTGCACTTTTGATGGTGAGTGGATATGTCTGTTTGCCCAAGTATATATGGATAAATAAAAAGCAGAAGGTTACTTCTCAGAGGATTATTTTTTTAATTCCAATGCACGAAAAAATGGCACCAGGAAAAGATCGTATTCTCCTCTAAAATTTGGTTGAGTGCATGGTATTAAGGGACATTTTTCTCCCCGAGATGATGGCATTATGGGTATGGGGCGAGGAAAAGTATCTTTTATTACTCAACTAAATATTTCAAGATTTTCTCACTGTCCGTTTGACTCAAAATAGGATGCACCCTTTTCTTTACTACATCAACCTTCTTTCCATAGACATATTGGATGGTAAGAACCATCTTGTTTTGGATATTCCACCTAAAACATTTGCCATTGATGACAATGGCTGCGGAGGCTTTATCCTATACACATGTACACGTATTACACAGCTCCATACATTAACAAAAGTGGCTCTTGGATCAAACTTAGGGATTTCTTCTATTAATCAAGAGAAGGTTCCGAGAGGTCTGAACTATATCCCCGTTTACAAAGAGTGAGCTCCTTATATAGAAGGAGTTTAGAGTGCTAATTACAAGAAATACCCTTGACTGGTGTCTAACATAAGGGCAGCCTTAGTCAAGAAGTAAGAAAAGTAAAATTACATAAGATACCCTTTAATTATTGATGTAGTGAAGGGGTATTTTGGTCTTTTTACTTTCATTTTTCTAGAGAGTGTATCTCATTATGTCTTACTTGTAAGACATACTTCTTGTCATGAATTTACCCAGATTCCAAGGCATCAGTGACTGCAGCATCATCTTCATCCATTTCGTGTGCTATGTCTGCAGGACAAATGGTGTGTCCAAATCCTTCGAGCCTTCTTCCTGGGATTTGAGATGATCCTATAGCCCTTATGGCAACTCCATTAAGGACCCAGACTTTAGCTATCAGAGTTTCTTCTAGCAATTCCCAATCATCAGTTGATCCTTTAAAATTTATGAAATATTTTGTATAAGTGACTTGTTGGCTTATGAAATTTACATTAAAAGGACCAGTTGTGTAATTATGCCAGTGAGGGGTATGTCTACTGAGAAAAATATGATGAGAATCTGGTATGAAAGACTTTCCACAATATCTTGGTAACTCTGACAAGATATGGGCTTCAAAACAATGCCCACGTGCATAGCCTCTTATAATGTCTTGAAGCTTTGGTCCGAAAAATGTTGGCACGTCTTCTCCAGTGGGGACAACTAATAGTAGTAGCATTCCGTTAGCATAGAGTTCTCCTACTATTTCCTTTACAGCAAATTGTTCCCATTCTATTTTTGCTAGTAAAATTGAGGGTGCATACTGGTTTTGTAAAGGAAGTCCCTGGTACTGTACCATTTCAAGTCCTTCGGCTTGATTTTCATTGAGATCTATAATGATCTCTTGGAGTTCAGTCATGGTTGCATGAAACTCATCTTTTACCTTTTTGTTGATAATCATTTGTACTTCTGTAGGTAATCTTCCTAACCAATCTTGTCTGAAAAAGGACTTTAAATTCATTAGAATAGAGAAGGTATTGTAGTCTCTTTCCTTTCTGTTAATCTGTGTTCTAATATGTTGGATAAAAGTTCTATCCATGCCGTGTCCAATTTCTTTTGTCAATAGCTTCTTTTCAGATAAAACCTTGTTATCTGAGGTTTCTCCCTTCTCTTGGATGGGATTAGTATGATAGGTATGGAAGGCATTTTCAGCAGCATTTTTGGTATAGAAACCTCGCCATCCTTGTGGGGAGTTTCTTTTTCCTATTGCCTTTTGAAGATTTCCCCATGTATGATAAACTCCCTTTTTTTGTGCCTTCGAAGATAACAAAATATTCAAAATCCTGTTTGGTTCTTTAACAAAGTAATGGCATAGCGCATTTAATGCACTTATTTTTGATGTTGAAGTAGAAGATCTCCATAATGCATTAATGAGTATTTTTTGTTGGGTGTCTAATTCCAACCCATAAGGAATTCTAAAATTTCCTTTAGTGTCTTCCTTGAACTGTGGTAATTCCTTGCCTTTGAAGCTTTTCCGAGCCATTTTATTTGTAGGGGCTTGTTGCTATTATTCTTGATAACCTGTCAGCTCCTAGGTTATCTTTCCCGTTTATATGCTCTATTTCCTCTTAAAGTCCTATTCTTGTGAGCTGATCACAAAAATTTACCCACATATTAATTGATAGTTTTCTATTATTCATTTTATTAAAAAAAATTAACGATTGCTATACAATCAGTCGTAAGTGTGAATTCTTTTCTATTGTAGAGAAATATTTTAAACTTTTCTAGAGAATATATGCAGGCCATTAATTCTGCATCTATTGCCGTGATTGTGGTTTTATAAGTTCCACTACAATAGCGGGCAATTTTTTCTATTGAAGGAGATTCATTCTTTGAAGGTTTCCACTTTAGGATCCCTCCCCATCCTTCTAAACATCTGTCTATTTCAATAATTATATAGCAATATGGTCTGGGTAGGATTAAATGGGGTAGTTTGGATATCACCTCTTTAATTTTCCCTACCATTTTCCAATTCTGTGTATTGAACTTCCTTTCTCCTTTTATAGAGCCTTTGTGGTAGCATACCCTTGTGTATCTACTTAAATTTGGAATGTAATTTATGGCATAGTTGAGTATACCCGGAAATGTTTGTAGACCTTTTAGGTCTTCTAGCTATTGGCTAGGATATTCTAATATGCTTTTGATGATATGCGGTTGGAGTTGGATTTTCCCATCTCCTATTTCTAATCCGAGGAATTCAATTATAGAGACTCCAATCTTCATCTTTGTTTTTGACAAAATTAATCCCTCAGATTTGCATATGCGAAAGAATGTTAGCAAATGTTGGACATGCTGAGTTATATCTTCAGAAAATATTAGGATATCATCTATGTAAACATAGATAAAATCAGAATATTTTCCAAAAATATTATCCATTTTTATTTGGAATACTGAAGGGGCATTTTTTAGACCAAAGGGCATAACTAGCCATTCAAAATGACCTTGGGGGCGAATAAAAGCAGTACATTCAATACTGTTGGGGTCCGTTATTATTTGGTGAAACCCTGATTTCAAGTCAAATTTACTGTCGACTTTTTTGTCTTTAATTTTCATCAGTAAGTAGTCAATACCTAGAAGAGTATACTGATCCTTATATGTATTATCATTCAATCTTTTGTAGTTGTAAACAATTCTACTCTTTCCTCTGATTTGCTTTGAATGTTTGTTGACTATGAACGCTGCTGTTCGATGTCAACTGTTAGATGGTCATATAACTCCTAAGGCCATCAGTTCAGTAATATGTTTTTTATACTCTTCTGCCATTTCTGGAGAAGGTATAATGGGTTTATCTTGTATAGATATATCTGGATTTATGATGTCCAACTTACAGAAAATTTTATTTTTTTGCCAATGCTATAGAGGATTATTGCCAGTAATTTAATTTTCCTCTAACTTATTGAGTACATGTATTACTTGTTGTTCAAAATCAGTAAGATTACCAATATTGTAGAACTAATAATCTTGTACCTGGATTTCTGTAATGTGATTTATAGTCACTTCTCCTTCCATTATTAAAGACTTGTTGATTATTGGAGAAGTTTGTAATATGTCACTTTTCTTGTAGAACGTCACAACTCCTTCCTCTATCTTGACTCCTCCTTTGAAAGAATGTATAAAGTTCATTCCTACTACAAGTTGGAGTTCTCCTGAAATTACTAGGGTCACATAAGTAAGTGGTAGAGGGTATTTTTCTTTGTTCAGGATAATGCTTCCTAGTTTTACTCTTAGTCTAGTTTCCTCTATGTTGTTGAGGCCATGTAGATTTACTGGTTGTGGTAACTGTTCATAGCAATATGATGGTAATACAGAGTATTTCACATAGTAGCAAGATGCTCCTGTATCTTGTATTGCTTTGAGTGGGTAGGATTTTTCATTTATTTCCAGAATTGCTATGAAATTTAGGAGATTGTTTTGGACAGTTGCTAGGGATGTTATATTTTCTTCTATAGAAGCCATATGTATTGTTTCACTAGTTTCTCCTATTTGTAACCCAGATAGTTGTGTGGCTATTAATCTCACCTCCATATTTTCTTTCAAAAGGAGCTCTAATTTCTGTTCAAGCTCTATAATGTGTTGTGCTTGTTCTAGTATTAGTTTTCTATGGTCTACCTTTGTTATCGGTAATACTTTTGGAACTAAAGGAATTTCCATTTGAGGTTTTAGTTCTGCACAAAATAAGCATAATAATATTTTGCAATTTCAACAAATTGTCCTTGTTCTCTTTGGTGGCTTTATTCTGCAAAAATAACAAATGTTGTTGATATAATCAACTTCTGGATAATGGCTCTAGTGATATGTGCATTGTTGTTCTTCCTCTATGAGTTTTTTGTTAGCTCTTTCTAAATTCCAATCTATAAATCCTGCTTGGATCAATAAAAATGGTTCTGTAGGAAATCACAATCTTTCCTTCTGATCTTCCTCATTATCTGAGAAAGAACATATATCTGAATCATTGGGATCTTCCCCGTCATTGAGACTTACAATATCCCATTGTGGATCTAAGTCTAATTCTTCATATATCATCATTCTTTGTCTATTAACATTTTTATTCTGACATTCTTTTGCAAAATGTCCTAGTTCTCCACAAACATAACATCGACATTTGTTGGGCTTTCCAGTTTTCTTGTCTGTTCTAAATTTTCTTACTTGGTTGGCCCTAGCATTTTGTCCTTTGTATCTGGAGGACCTTCTTAATGTTTTCTTGGGCTGATAACTTTTTGAGTATTGTCCTGGAATCACAATATTTTTTCAAAAAGAAAAATATTTCGCTTGACAATGTAGCTCATTGGTTTTACATAAATCTTGTAAAACCTTATATGTGAAATCAATTCTTGGGGCTACTCCTACAGCCATGTTGGGAAATTTCTTGTCCCGTAATTCTTGTAATTTCTTGTTAAAAGGAGGTGGTAATTTCCTGAAATACTTAGCACTTATTTTTGGACTTTGGAATACAGATCCTGTTTTAGAAGCAAGTGCCAGAATGTGGTGGAATACACCTCTATATCTTTCATATGATTGATTTGTATCTGTTCTAAATCTTGAAGGGCTTGGTTTTGAATTCAGTTTGCCCTCTATATTCATCATATCCTAAAATGATTTGGCGAATTTGAGAAGTAATGTTGGAGGTATCTTCAGCTCCTTCTATTAATGCTTGGAACTCATTAGGGAATGCTGTTCTCCAATTTTGGAAGTATAATTTCAATGATTGTCATAACAAGTTTTCTATGTATAATACTTTATCACTATTATCTGCAAATTGTTTGGTGGCTAAGTGAGTAATAGTATTATTTTCCCACCTTCTAATTGTTTCTTCCCATTTTGCAATTTCTGGTAATAAGAGCATTGAACCAGTATGAACATTTGCAGAAGGAAGAGTAGGTATTAAGTCATACCTATAAGGTCTTGTTGTTGTTCTAGTAGCTCCTACTACCATAGGTATTTGGGCAATGGGATGTGTCATCAGAACTGCAGGTCCAAAAAATGGAACTCCTGACACTCTCATTAGTGGTACTGCTGTTGATGGCTGTCGAGTTGAGGATTTTACTTCCATCATTATATGATCTTCATGTTGTATTCTTAATGGATATTCCATCTCTGGTTCATTATTACTAAGTTCTTGTAGGCTTTCTAAAAGCCTTTTTCCTTGTAAAACTTCTTCTTTAATTATAGGTTCTAAAAGAACTTGTTTCGGGTTAGGATGCTTTTTG
Source organism: Dioscorea cayenensis subsp. rotundata (assembly GCF_009730915.1). Lineage (NCBI taxonomy): Eukaryota > Viridiplantae > Streptophyta > Magnoliopsida > Dioscoreales > Dioscoreaceae > Dioscorea > Dioscorea cayenensis. The sequence goes on from NC_052475.1 coordinate 9,466,179, forward strand.
CAAGTTCTTTTGTTATGCCCTAGTTGTCTGCATTGGTTACAATGTATCTCTCTTTTTTTCTCTTTTTTCAGGTTTTTCTATAAAATCCTCATCTTCCCTAGAAATTATTTCTTCTTGTTTGAAAGATTAATTAGAAAACTGTTCAGAACATAAGAGTGATGGTGAGGTTGGTCTTTCACTAAGATCATCTTCTGAAATAGTATTTGTTAGGGGTGTGAATTTTGGATCTTTAAAATTTTTATCTTCTCCCCAAGGATTTAGAAAATCAATTATGTCAATTGATTCGCCATTTTCCTCATCCCAATAATGATCATAGATGGGCTGATCCATGCTAGATTCTGTTGGGATTTGTTCTACATTTAAGGGTTCCCATATGCAAAAACCAAATTCTTGTTGGAGTTAAAATATCTCATCCTTTTTCCATTCATTATAATCACTAGTGAGGACTAAAATTGTTTCATTGTCACTTAGTTCCTCTATTTCAACTTTTTTTCCTAGTTTGTAAGAGGAGAATCTAAAAGTTGCTGTAGATTGATTATTGGAAGATGAAGCCTAATAATCTAATCAAGTAGGTATTTTCTATGTTTGGCCTAAAGATATTTGCCATTCCTCATTATCATATTCTGTGGAAGAGAATTTCTTTCCTTCAATGGCCTTGATCCCTTGGGTCTCAAGATGTACCAATACATTTTCAATTTTTAATTTATAAGCTGTGGAAGAATTAAATCCTAATCTTCCTACCAATGCTTTCGTTATCAGTAGATTGTTTCTTTGACTCATTGATTCTTATCATTTTGTTTTGATTATGAGAGTAAAATACTTGCAGAAATCAGAAACCGCTATTGACATATATGGTGCTAGGTAACATATTTCATGATTATTGCTCATATCTACTTCCATTGAGCCAATGGTTGCCTTTTCTGGGATATTATCAGAAGAGTCTACTAAGGTCACTAGAACCTTAGAGCCAAAATTCTTTCTGTGTAGGCCATGAATATCTTAAAGCCAAAATATGAATTATTGGATATTCCCTTTTTAGCAGTTCATGTTTTGAATCCCTTGAGGGGAAATTCTAATTTATCTGTTGTTTGCTATCACAATAAGATATTATTTCTTCACTATAATGTTGGCAAACTTTGGGAGAATTTTTCCAAAAACCATGTTAATAAAGGTCTCAGCGTGAACTAGCTGTGCCTGTTTAGATCTACTTAAATCTAATTGTTGTTCGAGATTGATCAATGTTTCCATAATTACCTTTTTATCTTTAGCAGTCGGATTTCTGAACCATTGTTTTCTATATGGCCTTATAATGTCCTTGTTTGGTAAGGGTACTATGTTCCTATGATCTGCCATATTTTAGTCTATATTCTTCAACTTGTTTCTTAGGATCTTCCCAAACAAAAAGTTTCCTTGGTGGTTCTTTTACAATTGGTTTATCTTCTGTACTATTTCCTAGGTTTAGGTTCTGTACTTTAGAAGTAAGATTGACAATAACTTCTTCTACTGTTGGCTGTTTAACACTTTGTGTTAATAAATCGAGCTTTCAATGTAAAGACAATAATAGCTCTATTTTAGTATTGTTCTATTTGGATCCTGAAGCTTGTGATGTACTTGTAGAAAATCCAATAAAGGGTTCGAAGACTAATTGTTCAATAATTTGTTGAGCTTTGATTAATTCTGGATCATCTTTGCTCATTAGATTAGTTTGTCAACAAGTTCTAGTAATTTGGACAGAGATTTCTAAATTATGAACTTTGTTTTCTAAATTCCTTAATACTAACACAGTGTCTATTTCAATTTTTTGTTTTGATACCAGCATGTGTTGGATATTTTCTGTTGTTAGCAGTTGTCCTAGTGACTTAGTTTTCTCCTGTTGCTTGAGGTATTCAAGCTTTTCATCTATTTCTACTAGTTTTCTATTTTCCTTTTTTACTTATTTCTAAGAAACGCTCACTAGTTTTACTATAGTAATCCTTACAAACTTGCAGATTATATAAAATATGCAAAGAAGTGTCACACAATAAGTTTAATTGATGATCTCCAGAGTGGAACCTATGTTTATGGTTATTATCTTCTGCAAAGCAATAATATTTGAAATTATCAAGAGAAATTTTACTCTGGATATGTTGTAATTCTAGGTCTAAATATTCAAGGGATTTTGTCATAATAGATCTTAGTTTGTGACCTCCAAGCCAAGGTGCAATGTTTTCTATACTAAAGAAGAGAAACGACAGGATCAGACCAGGCCTCCCTTGCAGTAGCAAGTCAAACTATTGGCTTTCGTTTTGGTCTATAAACCTTGATAAAAAAATTATTAACAGGACTCTTAGTATACAGGAAGTCAGAATTTAGTTTTTAGGACCAAAATCTTATAATTATAATATTATAAAGTTGAGCCCTTTTATTTTTTTATCATGAGCATACTTTGTCGGATGCTTCCAGTTTACCGTCATATGCCCTTACTAGCCCTTTTCCTCCTCTTTTCCGCTCCACGTACTTAGGCATGTAGGAACTAGGGATGCTTATTGAGTCTCCGCCTTCCACATCCTGAGTGTCTCACTTGATTGATTACTAGATAAAATGGCTCTTTGCTTTATATATCATTATAATTAAAAGAGGTTCCAGGTATATTAGTCTAATATTAAATATTAAAACTGCTGGGGAATGATTAATGCTAGCATGCAGGCCTCCCTAATTACACGAGTTTATCGGGCGTGTTCTTGCCGTAGCTCAGCCCATTTCTGATCAACTGATTAAAATAAATGACATAATATACATCTACCCTTGAATACCTAGAAAGAATAAAACATATGCAAAATAAAATTTCTAAAGATAATTATCCCATATTATATTTTGCAGAAGTGGAACCAAAAAGGTTCTCTTCTGAAGATCTTGGTTACATAGAACATATTTTTCAAAGAGAAAAGCTCTGATACCACAAAGAGAGAGATAGCTGGGATAAAAAGAGAATAACTGGAGTAGTACACCTAAGTTCTTCAGCTGTATCCATGTAGTCAGAGTTGGTAGCTTATGAGGAACTTTGCAGGATGCTAAGTGTGGTATTCTTGTTAGCACACATATCCACTGTCCTTTCAATTCATAGGAAGTCTTTTGCGTATTGCTTTGATGTATCTCTTGATTTGGTTGATGTGAAGATCACGGATAGGCAACTGTTCTATTTGATGGTGGATATAGCAAACAATCCCATCGTGTGCCTTGTTATATTTAAGGCAGATTCTTCTGATCCAACCACTTCCATATTTACAGGTTTCGCTATAAGTGATCATAACATTGGGTATGATCTTCATAGGCAAATGGCCATATTTAACTCTCTTACTTGTTGCAGCCTTTTTTTTTTATCTCTCTTGGGTGTCTATGCATGAGTATCAGTTTGTCAAGACATTTTATTTCTCTAGAATAAAATTAGTTTTTCCCAATAAAAGTTAGTTTGTAAGCTTTTATTATTTTGTTATGCAATGATAAATGTTCCTAATTATAGTTTTCTTCTTTCAATGCAATAAAGTGATTTATGAAATTCGGAGAAACAGATAGCATGTGAGTGAGTATATGCTTGCTGCTATAATAATCTTCAGGATAAGCAATATATGTAACTAAAATTTAAACTTATCAATCTCTTTGATTTGTTACATCTCTTAATTATCTCCCAACTCTTTTTATGTCTCTGCTCACTGTAGATAAGTCACTGAAAATTGGATTAAAAATTAATGACCATGTTAGTTATTTGGGGTTGTTTTCATATATTTTACATTTTAAACCATGTTAATTAATTAATATGAGCCAAATTAATAGCCAGTAGTAGAGTAACACTTCTCCAACCTAAATCAACTGCATGCAAATACTGCACAGCCAATTGGTGTTATCCCCACCTAATTGTGACTTTTTTTATTTTATTTTATTTCCTTTTTTATTTATTTATGTGTTTCGGGTCTAACGGTCTTCATCATGAGGGCTTTTATAGATTTGCACTCAAATCATGTAGGACCTTTCATCTTTAATCTTTCGTTTTCATTTACAATTAATATATGCAGTAATGCTTTTGTTTAATTCCAAAATGGCCAATTCTTTTCACACAAGAGTTCTACCTTATGTATCCATGTCACAATTTGTATTCAAATTTACATCCATAAGTATATATAATAGGAACCTGATCAATAGTAAGTGATTCATAACATCTTTTGCATATCATATCATTGCTAATCATAATCTTCATCATGCATATATAGTTTGCTAACTATCTTAATATTTATCTTCATTAACCATCCTGAGCATGTAGTTGCTTGGTAAAGACCTCATTAATATCTGTGAGACATCGAATTTTTCTGTAAAGGGGTTCAAGATAAACGTTAATATCATTATATTGTTGTGAATGTCTTAGCTATGAAAGGATCCATGCTTGTCCTAATGATTGTGTTATTCAGAAAAGATCATGCTAATGAAAGGTAGTTTCTCGCTTGTAGTGCATCTAGATAGAAGACAAATTCATTTTATTGAACTATTAATTCAAGTCAAAATTCCAACAATGTTCCTATCAAAGTTCTTCATTACTTTCCTTCGAAGCTAAGATTATGGAGATTATTTATGTCATCTTAAATAGTATCTTTCATGAGGTGACATAATAACGGTTGTACAAAAAATGGATGCTTCAAACACTCAACAATCTTACATGATATTATCATTACTCATTCCTTGATCTTCACAACTATGGAATTGTGGGAGTTCAGTGTTGATACTTTTGATGCATCTATAAAGGAAAAATTCAAAATGCATGCAATAGCATTATGGACTATTAGTAACTTTCCCGGGTATGCAAATTTGTCTAGGTAGTGTACCAAGGATACTTTAGCATGTCCTTCTTATTATATAAACCATTTGATTTAAGGGTTGAGCTTCACCAAATTGAACATGACCTGAATAAAACCTATATGCCAACCACATGTTTTTCATTAAATGGCTAAGAGAGACAATATTTTGTGACATTTTGAAAAAGGTAAAAGTTCCAAATGGCTATGGTACAAATATTTTTAGATGACTATAGCTCAAGCATCACAAGGTTATGATAGACATATTTGAATGCAATATCTTCTTCTATGCCAACTTCAAGAATTTTGCCCAACCAAGTCAAATTAGCATTAATTAAATTTTGCTCTTTCATTTGATAATTGTGCTCTAAAGTTTATTGAGCATAACATTTGAGTCTATTCGAATCTCTTATTGCATCAATACTTTGTCATTTTGAAAGAATCTCCCCATCGACATTTTTTAAAGTCATAATTCATTTGATGGTACATTTAGCCAGTGAAGACATAATTGGAGGATGTATAGTGTTTAAAAATAATTTGATTACATAAATTAGATTTAATATAATTAAAATACATGTATTTAACGTATATTAGGTAATAAATTTTAAGTTTTAAGTTCTTGTGTACTTTAGGTAATATTGCGCAATAGAGATCAACCTAAAAAATCAATTATCCAAGGGTAATTAGTAAATAACAGTGCAATATTTTGTTCAAGAGAACTGCAATGAGTTAAAACAAGCCCCAAGTTCAAGTAAAAATCCGGGTTGGTGACCGTACTATAGTCAAATCTCATTTTGGGTGCTTAATTTTAATTTGTACCTTTTTGGATACTAGACATCAATTTGGTTCCACCGGGGGTACCCATTGGATTCCGGTGAGAAATTGCTTATGTGGACACCGGAATCGCCACGTGGATGTTCGTTTGACACTTCAAACGCATCCTAGGACATGCCATGTCATCAAGCCACCACATCATCCTAACTTCGCCACATCAGTCACCACGTCAGCCCTTAATTTACTTCCTTTTCCCCAAAGTAATTGTCTTCTCCATAGTTTTACCCAAACTTACCATCTTCATCTTCTTCACCTGCGAAAATGCAAATTTCTAATCTAGACCAAAATAGAGACCGAGGAGGTGGCGGACGAAAAATCCTCAACGCTCTTGGGGAGGGTGAGCGTGGGAGCTTGGCACAAGATAGCAGACAATTGGGCAGTAAAGACAGATGGCAAGGAACCACCAAGTTACTGTAAGTGTTCTACAAGGCTCATCTTTCCTCTCTATTGTTTTGAAATCTTAAACAGAGATCGATTTTAGGGTTTATATATGTTTGGGATGGGAAACTTAAAATAAAAATTAAGGATGTGGGAATGTTGTTTCAAGCTAGGTTTTATGTATATATTTTTAGTTTTAAAATTAGGTTTTTAAGTACTGGTGTTTAAGTTGAAATCGGGCTTAGAGTTGAAAGTAGGGTTTCCATGAGTGGGTTTTTTTTTTAATTGCCAATTGATTCATGGCTAAAAATGGCTTCTTTTGTACTTTAGTAAAAAACTCATTGTGACAGGCTGATGTGAAATAAATCCTACTTTTGATGAGGATTACAGCAGATATGATGGCATTGAAAGATATTTGTGTGATGTGAGAATTATTAATTTTTTTTGTTAACTGCAACACAATAGTGTTGACTAGGTTTTCAAGCAGATAAAAAATGTTGTGATTTTAAAGCACAATCATGGGTATTACTGCCATGGCAAAGTTTTGTTAAGAAGTTGGTACAATAAGGAATTTAATTCTTGTTGTGGTAGGCTTTGTTAGGTTGATAGTTGTTGGAGGTCTTGATTTTGTTTTGAATTTCTGTGACTGTCTTGCATTTGTTTCATGTAATTATGTTATGTGGTTGGTCTTGTACTTGTGTTTTGATTTGTCTTGATTGAGTTTTGAATTTCTATTATTGTCTTGAATTTCTGAGTTTCATGTAGTATTTCCTGTATTTTACTTCCATGTAACATGTGTTGTCAAGCATATCCTAATTTAATTTCACTCTAATTTGTTGAGAGATGTGTTGAAGCGTTATGCTAATTGACTCAGTCTTTATTTTTTTTCTCTAATGGTTGTTAATGATTAATGGAACATGCTTTCACTACATAGTATGTTTTTAGTAAGCAATATACTTCTTTTCCTATTGCATGTTTGGGTGATTATACATTTTCTCTGTCTTTATTTATGTTTTCAATAAGCAAGTTGGCTTATGATCTAACAGTAAAATATGCAATTCAGTGAGGTAGCTATAAAGAAACTAAGCATGGTCTATGTACTAAGTATAATTATTACATGTTTTAAATAGCATGAAGATGAATGTTTTGGAGAATATTAGAAATTTAGGCATGTAAAGTATCTAATTGTCTTCATATTTATTTTGGCACTCAATGTATTGATGTCTAATCATTTTTATTTCAGAATCAAACTCTGAATATTTCACAATAAAGATGTACTACACTATTGGTGATGTAACAAGCTGTGGAAGAAAGGATAGCCATTTCTGAAATACCTCCACAAATAGAAATCAGAAGAGAAGGAAGTGTTGATGAATATGAAATACAATCTAACTATGCCGCATCTGAAGAGTTTCAATCATGCTTATCAACAGATGAGGAAGAACTGGATTCACTTGGACCTAAATATGTAGAGTTCAATGAAGAGCTTGATATTAAGGATCCTCATTTTATAATTGGAATGAAATTTAGAAGTTTTAAACAATTTAAGGAGGTAGTGAAAAACTTTGGTATCAAAAATAGGTGTGTAATGAATTTCAAGCCTAACAACAAAAGGAGATTCAAGGCTTTCTAGAAGCAAGGGTGTCCTTTCTATCTATGGGCATCACCTATGGTGAAAAATAATAGCACAGTGAAGATCAAGTCAGGGATACTCAAGCATGAGTGTACAAGGACCACAACATTAGGCATGTCAGTCCATAATGGATAGCAAAAAAACTATCTAGATTAATTCCGGGCAGATCCTTCGTGGAAGAGTGTAGGGATTCTCCAAGTTGTGAGAATGAATCAAGAAGCTAACATTAGTAGGTTGAAAGCCTGGAGGGCTAAGTCTATTGCAGAAAGGTACATTTTGTTTAGAAGAATGTAGTTATGATATTTGCTTGCCATGTGTGAGTGACTTTTTTTTTCGTGACTATGACTGTGTTTGGTAGGATGCTAGATGATGATGAACATATACAAATGAATTGGTTGTATGATTATAGGCTCGAGTTGATGAGGACACACACCAAATCCACGGTGAGGTTCAGATGCAATGTAGGTGTGTTTGAGGCTATGCATATTTGCTTATCTTCACTACGGGCTGGGTTCCTAGCAGGATGTAAGCATATCAAATCAATCGATGGATGCTTTCTGAAGGGGCTCTTTGGAGGACAATTACAGACTACAGTTGGAATAGATGCAAATGATTGCATCTATCCAGTGGCTTGGCCAGTGGTTAACGGGGAGAAATATGAGAATTGGAAATGGTTTTTGGAGCTACTAGATGGAGATTTAGAGATAACAAACAACCATCAGTGGGCAGTCATGAGTGATAGGCAAAAAGTAAGTCTCTTGAGTCATTTCCTTAAGTAATGTTTGCTTATACTTCTGTTTCTGTTTTATGTTTCTTGTCTACATTGGTAATTATGCTAATTCTATGTTTGTATTTATTGTTTTTCTTTTGTATTATTTCCTTTTTTCCATTTTGCTTTTGATTACTTCCTAATAATGTTGTGTGAAAAAAAATAAAACCGCAAACCTAGGGCCTTTATACCTACAGTCCAAGAGTTTATTCCCTGACAGTGAACGTAGATTTTGTGTGAGGCATATTCACACTAACTTCAGAAGGAATTCAAGGGAAAAGGTCTTAAGGATCAATTGTGGAATTGTGCTAGGTCTTGTTGCATCCCTTCTTATGGCCAAGCAATGGAAGTACTGAAGGATAGGTCTGCCGAGGCTCATGAGTTTATGAAAATAAATAAATCCCCATCATTGGAGTTGGGAATACTTTCAAACACATTTTAAGTGCAATATGCTTCTAAATAACCTATGTGAGTCTTTTAACAGCATATTGCTTGAAGCTAGAACTAAGGGAATAATCACCATGAATGAGCTAATTAGGACACAACTAGTGATTAGAATCCAAAAAAAAGATGCAATACAAAAATGTTCCATGTGCACTGTCCAAGAATTCTTAAAAAATTAGAAAAGTCTAAGCAAATGAGTTGGGGTTGTAAGACAACATGGTCAGAGGGAGATAAGTACCAAGTTTTTGGACATGATGGTTAATTTATAGTTGACAACAAAGAAAAAACTTGTACTTGTAGAAGATGGCGATTAACTGGCATCCCTTGCTGCCCTGCAATTTCAGCCTTGTATTATAATAAAGATAAGCCTGAGGACTACATAAATGAATGTTATAAGGTGAGCACCTTCTTGGCAATATATAGCCATATTTTACACCCAACACGCGATAAGAATTGCTGGCAAAAAAGTGACCAAGACCCAATTATTCCACATGAGCCTGCAAACAAAAACAGAGCCAGGAAACCCTTGCTTAGGAGAAAGGAAGTAGATGATGAGAACACTGGCTTAACAAGAGGAAAGGTTAGTAGGAGAGGTATCACAATCACCTATAGCATTTGTGGGGCACAAGGGCATAACAAAAGATACCATGGACAACAGGTACTTAGCATCTTAGTTTCTTTCTTTGTTTGGTCATATTTATTATAGAATCATATATTTTGGAATGTATGACAGGGAAAGAATAAAAAGGACAGTGGACAGAAAAATGGACAATCTAGTAGGCTGGCCATGGCTAATGAGGTAAGCACATTATGTTTAATTTGCATTGAATGAGTATTTGACAATTGTCTCAATTAATTTCATATATTTGTTAGGATGATAGCAATGACCAAGATCCCATGGACACATTTGATCCACAGATTCTGTGGGATTATTTTAAACAGGTATGTTTTGGTGTTTAGTAGGTTTATTTGGCATTTGCCAACTTAATTTGGGTTAATTTTCAACACAATTACAGGTTCATTTTCTAGAACATAAACAATGAAGGATATGAACTCATAGCATAAGATAAAATTTCAGTTGACCCTCCTTCACAATTAATTGAATATCTTTTTCAAGACATTCACTATTGACCATCAAGGAATTAATTGATTTTTATTTTTTTCTCATTTTGATTGCTAAGCATCAAGACAAAGCTACATTTGCCACTAATGAATCTTTAAAAGGAAAATAGATGCTTGTGGAGCCTCTTGTAAAGAAAAAGAGCTCAACAAGGAAGAAGTCCCCTACATAAGTAAAAATTCCTGCTTTGAGGTCTCATGTGAAGGACAAAAATGTTGGTGATTTGAAGGATCCTAACAAAGAGAGACTTACTGTAAAAAAACAAAGAAAAATCTGGGTTCTAGTAGGACATGGAGGTTCAAGTGGAAGGAGTTTTTAAAAGGCTGCATTACTGTATTTTGTATGGCCAGTGTAAAAGAAAAGAGAGTTTTGATAGCTTGCAGGAGACTACTGAATGTGCTTTTTTTCTTAAGTTTTGAGAGCATGCAGGAGACTAGTAAATGTGGAACTCACTATTATGCTTGGTAATGAAATATACAATTTTTAGCCAATGTCAACAATGAATGCATATTAATGGTGTACATTGACAGTGAAGTTCAAATTGAAAAGTAGTGTATATTAACAGTATATTTTGATGGTGTATATTAACAGTTCAAATTGAAATGGTGATGCACTTGAAAGCTAAAAAGAAATGTTTAGTATAGAAGGATCATCTAGTTTTTTTAAGACAAGCTCATGCTTTGGGAAAAAGGAAACCATGCCACTAGGGATGTCAATTGTCCCCGGCCCCGACAAGGAACACGATTGCCCGCCCTGTTGGGGCCAGGGTTGAGGTCGGTGCCATTACCAGGGAATATCCTCCCCGCCTTGCCCCTAGGCGTGGTCATGGGGCAGGGAATTGCAGATCCCCATTGAGACCTGACCCAACTGGGACGGGGACTCCCCAAATCCCTCCCCCGTGGGGACGTGGACGGGGGACCAATTCGTCCCCATTTCCTAAATTGGGGTAGGGCCGGGGAATGCCCTCCTCGGCCCGTGGGATCCCCGACCCTATTAAAAATATATGTGTGTGTGTGTGTGTGTGTGTGCGCGCATGTATAGGTTTATTAAATACATTTGAAATTCTAAAATCTGAGTACATTTGTTAAGTCATATTTTATTGTAATTGCATACTACCTACTTGTATAAATTCCAAATTTTATGTTTTCCTTTATATTGATAACCATTTCGATATTTTTTTTTAGTTTTTATATGTTGATTTGACAGGTTTGTTGAGTTTTATGTTATCATATCTTTATGTATATATCTATGTAGAGTACTTTTCATGTTCGAAAATATAATAATATATTTGCAAATATAGAATCCCCATGGGGAGGGGATCCTCGTCCCCGCCATTGGTGAGGACGGGGATGGGGAGGGGCCTCCCTGCCCCGCCCCGCCCTGTTACCACCCTTACCCGCCCCGGCCCAGAAATATTAAATATTTAATTTAAATATTATATTTTATGTTATAAATATCTAAATAAAAGTAAAAAAACCCCCATATATTTATCTATTTAATTAGCAAATTATTAATAATTAAATGAACATTAATATAAAAATTAAATAAAATTCTAAACTTAAATTAACTATATTGCATTTTTTTAAATTTTTTTAAATTTTGCAAATAATTTATTGGTAATTGTGTATGTTGGTATTTTTTGTTAAATCGTATTTGTAAATGATTTTCTCAATTATTAAAATTTTTTATGGTATTTTAAGCAAATATTTTATAAATTTTAATTTAAATAATAATAATATTTTAATTTATTAATCGGGGCCTCCGAATCCCCGAACCCGAAAAACCCCTACAGGGACGGGGGCGGGGAAAAAAATTCCCCATATTTGGGTTCAGGGCCGGGTTATGGGATGGGAGTACAATTTTGGGGTCGGGGTTGGGGAATGTATCCCTCAGTGAATCCCCGTCCCATTGACATCTCTACATGCCACTGGAACATGATATAAATATTAAACAATTGTGATATTATTATTCATGTTCTAACCCCATTTTATTAGACAATTTATAATGATAAAAAATTTTCATGCATTTTTCGCAAGTCAAGTAAGTTATATATGTATTATATTAAATAGAATTTATTTATAGTATAATTACATAAGATATAAAATACTTGAAACAATTTCTAAATAATGTTTGTTGGAAGTTTAAGGGTTATATAATCAATAGCTTTTGATTTCATAATAAAGAACTTGAGAAGAGAAAAAATAAATTCAAAACAACATGGTGGTTATAATTTAGAAGACTCAAATTTTATAAGTGCTAAGGATAGACATCTTATTAATAGTGATGTGACATATTATGGTGTTTTAAAGGAACTTATAGAGTTTGATTTTTCGATAGATAACAAAGGTATAATGTTTAATATATCCTATTAATTGTGATGTGACATATTATGGTGTTTTAAAGGAACTTATAGAGTTTGATTTTTCGATAGATAAGAAAGGTATAATGTTTAAGTGTGACTAGGTGTCAAAAGAAAGGGGTCTAAAAATTAATGACCTTGCATTTACATTAGTTTTTTGTTATCAAGATAACTCCAAAACCATTTCACTACATGAATGGAAAGGAATGTTGTGAAGATATATATAGAGTTATATCTACAAAGTGAACCTTGTCCTGTTAAGTTACTTAATGGTATTTTACATGGTATTAAAGAGTATTTGTTGGGTGAAATCAGACACATAGGGCACAATCATTGATGATCCTTTATTATCTACAAGGAAATCAAATGAAAATCTTATTGACTTAAAAAGTAGTGAAGTTGAGACCACGTGTCACATTAATATTCTAGATATTCATATCCAAAACAATTCACATGTCCCCATTCCAGACAAATATCTCATTTTAAAGATGATTCAAATATTTACATAGCGGATAAGAGAACATTTCCATATAAACCAATGCTCAAAGCATAATAGTATGCGTAGGGTACCAAAATTCATTTCAAATCCGATAAGTCAACATAACATAAACATTTTCATCAAACATCATGAATTTCAAAAATAAAACCAAAGGCATGGAACATCTTAAAAACCTATAATGATAGTCAGTAAAACCAAAACCTAGCTTTTGGTCCAAATAAAATTCACACAATACTTGTTATTGAACTATCTTTATCTCTCACATAATTCAATTAATATCACCAATATATAATATTAACAACGCCAATAACCTTCCAAACATAATACCTAAGTTTGCATGAATAGCATAACATATTACCTTTCTTACATTCCTCTCAAACTCTTTATCATCTTTGCAACCTTTTACAATTAATAAAAGGCTTAGAGACCCTCAACAACGCACAGGTCATTATCAATCCTCAATTGCTAAATACAAGTTTAATTCACCCATATACAAATGATTTTCAAATAAACAAATTTACATACTAAAGCCACAGTGATCATGGGAAAATTATTCTAGTCATCACATACACCTATGTGTGCCAACACATCTACCAAGTCTTTCATTTAAGATCTTCACTATGTTTGCAAGATTTACACATCCTCAAGTAGCCACATACACAAGCCTATAACTCTTCGTATTTTCCCTGTATTATAGATCATACGCAACTTCCTCAACAAAGTGCCATTACTCTCAAAATACCAACATTAACGTCACTAGTAACAATTTCATTATCAAAGCTATTGAGATTTGACTTCCTTTTCTTATTGGCGTTATACCGAACAATTTATGGACATTCACAAAAACCTTCAAGTTCACATTCAAAATTCATTACAACTTTTAGCATATACAACACATGTTATCCATCATTATTCTTTCAAGGAATTTTTCACTTGTATCAAAATAAGCATATCAAACTTATGAATTACAGTTCGACAATAGTTATAGTCATTAACATACATCCTATCGATATACTTATAAAATCAAACTGTATTTAAATTCCATATACCTCTATCATAATATCATACCCCAAAACTTTAAAGATCCTAGAGTAATTAGATCATCCATAGTTCACACATGACCCTAGGCAAGTTTTAACATCAATCACATAAAGATCACCCCTAAAAAAAATATGCATCATTTAAATCCATTACTCTTCCCTTATTAATTTCACAATTCCTAGCCATATATTGACTTAATGACATAACAATATTCCACAAATCACAACAAAGATAATCAATTTCATGTATGTCAATTAAACTCAATGCATTTGTGGTGATACTTGACTATTTTCTGTCATTCAAGAAATTATAAATCCCAATCAAAATACAATAAACTTTCCAAAGAGAATAAGACAACAAGCCATAGCCTTTCTTATCACAACCATAGTCTATAACGACTAATTTAACTCCATTTTAATCACAAACATCATTTTAAAATACGATAAATTCAAGATAGTAATTTCATCATGTGAATAAAACATTTAGATGTTCGATTAGAATTGTGCATTCAACTTAACCCACTCACAAGTAAGAAGACCGGATTTTTTTTCCCCAAAATGTATTATTCCTCCACTGGCTCTTTCCCTCGAGCGGCGCTCTCCTCACCTGACCCAAAACACGTATGAGAGCTAGGACAACAAAGAAGAATAAGTAAAAGAACCAAGGTGGCAAGAGAATTAAGCAAGGTATGTTTGTGCTACAGTACTATTACAGTACCTAAGAACTGCTACATTAACACCGACCCTAACCAAATGGTTTTCTCCGAATTTACATCATCAAACAATGAAACTTCTTTATAATCATCCACCACAAAGAATCACAATGCCAATGGCTTCAATTTAAGCTCATAAACATCTACAAACAAGTAAAAATCTAGGATTTATTCTAGGATTTCAAAGAATACAAATACGGTAAAATATGAAGTAAAAAGTCAGATCGAAGCTCTTACCGGCTTCAAGAATAAAAGAGGAGGATTTTTTGGGGTTTGGTTCGCCGGAATGGCCGCCGGAGGCTTTCTAAGGAGAAAGGAAGGGATCGGCCGAAAGTGACAAGAAAAGTAGAAGAAAAAGAAAGAAGGAAATAAAGCTCTCAGGGTGCTACAGTAACAAATGTTGCAGTACCAGGCACCATATACAGTATTGGGCTGTAAAAAGCTATAGGAACAGACTGCTTTAACTACAGTAATGGGCTGGATATAACAGTGATACTGCCAAAAAATACCATACACTAACACATATTTACAATGAAAGTCAAATTCCATAGCTATAGATTGTTTATAGCAATTCCTCTTGCCAAAACAAGTATAGGACTTGAAGCAAACATAAAAGATCATTGGTTCAAGACAAGGCAATGTGATAATAGGGTACTAGATGATCAACTTCATTGGCTATTGAAATTTTTGGAATCAACTAAAGCAAAGATACATGCTACTAAAAAATGATGACCTTGTTTTTTTCCCTTAACTAAACTTTTTTTCCTTTCACGTAACAAAATGCATTTGTCTTTCTTTCTAAGTTTGTAGTGAAGGAAATTTGTTGGAAAAAAAAAAACAAACTCAATTTAAAATTGGTTCATATTTAGGCATAAAAGATTTTGCTAGAAACCAAAATGAAATAATAATTTTTTTAGTTTAAGCAAATTATAATTAATTTTATGTATTTACGATTAATATTACTTATTCTTAAACCAGCAAAAGGCTATAAGACTTATAGGGCCCAATCCATCTTGAACTAATATATACATTGCTACTCACATGCTTTATGATGGAAGGCTTTTAATAATGAATCTACAATGAAAATTACAATTTAATTAAATTTATTGTTTTTATAGATATGTTATATGAATATTTATTTATTTTTTTATAGGACAAGCTACGAGAAGCTGGTGTTAATAATATCTTTCCTAATGTATGTGAGAAGACATGAGAAATTATGTAAATACATACAGTTGAGATCCTTCTTCTGCTAATTTGTAGGATTATAAGATACTCATTTAACATTGAGAAAGATGCCCATGGATGTTAAAAATCATCTAAAGAGAAGATGGAACAGATGAAAAAAATAAATTAATACTATAATAAGTCGGATGAGTGTCCTCTTTCCTCATTAGCACCAGTGCATAGGCTTCAAACCATTCATGAAAGATCTCTAATAAAAGCTTCAGCTTCTCAATTCACTCATAAAATTTGCAGAAATTTAATCAATATTTAGGATCGAATGGCCACAATGAGAAGTTGGTTGTGACCTATTAAATGTGGTGATTTTTTTATGCTATATCTTACTTTTGCTATCATACTTATTTTTCTATCTATCTCACACCATCCTTTGTTTAAAGTTGGATGGACTTTACCAGGCCCAGCATATGCTCTATACATGTGGCCCATATTGCGAGTTAGGCAAATAGGATGGACATGATAGACTTTTGATGGCAACAGTAGGCTATGAGAAGATGGAGGGTTTCAAGGACTCAAAGCTTTTAATCTCAAGGGGGAAAAGCTAGATTTGGGGGATCTTTGGTCGGAATCACTCCGACAACATTTGGAGGTGTGAGTGCAAGCTAAGGGCCATGACATCAAGGACATACGGAGGAGATCCTTCATCACCTTTCCTCATGATATGTCAAGTTGTAGATTTTTGTGTTTTCTCTTAATTTTACATTCATGTCAAACTAAACCACCAAGGCCACCATATGACAGTGAACCTTGGGACGAACATGCTAAGAGGATGATCTATTTCTTTTAATGCAATGGTGTGGTTTGAGATTCAATCTATTGTGTCTTTTAACATTTTGCATTACATATGGATGCCTCAATAGTTCATTTATGAGTCAACTTGGCGATGTGATGAGGAGTGAATGATATCACCCACCTAGTAGTAAGTGCATAGGTCATTAAGTAATAAATTTCCTCCTCGTGTGATTGTGAGAGAGTTATATCCCAGAGTCCCAAGAAGTATTATTACTTCCTCTTCATGCCACTATTTAGTCTACCAAGCAAAATAATATTGTCTTAATTGAAAGTAAAATAAACAAAGAAAAGGGTGGCACCAGGGAGTTCAATTGAGATGAAGACTTTATAAATGAAGTACACCTCGTGCAAGGATTAGTATTAATGATGCAAGAATAATATAAAAATAAAGTAGCTATTAGCGAGCTTGGACAACGATATTCTAAGATTGGCTACCCCGAAAACCTTTAGTGAATAATACTAATTCTATACCGTTCTAGCTCTTGGACACTCCCACGATTACAATGGGCACAAGAAATCCCAAATCGTGATGAGGACATCACGTCCATGCCAACTACACCACGATATGATGGTGTTTCCAATTTCTTCTACGTTAATTATACCAGAAGTGAAGACATAATTACAGACTTGGTCAAACAAGAGGATAGCAAGAGAGAAGCATTTGGAGCTACGCCACATGTGGGCCTCACACTCACATGCACATCCAATAAGGAAATTGTGCCTATCTTCGCTGGCCCCACACAAACAAAGGGAGATGGCCACAAAAAAATATTTGAAAACTTTTATATACATTGAGAACTTATTAAGTTGACCTCATAAAATTTTAAAACTTAAAGGGTTAAATGTAAAATTATTCGACAGAGTGCATTTATGATTTGTTTGTGTGTGATTTTATAATTATCTTAGTGATTAACGGCTTTTAAAGTGTTAACTAATTTTATTATTGCCTTAATCTGATTTTAAAAAATGAATTATTAAAAAGACAGGGGGTTATTAGTGAATTAAATCTTTAAGGTGTGATTTGAAAATTCCTTAATTATTCATGTTCTATATAAATAATAAATTGTTAAAAACGTAGGGGATTGTATGTAAAATGAATTGTAATTTTCTGAATGGGATTTACTGTGTAAAATGAACATTCTTTCATTATTTATGTTCACTTTTTTTCCAGCGTAGTTCCATCGATATGGATTCTTGGATAAAACCCTAATAACCATACTATTTTAGTTTATGATTTCTTCAATGTCAATTTTTTGCTAATTAAGTTTGTCAAAATTATTTCAAAAGGATTTTCAGCAAACTAATTATGATTTGGGTTTCAACAAAAAAAATGAAAACTTTAAAATTTTTATCGTTTGGGTCTTTTTGTCTTTTTCCCATTAATTTTAATTTGATTTATATAGTAAGCTTTTTTTTATTGATGACTCGGCTTCATGAATTTCCTATTAATTGACTGTATATTGCCAAAAACACCCCCCAAGTTTGCAATATGCACAAATTGTCCCCTTAAATTTGAGTATCCCTAAAATCCCCATCTTTTTTAATACTATGATTTGGAAACCCCCCCAAAGTATGTAACGATGATTGACAGAGTTAGTTTTGAATTATTTGGACAAAATAGTCCCTTGCATGGGAAGTTGTAGCAAGTGCGACATGGTGTGACCATAACTCCTTTACCTACAATGATTTTTCCGGTTGGAATGGAATCGTATTTTTTTTTGGGTAATCCCGAGAGAACACCATTACTGGTGTCGGTTTTTTTCTTTCTTCACCTCTTCATCTTTTCCCTTTCCAAGGTTGTCATTGCTAGACATCTTCTGGAGGATCGGACTTTCGTTCCACCACTGTCTTGAAGGAGAACTTCCGCTCAACTCTTTGGCAATTCATTAGTTTGTGTTCTAAGGTATTGAGGCGAGGTGGATGCCGTTGAAGAAGTTTGTAGTTTTATTTTTTACTTACATTTTGTTGGTTCTTTGCCCATTTGAGTAGTCTGTTAGAAAGAGAGATTTTTCTGTTTTATGGTGTGATTATTGGATGATATTGTAGTTTGTAGGGAGATTTTTCAGTTAGGGTTTAGTTTTTCATTTTCCTCTATGTACACGATCGAAAGCGATAATGTTGTGCTGAAGGAGATTTTTCATTTGTTATGCAATCTCACATGTGTGTGTTCTTTCTGGTGTTGTGTAATGTTTATAATGTGTGTTTTCTGTTTAATTTGATTTGGTTACATTATGTAATATATAATAGTATCTATTTAATAAATGAGGTTTCTGTTTAATAATATAACTTCTCGTTTAAGATAACTAAATGCTGCTTAATGTTTTGCTTTTGTAGGCTTGTGCTTATGACGGTTAATCTTGTGAATGGGCAATGCTACTTGACACCGATAATGAAGACTATGGCTGAATTGAAGTTCACATGAGTGAACAACACTGGGAGATCATCTGAAGAACACCATTTCTAGCACCCACTGAAATGGAACCTGTATTCCAAGAGAAGTCCCTTGTTGATTCTATGTTGTAAAGGTATGATGACCGCACTAGTAAATTCATGATCTGGGTAAGCCTGCTGAGTTTCAGGCCTGAAGATGTGACTCTTATTCTTGGTCTACGATGTGATTGAGACGTAGTCATATTTCAAAAGAAGAAAACACACATCTTTTGAAGATGAGTATTTATTGGAAACCTATGAAAGACACAGAGACTCCATCAATAGAACCCTTGACCAAATTGTTCGATAGAGAGGAGAAGAAGAGAATTTTGTAAAACTCCTTATGGTGTACCTCATGAGTACTATCCTCTTCCCAAACACCTCATGCTTGGTGTCGAATTTGATTGTTGATTATGTCAATAACCTACCTAGAATGGAATGAGACGCATAGACGCAGGTGACGCACAAGTAGCTTATGGAGGACGTTCTATAAACGATCGCTCGAATGCAAGCAAGATGCACTGGGAAGAAGACCAATACAATGTACCTCAAAGGTTGCACAGTCACACTCAACATATAGTTTTATGAGATCACCAGCACTAGCAAGAAGTTATGTTTTGGGAAGACACCATGGATACTATGTTATGGTGAAAATAGTTATCGGAAGCAAGTGTCGTTAGGACCCATGTTATCATTGCTCGAAGGAAAGGATGTAATAAATCATTAACAATGTCTACTTTAATTTCACATGATACACGTTAACGTTTGTCTGGAGTGACATTTTTGTATAGAAAACTTTGTTTTTGTTTAAGTTTACTCGTTATCATATAACTATAGCCTTTTCCATTTAAGATAATGTTTTAGTGTTTAAAATTATTGGTTATTGTTCAAGTTTATGGGTTACTATTTAACAGTATTAGTTTTTGTTTAAGAAATTATTTATAGGTGTACGTTAATGTTTTAATTTTTTTTTGTGTGTTTCACTGAGTTTGTATTGTTTACAAATGTTAGTTTCCTAAACTGGTCGCAATAATAAGGAAGAAGAAGTATTTGTTAGGGCCACTCACCATGGAGATGACATTGCTCCCACACCATTATCTCGAAGGAAAGATGAGAGGCCAACCTCTTCAAGGCGCATTCAACGTTGTTTGCCATCTAACAGCCCAACCTGTGCACACACTTCTCACTACCGTTCATGCCCCTTCAACAGGCGACGACGTCACTGCATGTCTGTTGCAGGCGTTCGAAATTTGACAAAAGAGTTCCCTCGCCTTGTTGCTTGTGTCGAAGCATCAGAAGGATAATAGTCGAATACTACATCTATACCAACAAATGAAGGACCCGGCACCTACGCTATTGGGAATAGCCCGGATGCTACCGATGTAGCCCCGGTGTTTACCGAAGACCTAATTGGGATGGCCATCAGAAAAGGCCTGCGTTAGAAAAGGCTCGCCACGAGAAGAAAATCAATAATGTCTCTCCCTCCACTTCCTAACATTGAAATAATAGTTGCACCACTTGCAGTGGATCATCTGGATACAAGGGCAGCGTCTGAGAAAGTTGCCCCTACAATGGATCCATCTGCAGTGGACCAACCTCCAATAGATGTTTCTCCAGTTGATGATGTTGTCATAGCTGCTATTGACAGGATCATTGAATCTCTTGCCAATGAAATCCCCATCTTGGTAGAATTGGCATACGATAGTGCCGCATTGAAAGAGGACACAATCCCATAATAACAAAAGCAGTAACTACTGCCAATGAGCCATTGTTTCACCAACAGGTTGCAACTTGTGCACCAAGCACAAAACACCAACAACCGTCAACAACATCACCCAAAGGACTGTCATCCGGAGTTGAAGATGTCTCGGTTATTCCTAGTGGTGAACCCTCTAGTGATACCTCAAACCGAAAGATGCTGCTAAGGAAGGAAAAGGAAATATCAACGAGGACACAGAGATTACTTACGAGGGATAGTACAGTCCTTGCAAACCAACAATATGAAGATATGCGGAAGAATTTTCTTCCCAAGAACAAATGATACGCCGAATACACGCGCCTAGACAAATTCGAGCATGAGATAATAAGGATATACCTGAACTATAGGATTGACAAGTATGTTTGAAGTATCCATATAAGTTATCACTTAAATATATGTGTTACCATTTAACATAAGTAGTTTCCTCTTAACTATCCTATCGAAGAATGAATTTGTTAACACAGCATGAGCCAATCTATTCACTTTGTTGGAGGGGAAGAAAATGGTCACCGATGATGTCGTGGACGTATTTGTCTGCATAATTCAGAAGTCATTGAAGAGAGTTCCATATCCATATAAGAAGCCTGCTTCCATCATGCGGCTACTAGCGCTATTCATGTCCAAATAGGACGACGCATCTAAGACTACTCTCGCTATGATCGACGATGCCGCTCGTAACTTGCATGATGTTGATATCGTCATTCTGCCAACATCCTTAATGGTCATTTTCATGTTGATATTGTAACAAGAGTACAGGCATTATTCTTCATGCAAGAGTGAGGAGTACAACAGAGACGCTATTGACATGGTAAATTACATGCTAAATAGCGTACACACATCATAGTTTCTTAGTCGGAACTCTAACTTCAAATTCTATTTCTTGACAGCGAAAAACTTTTTGACAATTGTGTTGAGATGGAGTTTGGTGAGACAACGATAACCTCGTATCCCCTAATTCACGATGGGGACACTCCAAGACAAAAACGAGGAAGCATCGACTGTGCTGTGTATGTCATGCATTTTATTGAACAAATACTCGACAATGAAAAGCTACGGCTATTGATTGCAACATCCCTTATTTAAGACTAAAGTATGTTGCACGCATACTCATGGAAGGGAGCACAATCGGCATTAGTGAGAAAGAGGATACAAGTAAGGCCATCGAATCAACTGGGGAGCAAAAACATTAAGCTTGTTTGTCGTTATAACTTACTATCATGCTAACTTGAAATTGTGCCATCTAACTTATTTAATTTGTCACATAAATATCATTGTTTTTGTTTAATAAATTATTTTTGTGTTTATTTTAGTTGTCATTATTTAAATATCATTTTTTCAGTTTAATATATTACGTTCACGTTTAAGAAAGTTCTTATATGTTTAAGAAAATATATTACATTTATGTTTAAGAAAATACTTAAATGTCATTGTTTCTATTTAAAGATCTATGATTTGTCATGTAAATATCATTATTTTAGTTTAACGAACATACAATATTCTGCGATAGTTTCTAACGAACATCTGTAATGAATATAACTAGTCATCCATGCTTAGCCGGCGGTAGTTTCTTTGTAAGATCTATGATTGTGATCAGACTCGTCGTAGCAACTGTAACATAACTCGCGGACATCAGACACTTGTGACTCGATCCTCTTCCATCTAGGATGCCCAGGTTGCCTTCTCATGATAAGCAGACGCAAACACAGTTCTCGATTATTTTACGTAGGCTTGTTATGGTAGGGTATTGGGAAAATAACTTCCTTATACACCAATTTGTAAGTGTCGACGGTGAAGTAGCCGCTAATAAATCGATGAACGTTTGTGTTTGTCTGCATTATTGTAGCGCAAGCGTGTTTGTGCGGGATACCATAAACTTGCGACCTACGACAGGAAGAAGTTTTACTTGATAGATCCACAGAATTGCTACACTGGTCAATCACTTCAAAACAGTCATTGACACATCGACCAACATGAAGATTTCGGCTTTCCGCAATGATTTCCTCTGCATTCATATGTATTTCGAGGCATAAATAGGTCTCCCATTTGTTCGCTTTCACATGACGAATGTATAACATGTGCATCAACTTGAACTTTTATGATGTAGAACAGAAAGATTATAAGTCATTGTTAAGAGAAGACCTTGAGATTTAAACAAAAACAAATAATTTTAACTAAATACCATAAAATTTAAATGGAAACAAGCAGTTTTAAGTGAAGACACTGAAGTTTAAATGAAACAAAAAATTTTAAATGATAACAAACGCTATTATAACAAATCAATGGAATGAAATCAACATTAAATACCATATGGAGTCGATCATTTTCGGCACCAGTAAATGCTGAGCTTCTTTGATCCACGCATTGAATGAATCTGCGACATTTGAATACAACTCGCCCCAACGTTCACCTCTGAATAAATAATTTGACCAATGTGACATATCTGATTTATGAAGGATGGTGATAGGCTTCGGGTGACGTGGCTTACAGTTCATTTACCAAATCTTCAAATTCTTTAGCCGTGAATGCATATGCAATGCGAAATTATATGGACCAACAATCCTTCCTCAATGCCTTCCTATGTCTAACATTGCCTTTCATAAAATTGGCCTCCAAGTGTCAAAGGCAGTATGTATGTTGGGAAGAAGGGAAGACCTTTGCAATGGCCTTGGCAAGGCCCTTACACCTGCCCGACACAAAAGTAATAATCCCTTCATAATCTTCATCATCATATAAAGCATCACCTAATTTGGAAATGAACCACGTTCAATTGGCATCGGTCTCGTTGTCGACAATATCGAACGCCTAGCGGAAAAAACTATTGTTTCCATCTTTGCCTATGGCACCCAACGGAGTACCCCGATATTTTCCAAGAAGGTGGGTACCATCGACAAACAACGGTGGCCTGCAACCCCTCTTGAGTTCCATTATACCCGCACGGAAAGAAAACAATGCACGTTTAAAATGCTCACCGTCTATTTCCTCAATTGCAATGCTGCCAAGGTTTGTCTCTACCACCTTATCTGCATACCAAAGCAACAAATTGTAGCTAGAGACCTCGCTGTCATCGAGGATAACTTGGGTATTCTCTTTACTCAACCAAACTTGCTTGTATTGAATATGGACACCATGTACCCATAACATGTCCTTCTGAATGTCTATGGCCTTATACAAGGGATGGTCCTTAAACTTATGAATCACACGTACGCTTACCCATTTTTTTGACTCTTTCGGATGTGACACCAAGCCAATTCCACCACCATAAGTGTGTGATGGGTGCATTGTCTTGAATTTGAAAGTACTTTTATTGTATTCATTTTATGTGTGAAGGCGCCATTCACAACCAATGGCAGCGCTTTCGACAGTCACCTTTTGTTTTTCACTCTTTATGAATTCGAAGTCAAAATTCCACTTAATTGCAAAATTTCAAAGTACATCTCTGAAATGGTTAGCGCCTAGAAAATGTTGTTCGATATCCAAAGACAAAACTTCAGATTGATCTGACGAGGCAGGAAGTGATAGGCTCCAACTTGGTGATCAAGAATTATATCCAAATGATGGCCCGATCTTCACGGCGTAGGATCTAGGTTGAGGGATAACTAGCTGTGAATAGCCGGAGATGGATGCGACTTGTACGTTTGGAAGAGATGATCCGAAGATTAAAATACTCCAACCAGTTATCCGAATAAATCATAGAACCAAAAACCAAAAAACTAATCCACACAAAATGCCTGGAAGCATAGAGCTTGAATTAGGAGAAAGCTGAAACTTTCCTCTCCCAAATTCGGGAGAACTCACAAAAAAAATAGTAGTAAGATAACTCTTGTTTCGTGAATAATAATCGAAGCTCCATCCACCAAAAGAGAAGGTACAAGGCTATCTTATTAAAATTGGCTAGAGAATCAATCTAAAAATAGAAATAAAAATTTTCAAGGAAAATAATCTATAAATAGGAAAATAAAATTGGCTAGAAAATCAATATAAATATGGGAATAGTATCACATGGGTATAGTAGCATGTGAAGATGGCAGGCAAATCTTTCCACTTTTAATCTTCGGACGCTTGATTTCCTGGTTGATTGGGATTTGATTTTGTTTCCTTCCAGAAATTTGGTTGTGTTAGGATAGAGATATTATGGGCTGAGTGTGAGGTCCACATGTGGCGTAGCTCTAAATGCTTCTCTGTTGATATCCTCTTGTTTGACTAAGTCTAGAATTATGTCCTCACTTTCGGTACACCTAAGTATAATTAACGTAGAAGAAATTAGAAACACCATTATATCAATTAATTTAAAAATAAGCTTAAGTTAGCATTTACCTGGTTTTGTATTTGTTTAGCACGGCTTCGTGTAATTGGTCCTTGATATGATAGCTGAAGTATTACTATTTGTAGGTGATGTAGTTGGCATGGGCGTGATGTCCTCCATCATCCTCCCCCTCTTGAAAAGGAGTTGTCCTCGACTTGATTAAACCAAAGAAAGGTGAAAGTTCTGCAATGTTGAAAGTAACACTAACACCATACTCACCTGGAAGCTCGATCTTGTACACATTGTCATTGATCTTCTCAAGCACCTGGAATTGTCCATAACCTCGTGGTTGCAACTTACACTTTCGCTGTGACGGAAAATGCTCTTTTCATAAATGTATCCACACTAGGTCGCCTAGCTCAAACAACATCTTCTTTTTTCCTTTGTTCCCTTGTTCCCTTGCTTCTCATACTGCTAAGTAATCTTCTCGATGTTCTCCTTCATCTTTTTCATGTATATTCTTCACAAATTCAGCACGCTTGCTTGCATCCATATTAGCTTGTTCCATATTATCTTGTTCCTACATGGTTCATGGCACACCTTGTAGTCGCACCACTTTCCTAAAAAATAGATCAACAACATGTGAAGCATCATCGCTCTTATGACAGGGAATAAAATGAGCCATCTTGCTAAACCTATCAACTACCACAAATATAGAATCTCTTCCTCTCTTAGTCCATGGTAATCCAAGAATAAAATCCATAGAAATATCTTTACATGGTACACTAGGAATAGGTAAGGGAGTATACAATTCATGAGGGTTTAAACCAGACTTAGCATTGTGGCACATCTCGCATCGCTACACGTAGCGCTCAACATCACGCATCATTTTTTGTCAAAAGAAGTGGTCGGTTAGCACATTTTCTGTCTTTTTGGCACCAAAGTGGCCCATTAGACCACCTCCATGAGCTTCCTACAAAAGTAATAAGCGAACATAGCAATCTAGTGTACATAATTTGTTAGCTCGAAACAAGAAAACCATCATGCAAGTGAAAATTTTTCCAACCTTTTCTTGTACTACATTTAGTAGCAAAGTATGAATCTTTAGTATATAACTCTTTAATACTCTCTAAACCCAGAATTTTAGCATCTAGTTGGGACAATAAAGCATGGCACCTAGACAATGCATCGACTATAAGGTTATCCTTCCCTTTCTTATACTTGACAATGTAAGGAAATAACTCGATGAACTCACTACATTTTGCATGTCTATGGTTTAGTTTTAATTGACCCTTAAGATGATTCAATGATTCATGGTCAGAATGTATTACAAATTCTTTAGGCCATAAGTAATGTTGCCAAGTTTCCAAAGCCCTCAAAAGCACATACAACTCCTTATCATAAACAGAATAATTGAGAGCTTAACCACTTAACTTCTCACTAAAATAAGCAATGGGCCTACCTTCTTGCATAAGCACCCCGCCAATACCTACACCACTTGCATGACATTCTATTTCAAAAGTCTAACAAAAGTCTGGAAGTGCTAGTAGTGGTGTGGATGTCAATTTGTCCTTCAATTTTTGAAATGACTTTTCTTGTGCTGCCCCCCACCACCCCCCACCCCCGCGCCCCAAATTTGAATGGAACTTCTTTCTTTGTCAATTCATTGATTGGGGCGGCAATGGTGCTGAAATCCTTTATAAACCAATAGTAAAAGCCTGCAAGTCCTAGAAAGCTTCTCACTTGCTCATGTTTTGGGGTGTTGCCCACTCACTTACCGCTTTGATCTTGTCTTCATCTACCTCAACACCCTGAGATGAAACCACAAAGCCAAGAAACACAACTTTGTTGGTGCAAAAGGTGTACTTTTGCAAGGTTAGCATACAAATTTTCTTTTCTCAAAATAGCAAGTACATCACGAAATGTTCAATATGATCATCTAACGACTTTCTGAAAATGAAGATATCATCAAAGTATATTACCACAAATTTCCAAATGAAGGCTCTAAATACATCGCTCATCAATCTCATGAAAGTATTAGGTGTATTTGTTAAACCAAAAGGCATGGCTAACCATTCATACAATCCAAATTTTGTTTTAAATGTTGTATTCCAATCATCACCCTCTTTCATTCTAATTTGGTGATAGCCACTACGCAAATCTATCTTCGAGAAGATAACATATCCACTAAGTTCATCAAGCATGGCTAACCACTCAGAAACAATGTGCCCTCTCCCTTTGCACTTGAAACACTCAATGTCACGATTGCTAGAAGATGCCACAGTGGATGTAGAAGAAGATACAGCTGTCGAAGAAGTGGGGCATCGATCACTGTATCCAAAGCTCTACGGAGGTGTTGGCATGGTCAACGTGCGGCCATGGGGTACAGAAGAGTTGGCTGCCATCGGCCTAAGAGTAGTGCCATCTCCTATGGCACCCGAGGGTGGTACCAAGTGGGGGTACAGGATGATTGGGTATGGTGCGATCCTGACCGCCACGCTATTGTTATTGCTCCACCTTCGTCGCTTGATGTACGAGCTCCTGTAGAGTTTTGTAGGGGAACATATCCACTTGATCAGCAATCTCATAGTTGAGACCGCTCAAGAACCTCGACATGTTCACCTCAGAACTTTCTCACATGTTGGTATAGATCATCAGGATCTCCATCTCCTCATAATATTTATCGATGGTTCTTATACCTTGAACAAGCTGTAGTAGCCTGTTATATAAATCTCTCTGGAAGAGTGGTAGAATAAAGCGGTGTCTCATAGCCCTCTTCATAGCATCCCATGTGCAAACATAGTTATTACTGGCAAATAGCGTGTCTTTCTATATCTGGTTCCACCATGTTACTACATAATTGGTGAATTTAAGAGATGCTAGGTTTACCCTTTTTTCATCAGAAAAACCATGGATTTTGGAAATTTGATCACACCTCACCTCCCACTCCAAGTAAACTTCGGGATCCGCTTTGCCGTTGAATGGTGGTATGCTCATCTTAACGGCCGCGGGGAAGGCCTTCATCATTGTCAGGGTGTGGAAATTGTCTATGTCCATAACCAACATAACCGGGGTCAAGATGATGATGACGGTCATCAAGCCCACCTCGGGTTGGAACACGCTCGGCAAGGGCCCAATCAATAGTCTCAAGCAGGGTATCTTGCATAACCTTCTACATCTCCTCCTGTACTAACATAATTAATACTCGCAGCTCACACTGAAAGTGACTAACAAATGCATCATACTCTGCCCGTGTAACCGGTGCATCTGTCTTGTGGTATGAAAAAACAGGGTCATCATCATGCAACTAGCTTTTTGAACCTACCATGTTAGTGGATTTGAAGAAAAAAATAAGTATATATGTGGATTCACACAAATCTCACCTCTAACTTATCAAAGCTCTTATGCCTTCTTGTCGGATCATAGTTGTGCCAAGTGGTAGTTTTCCGTATGTGATTAAGCGATTTAATAAAAGGTGTTGAAAGAACTAGCTTCGGTTTTTAGTGGAGTTTAGTTGGCTAAAACAAGAAGGGAATAGTACTGAAATCCATTAAGTGCAAAACAAGTAATAATCTGATGAGATATAGTATCTAGATTGCTGGAAACTCTAATCCGATTTTTTTTTCTTTTTTTTTTTAACTTTCTTTCTTTCTTTTTGTTTTGTTTTGCTTTATTTTTTTTTGTGACCAACAACTAGAGGAATATGAACAGATTATAAACCTAAAATACAATACTCAAATAACTGTACTAATGCAAAGGTTAGGCAATTTTTGGTTATTTTTAGGTTTGTGGACTATGGGACTGAAAAAAATGATGAAAGAACTGAGATTGAATCAAAAGGCTAATGTAGAAATAACGTATCCTACCGTGTCAACGAAGGGTCTGTTACCAAATGACAAGCTCCAACTTGGTGGAGAAGAAGAAGATCTAAATGATGGCTCGATCTTCATAGCGTAGGATCTACGTTGAGGGATAACTAGTTGCGAACAGCCAAGGATGAATTCGACCAGTATGTTAGGGAGAGACTATCAGAAGCTTTAAGAACTCTTACCCGCTGTCCAAACAATCATAAAACCACAAACCATAAACTAATCCACACAAAACGCCCGAAAGCGTAAAGCATGAATTAGGAGAAAGATGAAACTTTCCTCTCGCGAATCCAGGAGAACTCACAAGAACAATGGTAGTAAGACAACTCTTATTTTGTGGATAATAATCAAAGTTCTATCCCCAAAAGAGAAGGTAGAATTCTATTTATATCCGACTTAAACTTGAGATACAAGAAAATTATTTTATTAAAATTGGCTAGGGAATCAATCTAAAAGTAGAAAATGAAAATTTGTTAGGAAAACAATCTAAAAATAGGAAAATAAAATTGTCTAGAAAATCAATCTAAATATGGGAATGGTATCCCGCAGGCACTGTAGCACGTGAAGATGGCAGGCGAATCTCTGCACTCTTATTCTTGGAATACTTGAGTTCCTGGTTGATTGGGATTTGATTTTCTTTTCTTCCACAAATTGGGTTAGTTTAGGAAAGAGATATTTTGTGCTAATTTGTCATAAAAGAAAACCACATCTCCCTTTGTTAACGTGGAGCCAATGAAGATAGGCACATTTTTCTTCTTGGATGTCCATGTGAGTGTGAGGCCCACATGTGGCGTTGCTAAAAATGCTTCTCTCTTGCTATCCTCTCATTTGATTAAGTCTAGAATTATGTCCTTACTTTCAGTACACCTAAGTACAATAAAAATAAAAAAAATTCGAAACACCACCATATAAATATAATTTAAAAATAAGCTTAAGTTCGCATTTACCTAATTTTGGATTTGTTTAGCACGACTTCATGTAATTAATCCTTGATATGCTTCCTCTTCTGTACCCGCTGAAGTATTACTATTCATAGGTGGTGTAGTTGGCATGGGCATGATGTCCTCATCATGAAGGCCTACCACACCGTCAGGGTCACCTTGTGGTGGAACGGATAAGCTCACAAAATTCGAATGGCTGGTAAAATCGAAGATTTTAAACACAAACATAAACATTTTAAATGGAAACTGGGACAGTTAAGCAAAAACATATAATTTTAAGCGGAAGCTAGAATAATTATGCAAAAATATAAAGTTTTAATCAAAAAATGGTATAATTAAACGAAAATAGGAAATCTAAAAGAGAAAATAGGGAATCCAAAGGGATAATAAAGCGATAAAACTGTTATGCTTTAGTTAATCACTAATTAACCTATATAAACTATGTAAACATAGAGGAGAAGAAATTTACAGCTAGAAGAAATCGTTGTCAGTAGGAAGGAAAAATGACACATTATCTGTCTCAACCACGAGATCAATTGCAGCGCATTTGAACGGGGCGTACATGAAACACATGCGCTAGAAGTCATTCTCGTTTTCAGTTGGACAAACTGTTTGATATTCATCAAATGTGATAAAGTTCACCCTGACACGGAAAACATCAAGACCCCATCGCTCACATATCTCCGCTAACACTGATTCCCAAGAAGTCAGTGCCGTGAACACTAGCACTAGTCCCTTCCTTTTGTATCTAGGAATAGCACAAAAACTCTCTATAGTATACCTACACAAAAATAAATTGTTACTCTAGCTCACTGAGATGATATTAAAATGAGGCTTATATTAAAAATAAATTGTTACTTTCTCTCGAGCAACCGGCGGCACTCTAACACTCCAAGGTAATAGAAGTCTTCCAAAGTTTGTTTGAGAAAAAGCAAATATGAATGCAAAATTTTTATAAACATGATGTGATTGGGTGGTTTTCTCCCACCATTTTGAAGGGAAATGATGGAATTTCATAACATGGACCCAATCCGACTAACCTACAAGGGGCAAAAAGGAAGTGAAATAATAAGGGAATGGTTGTCCGGGGTATTCATAACTTACAGGGATTGTTTGGGAAGTTTGAAATTTTTGGGTGGTAAAAAGTAATTTTCCTTTAAATTAATCTAAGAAGAAAAATCAGAAGTCAAAACAATGATAGTATTAATTGTCCTAAAAGTAGGAATTGAGGGATATATGTTCAAATAATTTGTTTCTCAAATTTCACAATCAATGTAAGATAACCCTAACCAATAGCCTCCGAACTCAATGGAGGCAAATCCGCAAAACTCCAATGAGAGACCCTTCCGCCTTTTCTCATTCAAATCTAGACCTCCTTCCCAGTCTCCCTCCAACCGTTTCCCTCTCTCCAACCGAACTTCCATCTCCAACCATGTCAGAGGGATGGCCACCATCATCTTCTCTGACCTTGGTTTTTCCCAGTGGGCCACCTCAATATGCCGCGAGCTCGGGATGCGTTGCCCCACCTACTTCTACGCTGTTACATCCCCAAGATTCTCTCTGACTCTAACGTGACTATCATCGCCCTCACCGGCAGCAGCAAGGCAGCCTCATTCGCCCTCCCTTTTGGTATATATGCCATCGTACTCACCCCGACCAATAAGCTCACCTGTCAACTTACCGAGCAGTTCTGCGCTCTCAGTTCTTTGCTCAATGTGCGATGCACTGTTGTTGTTGGGGGGATGGACATGACTGGGCAAGCTCGGGCTCTAGTGCAGCAGTTCTATATGGTAGTTGCTACTCTTGGGCGGATTAAGGTTCTCCTTGAAAATGACCCCGGTTTGCCTGCTATGTTCTCCAAAACCAAGGTCAATTTTCTTAAATAGATAGGAACTTTTCATATTGGTTTTTTTAGTTTTTCTTTGTTTCATATCTTAAGCAACCAGTGTGTGGTAAGATCATTGTACTTTAAATTGATAGTAGAAAGCTTTTGGATTCAAGGTGAGAAGTTGTTGTTGGTCAAGTGAGGCCTTTTATCTTGGTTAATATATCTAATTACTGATTTTGATGGATCTTAAGTTATACTTAATCTTGATATAAGGCATGCTAGTTCTCCAAAAGTTTTAACTAATCACAAACAATACTTATGAGAAAGGCATATTGTTAATTAATGTGAAAATCATCACATGGTTCAACAATAATGTTACTTAGGATATTAGGTTTTAGTTATCAAATGTCAAGCTGTAAAGGATTTTCTGGCAAAGTTATATGTGGATGATAATTATGCAAGATAATATCAATTATACAAACAAAAAATGAGCTATGACTTTTTTTATTCTAGTTTTTTATACCAAATAAAATGTCTTGTTAGATCAATTAACACTTAGGGAGCCTATTGAAATGCAAGCAAATAATGTCTTTCTCAAATATAAAGAAAAACAAAATTTGACTCAATCAGTGTGACACCTTGTTTCTTATCTCTCAAATTTATAAATCTCAAAATTCCTCCATTGTTGTTGCTAATATAGTCTTCAACTCATAACAAAACTTATTTGTAAAATCATTTCAGGTGAGTGTATCTATTGTAATAAGAAAAGGCATTGGAAGAAGTCTTGTCAACCTTGTAGAGTATGGTCATACTCGAGGTCATGGTCTGTTCAAGGAAGTGGATATGTTCCACATCATTCTTGCTCACAGTTTATTCTTTGGCAACCATAATGGCACAATGGACCTGTGTAAGGATTTTCTGCTGATGTATTATCTAATATATCTTCTAACCAACAAATACCTTCTTTACATATTAGGATATCTGAAGAAGAAGGCCAACTATTTTTTTCTAATAAACTTCAAAAATTTTGTTTATCTAAAAGTTTGCAATCTTTTTACTTCACAAACTCCTAATTCAGGCATTCTAACATGTAGTTGATTAATTCTGAAGTTACTAATCATATGACTCCCTTAAATTTATTTTGGTACACTCTTCTATTGACAATTACAAACTAATTTATACTATTGATGGCTCTATTATGTTCTTTAAAGGGATTGGTAGTCTTAATTTATTTCCCAAAATCATTGCTAGTTTATTATCTATTACTAAATTGGATGATTTTGGGTATCAAAAAACCTTCATTGTTATTTTACCTATTGTGTAGAATCCATAGACAAGCTTAGAAATTGGGGCAAACCATTGAGTTTTTAGCTTTTATCAGTTAGATCGATCCAATGTTGTCAGACCCGGACCGGCCCGGCCGGTTCAACCGGAAAAACCGGGAACCGGCCATGTGGCCGGCCCGGGTATACCCCATTGACCCGGGTATTAAAAAACCCGGTATTAACCCGGTGACCCGGGCGGTTCAACCGGGAACCGGTTGACCCGGCCGGGTCAATGGGGTCACAATTTTTAATTTTTTTTTACAATATTTAATAATTTATTATTATTTTCTCATTAAAAACTATAAAATCGTGTATATTTATTAATATTAATTTATAATTTATAATCAATAAATAGAAATACAATATATATATATACCAACAAAAAAATTAACATTTAAAAAAATAAAAATATATTAATGTATTATGTAAATACTTTCTAAAAAAATTTAATTTATTAAGAAAAATAAAACAATAAATGAGTGTAATTTTATTATAAAAAAATATAAAATTAAAAGTATTCTAATTAAATAAAAAAATATAAGAAAATTTAAAACAAAATAAAAACTAAATTGAGATATAAGAATTAGTGAATTAAATTTCTTATTTATTTTAACAAAATCAACCAATAAACAAATAAATAAATAAATAACACCGAGAGAAGTTCGATAATTATATATTAATATATTAAATTTGTAAATATTTAAAAAATGTAAAAATAAATGACAAAATTAGAAAACTCTACTGTATATAAGGTCATTTATCAATTTAAATATCAAATTTGAGTAAAATTTTATAATATAATTATGGATTTAATATTATATTTGCTTATTATTAATTATTATAATTTTTTTTTATATTTAATTATTGACCCCGGTTCAACCCCGGTTCGACCCGGTTGAACCCATTGACCCCTGACCCCTGGGCTTAGCCGGGTCATTACCCGGGCCGGGTCTAACAACCTTGGTTAGATCACCTTCACATCCCACAATTCGCTGCTACTTGTAAAATATCTTCACCTTTTTCTTCTTTTGAGTTAAACTCTCAATCCATGTCATTTTATCTATTATAATCTTGTTAGGACGTGGTTCTAAATTTGGTTGGAGCATTTAGCTTCTAAAAAAATGTTAGAAAAACTAAATTTTAATGATATTTTTAAAATTTCCATTGGTGTAAATTGTCCAAGCTTTTTTTTGCTTTATTTTTAAATAATATTCAAACTATATTCACACTTTTTGATTTAGTTCATTCAAATATTTTAGACATACACCTATACTTACCAAAGGAGGCGCATACTATTATGTGTTGTTTATTGATGATTGCACATGTTATGCATGGATTTACTTAATTGATAAGTGATTCGAATTTTACAATGTCCAAGTCTCTTTTGTTATAGTGGTACACACTTACTTTAAAAAATAAATTAAAAAATCATCATTTAATTCGGGAAGAAAGTATCTATCAAATTAATTTACTCATATTTTGGCCTTTGAAGGAGCAATTCATCAAACTTCTTGTCCTTCGATAAGTGCTTGATTGAACATATTTTTGATAAAAATAATTGAAGCATTTAGCTTGTTCCTTTGATGTAATTCACCTATTTTGGTGCTTAATTCATTCATATTGTCTGTTCAGACCGTAATTTATATCTTTGAGAAAAGGAAACTGATTTGGAGCATTTTGAAGATAAATCATGAAGAATCGACATTTCTGGGATTAATAGTGTCTTCCACCTAAAACCCAAGAACAATTTTAAATTCAAGGAGCACTATATCCATACCAAGGTTATGACGGGCGGTGTGGTGAGCAACCCCAACCACCAGCCTCTTAAACACAATTGTGGTTAACTTCAAGCCAATTTATAGGTTCACCAATTAAAGAACCATGGCCCCAAACATGCCATGATCAAGCCAGTAGTTAGACCTAGTTTTTTAGACTATAAATAGAATAAGTGATCAAGAAAAAGGGGACTTTTGACTAGACTTTGGAAGGCTTTTGGTTGGACTTTTCTTGGGTATTAGTGAGGGTTATTCAGAGCCTTTTGAGAGGGTCCTTGGCTATGGAGAAATCTAGGCCAAGTTCTCAAGAGTTCAAAAAGCGAATTAAAGTAGAGGATTGAAGACTAGAGAGATTTTGAGGCAAGTCTTATTGGAAGAGGTTCCTTCAATTAAAGAACAATGTGAAAGCTTGAGGGAATTATCATGTTTACATATTTCTTGCATTCTTTCTTGAGTTTTGCTGTGATCTCCTTAATGATGAGGAACTAAATACTTAGATGATTGGAATGTTATGAAACCATAGATGGATCTTTCTATAAGATTTCTTTTCAATCAGTATAACATTACAACTATTAATCCAATAGATTGTGGATCCAATTTAGACTTGATAGTGCCATGCCGTATACATGTTTAACACATGGAGGTCAAGTTGATTATAATAATTAATATCCATGTACTTGAAATGAATGCTTCTATGTATTAGCATTTTTTTTTTGTCAATCCTTATTTTTGTCATATTACAATTCATGTACTTGAAATGAATGCTTCTATGTATTAGCATTCTTTTTCAATATTTATTTGTCATTGTACAATTCAATGTTGTTGTTGTTGGAGACTTGTGTTATGAGATAAGTTTGAAGTACGTTCCATTTACTTGACATTTGTTTTATTACTTTTATTTATTCTAGAACAAATCATGGAGAATCACAACATAGGGGAAGGGGGCAAAATAAACATTATTTGGACGATTGAAGAAGATAAATGCATTAGTGGTTTTGTTTGGAACCATGAAAGTTGCATGATCAAGTGTGAGAAAAGTACGTATGACAAATATGTTAAGGTACATATAATTATTTTTGTCAATTATGTAATAAAAAATTGATCTTCTTCAAGTTGACTTCCTTTTTTGATGTAATGTAGAATGACAAGGAAGCTATTGGTCTTTATGGGGAACCATTTCCTTTCTGTAATGATTTCACACATGGCGATGCTAGAGGTGATCTTGCAAATGATGCAGATCAATATATGCATGATAATATCTACTAGCTTGGATGAGAATGTAGGCCTTTCTCAAATTCCAAGTGTAGATTTTTTCATGCCTATGCAAGAACTTTGTGACTCTTCATCACCCATGACTTCAAATAGAAATGTCTAAAAACATTTAAGCGGTGAAAAAGAAAAGACCTTGCCATACACCCAAATTTTGAGGCTATTTCTGAAAATTTGCAGCAATTTGTTGAAATAATTGAACATGGATTTAATGCAATGGTTGATTGTGCAATGCTCAATGCTGAAACTGCTACTATGAGGAAGTATCCCGTAAAGAAATTGAAGACAAGAAGAAATTACTTGGTGAAGTAATTTTCAACATTAATGGGCTATCGGCAAATGAAGCATTAGTTATATTGCAAGTTCTACGAAAAGATGAAATAAAACTCAATATGTTTTGGAACTTTCCGGATGATATGAAGTTATTTACAATTTTGTCGTCCAATTTTAGTAGGGATGTCAAATTACTCGCCTTTTGTGTAAACTGTGTTTGTGCTTATGTTGTTCCAATTTTGGTGCTTGTGTGCATGGAGCCTTTATGGACCATGTTAGTTTCTTTGTTTGGTGGTTGTGCTGATGTGTAAACCATCTTTGTGACTAATTGCAAAGGTTGTTTCTGTTATATGTTGTTGCATGATGACTTTGAAGTAGAGACTATACATTGGATTCTATTTGTTCTTTTTCAAGCTTTTGTAGACCATATATATATATATATATATATATGGACAAATGATATTATTTGTTAGGGATTCCATTTTACAAATTAACGTTGCTTGTTTGTTCTTTTTACAGATTCCTTAGACCATGTTAATGACTTTTACAGATTTTCCTCTTTCCAAATCATATTTATGTGAGCATATATATATATGTCAGTTTTTGCTAGGGTTCCATTGTATAGGTTGAATTTTGCTTGTTTGTTTTAAAATTTACGTGAATTTGTTGTGAGCCTTCATAAAAAATGGATTGGAGAGATTGTTTCCAGGGCAATAAGTCAAGCAATAGTAAAAATGTGGCTACAACATAATTTCAACTGATTTTTCATTGGATTTATGTATTTTTTTTTAATCTTTTATAGTAATCAGCACTTGTGCTTTTGCTTAAGAAAATGATTTTAATTGAGCCTTACATTCCATTTGCTTTGGATGCACGAAAGGATGACTTCATCAATACATTGCACGAAAGGATGTTTTTAAACAGCAGACATACCTTTGAGGAAGATTGGATTGGTTGGAAAAATTTGTGGAATCTCAATGCTTCTCCGAGAGTTAAAACTTTTACTTGGCTGCTTTGTCACAGTAAAATTAAGACCTATGGTCTCCTCCATGCTTTAAATGTGGGTCCTTTGCAGAATTGTGTTCTTTGTGATCTGCACATTGAGTCCGTTGAGCATCTTTTTAACCATTGTATTTAAACCCAATTGGTATGGACTAAACTTGTGGAATTCACTGGTTTTAGTTTACTTAAAACCAATTCTATTACCTCTGGCCATTGGCTTGATTATGCTCATTCAAACTCATCCAAGTCCATGGCCTCCATAATTGCCACGGCTTGTTAGTATATCTGGAAATGCAGATGCGATTGTATTTTTAATAGGAAAATTCCAGATTATACCAATGTAGCGAGGATTGTTTTCGAGCATGTGAGGGAGTACTTCATCTCATCTACAGCTCAAAAAGGTCTTCAATTCTTTCATGCTAACAAATTTGAAGCTCGCCATCTGCACATTTATGTTGCTAGCTATTGGAGAAGCTTCTAAGGTAAAGCAGGACTGGGTTTTATTGCCATAGATTCTAATGCTTCTATGTATTGTACATGCATCAATCAAGTGGATGCTTCTTCTCTTTCTGAAGCAAATGGCGGCTACTCTACTAGATGTTCTGCACTGGACTTCATCTGCTCCTTGTAGTGGCCGAAAATTTTTTATCAGTGATCATAATGTGTGGAGAGCTATCCAGTGATTTGATTCTGAGATGAACTGGAGATTACACCGGCAGGTATTCGAAATTAATCAAATGATGAGGACATCACTCCCATGCCAATTACACCACCTACTGATGGTAATACTTCAGTTGATATAGAAAAGGGAATCATATCAAGGACCATTTACATGAAATCGTGCTAAACAAATCCAAACCAGGTGAACGCTAACTTAAGTTTATTCTTAAATTATATTGAAATGGTGGTGTTTTCAATTTCTTCTACCTTAATTGTACTTAGGTGTACCAGAAGTGAGAACATAATTCTAGACTTAGTCAAACAAGAGGATAGCAAGAGAGAAGCATTTGGAGCTACGCCACTTGTGGGCTTCACACTCACGTGCAGGTCCAAGAAGGAAATTGTGCCTATCTTCGCTGGCCCCACACAAACAAAGGGAGATGAGGTTTCTTTTTATGACAAATCAGCCCCAAAATATCTCTTTCCTAAACCAACCCAATTTCTGGAAGGACACAAAATCAAATCCCAATCAACCAGGAAATTAAATATTCCAAGATTAAGAGTGGATAGATTCGCCTGCCATCTTCACGTGCTACAGTACTACGGGGATACCATGCCCATATTTAGATTGATTTTCTAGCCAATTTTATTTTCTTATTTTTAGATTGTTTTCCTAGCAAATTTTTTTTTTTATTTTTAGATTTATTCCCTAGCCAATTTTAATAAGATAGTTTTCTTGTATCCCAGGTTTAAGTTGGCTATAAATAGCCTTGTACCTTCTCTTTTGAAAGATGAAACTTTGATTATTATTCATGAAATAAGAGATGTCTTACTACCATTGTTCTTGTGAGTTCTCCCGGATTCACAAGAGGAAAGTTTCGACTTTCTCCTAATTCGTGCTCTACGCTTCCGGGCATTTTGTGTGGATTAGTTTCTGGTTTGTGATTCTTCAATTGTTCGGATATGTCAGAGTTCTTGAGGCTTCGGATTACCTAGTTATCCCTCAACTTAGATCTTACGCCGTGAAGATCGAGCCATCATTTAGATCTCCTTCTTCTTCACCAAGTTGGGCTCTATCATCAAAGGCTGAACCAATTGATTAACACCCAGATTGACTTCATTCCTTGGGCTTGGAATAGCTTGGCTGCTAGAGTGGCGAATCAAGGATTCATAGCAACTCATCTTTCGCTGTTTCATCAAGGGTTAGAAAAGCCTAGATGGCTGATGGATCTTATTTCTAATATTGGGTTCCTGTTGTAATTCTGGTGCTTAGTTTTGTTTGCTTTGTTGTTTTAGCTTTGTATTGGTCTTGCTTTGGTTTGTTAGCTGTTTTTCAATAAATAGCTACTATGTAGCTCTTTTCCTTTTAAAAAAAAAAATAAAGACATTGCAGTTAGCACATTGATGTATTTCCACCCAACGATGGTAGGTCCCAAAAATTTCTCATTTTGCTTTGTATTTGATTGTTTATATTTCAAATATTTTGTATTTGATTTGATAAGAAGATAAAGATTGTTACACAATGGAAAATTTTTTTGATTGTTTATATGTTTTAAATATAATTTTAGGTTTTTACAGAACATACATTCTATAGAAAATTTTAAGTTCTATTGATAATTGGCATTCGTTTTGTTTAAGCCAAAATTTAATTTTAATAAAAAAACTGAAAGTGGATAATAGGCAAAATAAATTGATTAATTTCAATAATTAATTATAATAATTAAATTAGATAATTTGACGTTTTTAGAACATATAATATATAGAAAATGAATTATTAAATTTAAATAAACCAATTATAATGATTGATTACAATAATTGATTATAATAATTAAAATAAATTATTAAATCCAAATAAATCAATTATAACAATTAAAATGAATATTTATGTTCAAAATATATTATAAAGAAGTAATTTTATTTATTAGTAAACATTATAAAATTAATTTCATCACATTATCTCATCTTTATTTTTTTTCCCAATACACAGTCTCCAAATAATCACAAATTTTTTTTATATTATCACCATTACCAATTCCATTATCATTCACTTTATTCTCATTCTTATTTCTATTCGTAATCTAAATATATCTTTATCAGATTGATGATGTAATTCATTAAATTATGCCTTAATTATATATTGTCTTGGTGATTAATCAATGGTACAGTGTCCTTCAACCTAATGCAAGTAAAAAATTTTAAAAATTAAAAAAAAAAAAAAAAGAAAAACCCATCTGTTGCGTGTAAGTTATCATCACCTGCCCACACGATAGAGTTGATTGCAGGTTTTACCAACAGAACTCACTTCCATGTTCACCAGCAACAACTTTAGACCAATGTGTCCTAATGACATGGAGTTTTATTATTGGCAGGATGTGAACTCATGCGTTGATAATTGGCCACAATTAGATGGAATTGAGGTCTAGCAGACCATGACTCTCAGGTTATATTGACTTAATTCTATGCCAAGGAAAGCCTTGCACTTGTACTTTACTCTGCAGGGGAAGAGAAACATGGAGTTCCGTTTGAATCTTCTTTCACTCTCACTCTTCTTCTTGCTTCTTCATCTTCATCATCAAACATCTACAGCAGTTTTTTTGATATCTGATGCTCAGGGGAAAACAAGAGGTTTGCATCTCTTTGTCTCCTTCTCCATAGTATTCTTCTTTCCTCTTTATGATGTTATAATTCCATGTTTTATAATCTTTGACATGTTCTTGATCTTTACAAATTCAGAAATTCTTGATTTTCTCAAATTTATAAAACAAAAAGGAAACATTAATTTTGATGATTTCAAGAGCAAGAGGGATAAACAAACTGTATTTCATAGTTCAACACCACTCCAGTGTTCAGTAACACATGTTATAATCTATACTGAATGGGGAAGCAAAATTGAACAAATTTGTGTGGTTTTACTTCGGAAGCCAAAATATACAATGAGCAAAAACCATTAAAAATCAAAGGTGGCCTTTCATGTTTATTTTACCATTGTGGATTAAATTGGAGATGCAGGTGTAGAAGAAAATCTGGACTTAGGACGTCCAAGGAAAAGGATACTGCATCCATCAAATGGTCTGTGTGTGCTGAGAAACTACATAAATGATCCACTGAAATTGGGGCCTTGTGCTAAATCTGATTCATGGAATTACACCCCTCAAAAGTTCCTACAAGTCCAGGGAACTTATTTTTGCTTGCAAGCAGTTGGGCAGGGGAAGCCTGTCAGACTTAGCATCATTTGCACTCCATCAGATTCTTCTTGGGAGATACTTGTCTCCGCTTCCACTTCCACTTCCACTTCCACGAAAACTCACCTGGCTACCAAGCTAATTGATGGCTCAACTCTATGCTTGGACGTTGACTCTGACAACACCATCATCTCCAATCCATGCAAAGATTTGAACGCTGCACAAGCTTCTGATTTTGATACCCAGTGGTTTACTATCATCTCAGACAAGAGAAGTTACCTTCAAATTGAGTAAATAGATTCATGTAATGTTTCTCCCTATCTGCATGCTTTCCTGTTTGATTATGCACTTTGTAATATAAACTATGAAACAAGATGTGTGTGAGTTCTGTCTGTATTCTAATGTTAGAAAGAAAAGGATCTGTAAACAAAAATTACAGTTAAATAAAAATGGGGATTGTGTAAAATATGCTTTCTCTTATAACCAGGGGGTCTCCCCGGCTGCCCCTTGCCCCTCGCCCGCCCTCTCTCTCTTTTTCCCTCTCTTTCTCTCTCTAATTAGTTTTATTCTCTTTCTTCCCCTCTCTTTCTCTCTCTAATTAGTTCCCCCCTAATTAGTTTTTTATTCTCTTTCTTCCGCCTCCTATCTCTCTCTTTCTAAGTTTTTTATTTTTATTTTTTTAAATTCATCTCTCTATTGTTTTTTATTTTATTTTTTTAATTTTTTTATAAATTTATAGATATAGTCTAAAACAATCAAAAGGACTTATAGCCTAAAGATAACGGGTTAACACTTAACATCGGTTGTGGGTTTGGGTTTGTAGCCCAAACTCTTCATTCCCCGTTGAGAGTGCGTCCCTTGCACACGCCCAAATCTATACCGCCCTTGTCATTTTTGTTAACAAAAAAAATCTAAAACATAATATTTTTTAAAAAAATATTAACAAAATTTTATTATTTGATTTATTAATATTTTATAAATTGCTTTGTGTAGCATTTTTTTTAACTCTATGTTTTAGTTTTTAATTTTGTTTACAAATTAATTTATATAATATATAAAATTATACTTTTAGTAAAGTTTTTTAAAAATCTAATTTTCATAAACTAAACTATAAATTATCATATAAATAAATTTTAAAAATATAAAAATTTTTAACTAGTTAATTAATTAATTTTTTTTTCTAATTCATCCCCTAATATTTAACTTCCACTGCTTTCAACATATGTACTGCTACAATAGCAATTATATAGTGGTTGATGAGCAACCAATTATTTATAGAAATATTGAAGACCTTGTGAAAGAAAACCTGGCAATAATAACGCAGATGAGGTTCCTGGGCGGCGCTCGTGAACCTCACGGCGGTGCCCACGGAGGAGCTAGCGGTGGAGTACGTCATTCTCACGGCGGTTCTCTTGGAGGAGCTCGTCAAGCTTTCGGTAGCGTTCGTAGAGAGTTTCGCTCCTCTGTTCCTCCTCAACGTCCTGACAACATCTCACCTTCACTCCCCCAAACCCAGACCCCGATAGAGGCTTCCTTGAAGAACAAAAATTCTCCGGTGAAG
The DNA here is from genome assembly GCF_009730915.1 of Dioscorea cayenensis subsp. rotundata. Lineage (NCBI taxonomy): Eukaryota > Viridiplantae > Streptophyta > Magnoliopsida > Dioscoreales > Dioscoreaceae > Dioscorea > Dioscorea cayenensis. Next base: position 9,508,939 of record NC_052475.1, read on the forward strand.
GACGGTATCTCTTTCGCCGACGTTGCTCGTAAATCCCCTCCACCTGAGAGTTCCTCGTTGAAGTGTCGCTGCTCACCGGAAAATGAAGAAGTGTGAAAACGCTGCCTTAGATCAGGACACAAAATCGATGATTGTCGTCATCAACTAACCTGTCGCCGCTGCTCTGGTATTGGGCACTACGCTGCTAGATGTCCACTGAAATATTCATCTTCAGACACTCTTCCGGAGAAACACACTTTGAAGAAGCCTTCACCACCAACCAAACCACTGCTTCACGTCCCAGCTCTCGCCCAAACTCAAAGCTTTCTTCTCTCAGGGTGTCCCTCCCCATTTCAGAAGCTATCATGCAATCAAAAGAAGACCTTAAGAGACGTATTATCATCTCGGTTGTTTCAGGGAACGCGAGTATACAGTCTCTCCATGACGCGCTGCCGGCTCAGCTGAAGACGGATCAATGCAAAAATATCACACCGTTTGGTGATAAATTCATTCTCACTCTTTATTCTGTAAGAGCAACCATAGCTATAGTCAAGAGGGGACAGCTTTCAATTACCTCTAAGCACGGCCCTTGCACCATTAATCTTACTAACTGGACGCCGGAATTCGGGTCACATGTCGTTGCTGCTGGTAACTACAATTGGATAAGATTATCCAACCTTCCTCTGCATTGCTGGAACTGGGATTCCATCGTTGAAGTCTTAAAGCCGATGGGAGAGCTGATCTTTGTTCAAAAGAAAGAAGATGTATCACTTGAACATATGAGAGCATTGGTGCGGCTTAAATCACCAACCCCCTTTCCTATAGAGATGATTGTGGATGTGGGTGTGGAAGCTTCAAAGTCAGGCTTGAAGACGACGACGTTCCGATCATCCGCTCGAAGATTATCCATGGACATGCTCATGCTTCACGGAATAATCCAGTCAGACCATTAGCTTCAACTGTTAAATCCCGATCCTCTGTTGAGAACTCAGACGACTCGCTCTTTCCTAAGGGGAGTCGGAGTTCCGGCGACCTTGCTATAGTGGTCCCCCAGATTCCTCCGGTCTCTCGTGAGAGAAACGAGGAAGGGGACACACTGCTCATGCACAGCGGCTACGTGATGGCCAGTCATGTAACAGCCATCGGTGTGCATCGAGATCATGATTCTTCGGATCATCTTGGAACCTTGCTGGTGACTGACTCGCCTCGAGATCGTAACTCCACTGATTCTCTCAATAATTCAAACCTGGATGAGAAGAATTCTCATATGAAAACATTTGCATCGGATGAGAAGAACAAACCTCGGGATTTGATTCCTACTGTGATTAGATCATCTTCCTCTATTGATCTGATCTTGCCTCGGGATAAGGTTATGACCATTAATTCTCAAATTGATTCAACCCAATCAATTTCAGCTCAAACCGTGGACTCAAATGAGAAGTCTTTGCCTCGTGATATGATTCCCACTGTGATCATTACGATTCCTTTTGTTGAATCAAGTCTGCCTCGGGATAAGGCTATTTCATTTGATTCTCAAACCGGTTCATCTCATCCAATTTCAGTAAACCCGAATCCAAATTTGATCAAGCTTGATCAAATTGCGGATCATAATACAGAAGCAAGGATTTTGGATATGATTTTACAAGTAGAGTTAATAAGACTGATGGGTCTAAAGTCGGAGACCTCAGTAGAAGCATTTGATTTGGCAATAAGAGCAATGTAAACCCAATTAATTCGTTCAAATTAATGGATCTGTCATAAAAATCATGACAAAGATTGATGAGGTCCTCATGAATAAGGCTCCAGTGTTTTTGGAAAAAGAAAATTGGGAATCCATCTGGACCTGGGGCCTTATCCGCGTTTAAATCAAACATGGCATTTTTAATTTCTTCAGTTGAGAATGGAAGTTCAAGTGAAGAAAGATCAACTCTATCTTTGAAATTAAATAGATAATGCCAGTTGAACATGAAATGATGAGTTATTGGGGTTCCAAGTAGGGCCTGAAAATGTTTAGTGAAGACTTCCCCAATATCTTGATTTCCTTCAATCCAACTTCCATTACTTCTAATTCGGGGAATAAGGTTTTTATTCCTTCTGCCATTAGCAAGTAAGTGAAAAAATTTTGTGTTTGCATCTCCCTCTTTAAGCCATGTATTTCAGGATCGCTGCTTCCAAAAGATCTCCTCTTGTTTTAGTAAAGTGTATAGTTCAGATCGGATATGAGTTAAACGATTGGAATCATCCTCAGAAAGTGTCCCTCTTTCATGCAAGGAATCAAGTGAATTCAGTTCAGAAAGCAAAATTTTTTTGTGAATGTTGGGAGCTCCAAAATTTTCCTTTGCCCAACGGCATAAATTTGATTTTAGAGAAATGAGTTTTTTGGAAATTATGTAAGCACCACAACCAGCTAAGTTATGATTCAACCACCATTCTTGGATTAAATTTTCTAATTGATCATTAGTGTACCAAAATTTTTCAAGTTTGAATATTCTAGCTCGAGTGGGATGATAACCAAATTCCAGGTAAATAGGGGAATGATCAGAACCAATTCTTGGTAAAGCACTTTGGTAGGAACTGGGAAATAACAATGGCCAGTTGTGAGAGTAGAGGAATCTATCCAGTCTAACCCATATTGGATCGGGTTGTCCATTAGTCCATGTGAATTTTCGTCCATGTAAAGGAGGATCAATAAGATTGAGAACACCTAGAAGCTTTTGTGAATTAGCTATATCCCTAGGATTAGGGTCTCCTTTATTTTTATCTTCCAAAGTGAATGAAGTATGAAGTCTCCACAGATTACCCAGGGCAAATTGTGTAAGTTTCTTATTGTGCGAATTTCGTTCCAGAAATCAGTCCTGATGGAATTTGCATTAGGTCCATAAACACTAGTGCAAACCCATTTAGTGTTTGTGAAAAGATTTGTGAAATCAATAGTAATGGAGAAAGTTCCTTTGTGAATTAGATTACCATAGACATGGGCGCTATCCCAAGCAATAATGATGCCACCTGCGGAGCCTATGGCAGGGAGAAACTCGAAAGAGTTCATTCTCGAGCCACCAATAGATCTCCAGATAGAGCTATGAATATCTTGTAGTTTGGTTTCTTGTAAACATACTATATCTGCTCGGGAAGAAAATATGATGTCTTTAACTAAGTGGCGTTTAGAGGATCTGCCAAGACCACGAACACTCCAACATAAAACAACCATTAAATACAGTAGGGTTCTAGCAGTTGGATCTCGAAGGAGATCCAGTTGAGGAAGATGAAGTTCCAGCCCTAGCAGATTCAAGTTTACGAACATTATCTAAGCATTTAAACTTATGGTTAGGAGATCCTTGAAATTTAACACCACAAGCATTGCTATAATTAAAGAATTGAGCATCAATCCAGGACAAAAAAATAACTGCATTAATGGAATTAGACGTACCATCTCTGGGATCATCCGGGACTTTTTTCTTTGATGATCTGGGTGGATGAGGAATAAACCCAGCATCTTCGTTCCAACGACCAGAAGGTTTCTTAGTGCGATTGCTCCTCCTAATTTGTTTCTGATTCTGACGAAGCATGGAAGAATTTGCAGGTTGATTATTAGGTAGTGAGATGTCAGGAGCCACTTTCACAAGATTACCTGAAGAAGATTCCTTCTCAATAAGTGAAGAGTTCCCTGGTACAGTAAAATGATCATTCTGATGAAGAGCTAGTTGACTGGGGTGATGATGATGACCTTCCTATTGATGTGATAGAAGATGATGATCATATTCTGAGTGAGGAGAATCTTTCACAGTTAGAAGCTGACATACTCAAGGAAGATCCACTTGTGGTAATAGGGGGAGATGGATCCTGAGAGTAGAATTTATCTGAGTTGATACTAGGGATTAAAGACCAACCGCCATGAATAAAGATCCATTTGTATCCATCTGGAATAGAGATCGTCGGCGGTATGGGTTTCAAGTGAGCAAGTAAATTATCAGTGTTAGAGATATCAGGATCCGGCGGGATAGATATCTCCTTTCCTTTAGATTTAGGGGGATCTAGTTGACAATTCTCAATCTGGATTCATTAAGGGCAGATGCATTGCAGATAACATAATTGCTGCCCAAGAAGTGATTTTTAATCTTCAAAAAAAGAAACTTCTCGCCTTTGCCTTTAAAGTGGACTTCGCTAAAGCTTTTGACTCTCTAGACTGGAATTTTCTTCTTGAGATTCTAAGGGCCAGAGGTTTTGGCAATCGCTGGATTACTTGGATACACACCATTGTCTCAACTGCTAAAACTCAAATAATAATTAATGGTTCACCTCAAGGTTAAATTCGATGCAAAAGAGGGTTAAGACAAGGTGACCCTCTTTCCCCTCTGCTATTTGCTTTAGCGGCTGATACCCTTAGTGCTATGTTTACCCATGCTATTAATTCTAAAGTATTAGTTGGAGTTCAACTTGATCATTCAAACAGCATCTGTCAACTACAATATGCAGATGATCTACTGATTTTCTCGGCGGGAGGACATGAAGACATTAAAATTATCAAATTAATACTTTATCTCTTCGAAGGTTGTTCCGGTCTTTCAATTAACTATTCTAAAAGCTGTCTGTATTCCACTAATTTTGGTTACCAACCCCACTTTTCCTCAGCTAGAATACTTAATTGCAATAGAGATTGTCTCCCAATTATATACCTGGGTATACCACTTACAGGTCGACGACCTAGACGACAAGACTGGACAAACTTAATTGAATCCATTCGTTCTAGGCTCACTCCATGGAAAGCAAATTATCTTTCTCTGGGGGGTCGTCTTACCCTCATCAACTCTGTTTTATCATCTCTCCCAGTCTACTGGATGTCAGTTTTCAAATTACCAGCCTGGGTAATCCATGAAATCGATAAAATCAGGAGAGATTTTTTTTGGAAGGGTCCTGATCTGGGGTCAAAGGGAATAAGGTTGATTGCCTGGAAAAGAATTTGTAGGCCCCGTAGCATGGGCGGTTGGGGTATCCTTGATCTTCAGATTTTCAATAATGCTTTATTAGGAAAGTGGTGGTGGAAGCTCACCACCAAGCCGGTCTCCTGTTGGACAAAAATTGTCTTTGCCAACTATGTGATAAGAGATGCTCCTGATATTCTATATCATCACCCACCAAGAAATAAATCTTTCTTCTGGGCTGGAATTAATACAATTCTACCCTCCTTTCGATTCTGCATATCAAAATCAATTGGAAATGGCGACAAAACTCTATTCTGGTTTGATAAATGGCTTGAGGGTCATTCCCCAAAAGACCGTTGGACATCACTTTTCTTGGACTGCTCTTATCCTTGGATTACTTTAAGACAATTTATTCACATAATTAATTCTGGTTGTAATCCATTCAGGACAGCCTCTGTTGATGACTTTACCATATTAATGAATTCTATTCTGGACTGTACAATTGATCAAGAGGACTCTTATACCTGGTCTCTTGATAAAAATGGAACCTTCTCTGTCAAATCTTTCTATAATTTCTTAATTGATGGAGGAATTCGCAGTCAACTTTATTCCAAATTTTGGAAGACAAATACCCCTAGTAAAATAACACTATTTTGTTGGCTTGCCTGGGAAAACAAAATTCTTACTCTCGATAATCTTTTCAAATAAGGTTGCAATCCTAATGCTACTGACACATGTATTCTATGTCATAATAACTCAGAAACAGTAGATCATCTTTTTATTGATTGTTCGTTTTCGGAGAGAATTTGGTCTTTTCCCAAGGTCTGTTAGATGTTGCTACTCTCCCAATCTCTATCTACAACATCTGGACCACTTGGATCACCTCCTTAAATTCTACCTCAAGGATACTCTCGGACCTATGCACTAGAGCCATATTCTGGAACATCTGGCTAGAACGCAACAATCGTATTTCTAACCAAAAATATTCATCCATTACTTCTATACTCAATAAGACAGCTAACATGCTTCTTTCTTGGATTACTGCAGACTCGGTGCCTTTTCAGCAGGAACCATCTGATGCTGCTCAGAAGATCAACCGTTCTCTTAACTTCCTGAGCTCCAGATCCACTGACTCTACAGGAGAAAATGGCGTATATCATAGACCGGGAGTAATTTGCTTCTCTTTTGTTGCTGGACTGGCCTTTGTCTCCAGATGATAGACTTCGTCAGCTCAGCTCGCTATCTTTTCCCTCATCTACATTATTGTTGTTTTTTATTCTAGTTCTATTTACTGTTATTCTCATCCCTGGTGAGGATATCATCTTTTATTATTGTTGTTTGCCAGTTTGGTTTATCTTACTTCTGTACTTTGTTCTCTTTGTTTCTCTCTTTTTTCTAATAAATTTGTGGTTTATCCACTTTATTCAAAAAAAAAACCTGGCTACCCGTGATTTGATACAATTCCAACATGCATAGGCAAAGATGACAACAGAAGACAGCCTTCACAGTAAGTGACATGATCAGGTTAGATGTAACAACCTAGACATACCTTTCAGCATAAATTGCTTTGGTTGGGTGAATAGATAATTTCAATTTGGTTCAAGTTGCTTTCTTTTGGAACAGCAAGATCCAATGTCACATTCAGGTTCATATGTGTACTCCACTCCAATTGAATCGATCCTACACTGCATCAGCTTAGTGGTTGAGTATGCTCCAAAGCGGCCGAGTCCTCTACATTTGATTAGTATTGTGAAGAGGGCTATACATATCAATCAATCCAAATGGTGCAAACTCAAATTTCCCCTCCATAAACCTGAGATGACAGCAGTTCATGTTAAAATGATACAGAGCAGCACGTTTTCTCATTTAACCACTGCAAAAACAAATCATCCTGAAATGACTGAGAAAATTAGGCCATTGCTTATTGTAAAGAATAGGCAAGCCAACAAACCTTGATTGGCGACATAGTAAATATCTCACATTGCAGAGTGTGAAGCGAAACTTCCAGAATGCCATTCTTAGGAATTCTTGAAAGATGTCCTGGAAAGTAGAAAAACTTGGTATGTGAAAATAATAATTTCACTTGGCACTAAAAACATCTGATACCTATTGAGAAAATCACATAATACTTCTGATATTGAGGGAACTCTTTTGGTTCAGGGGTGACGGAAAGAAATCTAATTAAAAAAAGTTTTCAGAGTCTTTATGAATACTTAAAAGGGCTATGAACCCCAGTTAGGCTGCAGAATAATATATTTTAAATTACAACAAGGAAATCAACATTAACATTATTTTAGGAGGCTGTTTGCTCCAAGAATCAGAATCCTTTCTTTGGATAACGGACAAAATATATCATTAATATCACAAAACATAGCAGAAAGTTGGTAGATCTTTCACCTGAGAAAGAAGGAAATTAAACTAATACCTGAATTAAAGGCGAATACTGCAGAATCTCCATTCCAACTTTCACCAGCAAGGTCTTCAAGAAACTCGACTTCTGATGGACTTACATGACTTTAAATGGGTTCTGTGCTGGCTAATGTGGTTGGCTCCCTTAGTGGCTAGTTGCCAGCTCCTTGGCAATTGAAAATCCCAACAACTCCAGTGAACTCATTTAAGTTCCATATCTTCAGCAAACTGTAAGGACCAAGTTTGTGACTTATAAAAGCTTCAGCATCTAGAAGGCTGAAAGTAGGATACATAATTAGTAGTAGACAAACTGACCTCTTGCCATCCATGACAGGGTCCTTAAATAAACAGTCTCGACTGGGACGACCAGCATGCTTAGCTCTGAGAACAAATCCATCAGGCAATACAAGATTCCTTAGAATTTCAAAATTATGTTTCGCTGGCTTTGTCACTGTATCCAAATAGGCAAGAAGGATTATGTGACGATGAGGATAAGAAAGCAATGGCATTCCAATTTAAGTTACCTAACATATACGCCACATCCACCAATAGCCCTGGTTGCACCATGGAACTCAGCTGAGGAATGATAACTCTAGTCATAAACAAATGGACAAGAAAGTCAGTATGCAACTGCAATATGAACAATGGAGATATACTAAAGAAATTGCTCTACAAATGAAGCCTTACATGGAACATATCCCAATCAGGTACCACAATCTCTCCCAAAAGAAAACTGTTGAATGCCACAGATGCTACATGTAAGGTCTGCAAAAAATCTTCTGATGCCCTTGCAACTGCACTCTTCTTGAAGCTGTGGTGATGCAAAAGATGAATTGTTTACTAAACAATGATTAACTAATTAATCCCAGAGAAACATTTAGAAGGGTAAAAGAAATATACCTGTATATGCTGTCAGAATTATGACACATGCAGCAAATTATGCTGTTGTCTGGGAAATTCTTAGCAATAGACTCTTCAAGAGCTTGTTGGTATTTCCTGCTCAATGAAACACGCCCACCATGGCCTAAACCAAGAATTCAATCAAATTTTGTACGTCTATTTTAACTCCATCAGTGCCTTTTTTTGAGAGATAGCCATGCAAATTATTGTAGAATTCATAAATCTTGGTTGGATCCACAAGCCCACCTCCATATTTCTCCAAACTATCTATGGCTATATCCCTAACATTCCCTATGTTTCCTGGAGACTTAACTGGATGCTCAAGTTTAGGGTTATATTTCATCATGTCTTCTGATGTGACAAGGACTCCTCCCCAGTAACCAGCCAATGCATGCCACATGTAAACATGCCCATATTGAATTTTTGTGATATTATAATCGCAATAGCAGCATTAGGTGTATAGTTGACTGGAATAGCTAGACAACATTCTTTCTAGAAACCAAATTTACCTTAGTCCATGTTTCTCTTTGATGGTTTTGATGAAGTGCCCAAGATCGTGGCATGCACTGTCAAAATCATTGTTCTTGAATTTATGGTTTCCCTTTACTTCAACAAGTCTCATCGCAAACCTATGACAAAAAATTAAGTTCATGAGGATTATGCATTACTTGGAGAACACATCAAAGTGACGAAAAGAAAAGGAGAAGGAACGAAGACACAGAGCAGTGTAGGGAACATTTGAACACGGATTCAAGTGTTTCTCAACAATTTATAAACCAAGTTTTTGACATGTATTGTGATGTGACAGTTGCAAACTTGAGATTGCTATTTTTAATTTGTAGCAATCAAATCAGCCCTTTCAGTAATCCTGGCTAACCATTATCTGGAAATATAATTCCATTTGCTCAAAAATGGGAAAAGTGACAGGAAATCTATGGAAATGACAACTAACTGAGTGCCTTCAACATGTGGTTGACCTTTTGATAAGTGCTTGTGTGATATTAATGCGAAGCATTCTTCCTTTATGTTGAGCATTACTCTTCTTGGGTTTTTACACTAATATGCGTGTTTTTATGTTACTTTCGTGCAGGTAGGGTTGTGAGGCCGATTATGAAGGAAAGAAGCCAATGTGGATCATAATGCACCAATTTTGGGGGAAATCTTGCTAAAGTTCAAACGCGAAGACATAGGTCGGGTCTGAGATGCTAGAGTGTGTGCCAACCTCCTCGTATTCGAATTGGCACATCCATTTGGAGGGGCACAAGGGCAGTTGATAAGTGCTTGAGTAGACATATTTTTATATATGTTTTACATGCATTGAGCATCATTTTTACTGTGGTTTATGTCTCATATTGTGTATTTGGTGTTCTTTTATGCATATAGGTTGTGAATGCCTTGAAGAGTAAAAAGGAAGCAAAAATAGGCTATAAAGACACAATGTTGGGAGTTCTTGTTCAATTCAAGGATGAAGACACGAGAGCAGTTCATAAACGTGGAGATGTGTGCCAACTTCCAAGAAGATTCAAGTCAATTTACTATTTGGAAGGGCACAAAGGCAGCCACATCTTCATATTCCTTCTCTTTGTGAAGATTGCAAGACCTCTCAAAGATACGTCGATGAAGAAAAGTTTTATAGCCTACCACATGGACGTGTGCCCGGACATGTGGCCTTAAGAGAAGAGTGTTCGGATCGCGTTTTGTGAAAAGTATTGTAGCAATTTCACTGCAGCAGTACTGTAGCAAAAATACTGTCCACGCGGCCGCGTGGAGATTCCACGCGCCCGCGTGGAGATTTCTGCAGCCCACGCGGCCGCATGGAAAATCCACACGGGCGCGTGAGGGCACGTGACAGACGCGATCTAAGGCCTATAAATAGCCGTTTCGCACTATTCTTTCTCATCTTTGGTGCGGCTCTTGAGGGGTGAGACGGCTAGGGTTTGGAGAGGAGGTCTTTGCGGCTTTGGAGGCGCTTCGTCACCAACTTTGATCGATTCCTCCTCCGTCATAGCATCAAGGAAGCCACCGGTGAACCTAGCTTCGGAGTGGGTCCTTCAAGACGTCGAAGCTCTCCATCAAGGCCATCAGTTCATATATAAGGGGGTTTATTTCTATGGTTTTAATGTACTTTCATTCATTGATGGTGTGTTTTGTATGTTGCTCCATGGAGAGCTAAAACCCTAGAGGGTATTTGGGCTTGTGAACCCTAGGATTCTCATCTTTTGTGGATTTTCTTAGTGTTTCTATTTAATCCGAGTTTGATTAAGTTTTAATCTTGTATTCTCATTGCTTGCTTGTTTAATTAATCCTTGTGGTTGATTGGATTTGCATGATTTGTTACTTTGATGTGAGAGAGGTCTCCATTAGAGTTAGATTTCCAAGATTAAAGAGGGTTGAGAGGGTGAGTCATGAGATAGTGGAGTGTCCCCTCTCCCTTCCGATTGAGTGTATTCTATCTCCGTTCCTTAAGCTCTATGCAACCATATTTGGTGTGAGGCGTGAGATTGAGAGATTTCTCCGCCGGGACCTTGTAGGGGGTTAGGATCCTTCGCCGGGAATTAGGGTTGGATCAATCTTTAGGAATCGGATACAACTCTTGGAATCCCTAGAGTTCTTTGCAGTCATATGTGGTGTGAGGTGTTGAGATTGAGCGATTTCTCCACCGGGACCTCGTAGGGGACTAGTATCGGTGATCGGGAGGCCGGATCCGATTATATTTGGATTTCCACGACTTAACTTACTCATCATAGAAACACTTTGCTTATTCGGTACCTAATACCTGAATCCTAGGGGAAGCATTGCCCGAATACCCCACTTTTACTGATTGAGATCTTCATCCATTTTACCCTTGCATATTTGTCTCCGGTATTCATTTCTTCGCACATTAGATCACCACACCTTTCCATTTATCATTAGGTTAGAAAGCAGAGAAGAAGTTAGTATTAGTAGCCCTGTTCCCTGTGGATTCGACTACCCACTCACCGGGGTAATTATTACTTCGACACCCGTGCACTTGCGGTTTACACGCATATTCGGACGTGTCAGCAGTCACACTCGAGCATTCCGACTTATGCATATAGAACAAGAGCTCCACCAACTTGTCTATCATAGAAGAAGCAAGTGATCCACGACGTGAACGTGTGCCCGTTTGCGTTACCCCGATGAAAGAATGGATTCGGGAAGCTATTCAGGCCGTATACTGTAGCAGGGCACTGTAGCAGACTGTTCACAGCCGGCCGTAAAAATAGAAATTTAGAGAACCCACACGGGCGTGTGGAAATTATCCACGCCCGTGTGGAAATTCCACATGGGCGTGTGAAAGATCTACAAGCCCGTGTGGTCGCCCGATTCCAGCCCTATTTAAAGCCGATTCAGCCCCGATTTCAGCATTCTTTTCTCCATCTTTTCCCCAACTTGAGAGAGGGTTTCGGCTAGGGTTTTGAGAGGTATTTGCTAAGGTTTTGGAGAGATTCTATGGCTCTGACATCGTCATTCCTTAGGAAGAAGGTTGGTAGGGGAGCTTCCGTCGAGGCGTATCCTATACCGGATGAGGGAATCCTTGGACGACGAGTAGAGGACTTTCCGGAAGACCATCGACATGACTATCGAGGGGATTTCTCTATGGATTCATTGCTTTTACATTTTATTTCTTTGATTGTACTTAGCTTCATGGAGAGCTAAACCCCTAGTGGGTACTTGGTTATTTGTGAACCCTAGGATGTATTTGTTTCATTGAATCTCTTTATTATACTTTCAATTAATTGATGTTTGTTGTGAGTTCCAACCTTGAATGCTTGATTGTATGAATATTTCCCTAGAGTGACACTAGGGTTGAGAGTTCTTGTTGGTAACCTTGTGAATGAGTGACACACCACGAGCGTTATACAAAGCTAGGTTGGAGAGGGTTGAGAGGGTGAGTCTAGAGGTACATGAGCGTCCCTTTCCCCTCTGGCGTGATAGATTCTACCTCCGTTCCTCGAGTTCTTTGCGGCCATAATAGAGTGAATGGTCTAAGGGATGACCCTCCGTTGGGGCTTAGTTGCGCGTGCAACGGAGTGAAGCATTGAAGTGATCTTAGTATTTAGGGCTTAATCGTGGTTAGGAACCTTCCACCTGGACCAAAGGGTTAGGTCGATAATTAGGAAGAGATTTATCACTTGGAATCCCTAGAGCTCATTGCAACTCTATTCAAGTGCGAGGTTGAGAGGTTATCTAATTTCTCCTCCGGGACATGTATAGAGTTAGGCATAGTTGACCTTAGATTTGGGACTATGTATTTGAGGATTTCCACGACTCACCATTGCATTGATTAGGAAGCATAATAGAGGGTTCTTGCACTTGAAACGATTGTCCTAGGCGGAGCATTATCCGAGTACCCCATCTTTATCAATTGCCTTACCTCCTCCTTTACTCGTGCTCTCTTACTTGTTGTTTTTACTTTTGAGAATTGAATCATTGTTACACTTATCACTACTGATCTTTCACATAGCTAAGAAGCGGATTAAGTGTTTTTATTCCCTACTCCCTGTGGATTCGATACCCGCTCATCCGGGATTATTACTTCGACAAACCCGTGCACTTGCGGGATATAGGCAAGGGGACCTTGTCACCTTCTATAACAAATTCATTCACTGTTTCCTGCCAGCCATCATCAATGATCAAAAATCTTGCAGGAGTGCCTCCATCGGACAAGCTGTGAACATTTAAAACATATCAAAACACCAAAAGCAGAAAAGTTTTGCAATGAATAAGAATCCAATAGCAATCAATGTAAGATACATTCTGCTGACAAGATGAAAGACCACCATTTCACTGAAAAATAGCATAAACCATTTTATAAAGGGGAAAAAGAAACGTCAACAACAACAAATGAAGTATGGCCTCAAACCTTTGGATACCTTCCATTATGCCTTTACGGTTGACTTGAGTGTAAAATGCATCCCAAGTGCACCAACGAAACCAATCCACGTTTGCAGGGATCTGTCAGACCAATACAGTTATCTCTTTGATATGTTGCACTTTTAGTCTCAACACTACAACATATTGTCTAAAGCAGAATTTATACCTCAAAAATCTTCAATATAGCCCATGTACTTCTTATTTTTGGTCACTTTGGCCCATGTTGATGACATGGCACCCAAGTAGAATCCATCATGCATTTTTTGATATGTTTTAAAATATTTATTAATCACATGGATTTCTAATTGGAATGTATAGATAATGTGACATCCATGTATCATTAACATGCAACACTAGTTGCTATGTCACCAAACTTTCTTATTTAATTGATGATGTGGCATTAAAAATATCGGCATGGCAATGCCACATTAATACAGGATAATATATTCCATGCTGATGTGGCATAAATTTAATGTGAGCCAACAGTAAAGAAGAAAAGTGGGGAAGAACTCAATTGTAGAAATTAAAAATAACATTCATAGTAGGAAGGGCTTGATCATTTGCTAACATGACAACATATGATATATTCCATGCTGATGTGGCATAATTACATCAGCATTTTAATGCCACATCATCATTAAAATAGGGAAAACTATTGACATCGCAAGCAGTGTGTCATGTCAAAGACATGCGAACTTCCACATCACTAATTTAATACCGCATCAATATTTGAATAAGAAAAATCTCTGACATGGCAACCAATACCAAGTGTGAAAGACATGTGAACTATCACATCATTTTTTAAAGCCACATCATCATCTGAATAAAGAAAAAAGTAGTGAGATGGCGCATAGTGCCACGTGTCAATGACACATGACCTACTACATCCTCTATGCATGCCAATTAGAAAATCCACATAATTAAGGAACATTTTACAAAATAAAAAAGCTGCATATTCCACTTGAAAGCCAAGTCCTTTATATAGGACAAAGCGAATAAAAATGACAATAATAAGGGCCATATAGTACAACAACTATATTGTAAAATACCTTATAATACAAAACTAAAAATGCATTTAATTCATCTAATTAAAAGGCAACATGGACAAAGATATACCAGAGATATAGCAAACTAAACCAGTCTAAGTTTAGTTAGAAGTATATAATGTAGCTAATTAAATAATAAATTAAACAAACAAACACATAAAGTTTTGCAAGCAAAGATAGGCATGCGTCCCAAGTACACCAATGAAATCACTACAAATAGCACCCAATTAATAAGAAATGTTCAAATTTTGATGTGTACAAACCAAATTAAATTATTGCAAGCAAGAAGAATTCGTAATTGCACCCACTAAGTAGACAAGAGAAACTCTCTTTTTCAGCTATATACAGACATAAAGTTACAATAAACAGTAACTAAAAAAGGGAAAAAAGAACAATGCTAATGATTTCATCAACAAAACCACTAAACTTACCTTCTTGCTCTCAACATGGCTGAAAGTCAGTTTGTGCTTGGCCAAAATCCTGCATGCAAAGTTCAAATCCATCAATAACATCCAATTTTCACAAAATAATATCAATATAAAATGCCTGGAAAGCTCAGGCACATTTACCTGATAGAATCCCTCATGAGCTCAAAAGGGTTATCACCTGAATTAATGAAAACAGCCTCAGTAAATTTTGAGGTCCTTACATCAGGGTCACCTAAAGTCACCAACAATCAAAACGAAAACAACTAAAAATCATTGTATTTTTTATCATTTCTTCAAATAAGGGCAGCCCATGAAAACAAACCGCTCTCAATACAAAACTACAGCTCGTTGGTTTGATTCCCCTGAAGACTAGCGTGGAAATCACCATCAAGAACTGGCAAGAATAGCACATAAAATGTATTCATTGTAGCCGGAGTTTCCATCTGCTCATTGTCCAAAGCGAACTCCTTCGTCCTTTCCAAAAGCAACAGCTGCATCTCCAATGGCACATTAGAAGCAGAGTTTCCAAAGCGTTGAATCATCCACCAGATCTTGAATCTATACAGACACAACAACTTGTACCCTTTGTTCAACAAACAAGCAAAATGTCGATCAAATGCTCACCAGAATGACTAAAAAGCACGAAACACTCACTGGAGAATGCAGAGAGTCAAGATGTGGCGGGAGCTAGCTTCCGATCCAGCGGCGCCGGCGAAGGTGGCAGAAGAGGAGGAGACGGTGGGTTTAACAGTGATGTTGTTGGATGTGGGTTCTACGGGTCCTACCTGGTCCCACATGTTAGTACACTCAAACCAAATCCCTCTAATTCTTTTAGTCCCACATTGGTTATTTGAGAGAGTTGCTAGTGAACTCTTTGCTATAAATACAAGTCCAAACCATGAACCAAAAATACACTTGCTTACTTCTTCTTTCATATTTTCCTTCTCCCAGGTGTGCTTTTTGCATGCCTGGAACCAGGTGTGCCCTTTGCGTGACTAAAAAACCCAAATATTTTGTTCTCATTTCGTGGTTCTTTGCCTGAACCTTGCGGGTGCGCTTGGGATATCTCGACGCCGAACGTGCTATGCTAGGAGAGTTCTTTCTTCCTGGGTTAGTGTATCCTGCTTTTGGAGTGAGGCCGAAAAATCTTGTACGAGGGAGGCCAATTCAGCGTTAGGGCAGTGATTATGCACGCCTACCCCAGGCTGGAAATTTCTAACTATTATTTTGAATATTGCTGTAGTTTGTGTTTGATTGCATCTTATATTTCTACAGTCTTCATTTGTAGTATTTGCATGCTATACAGTAGTATATTTCCTACAATCTAATGCTAAATTGTTGTCTTATACATAATTTGTTTAGCTGCAAATATATTTCTGTATTTTATAAGCATATTCTGTAATACTGTATTTCCATATATATAATACTATAGAATACTATATTTTAATACGTATAATATATTAGACTATATTTTATACTTAAATTTCTGTATGCCGTATTCATACATATAATATTGTAGCTCATATTTCTGTATGTATATTTCTACATTACTCTATTTCTGCAAGTTGATTACTGTAATTTTTCTCAGCTCCTTTCTTAAACATTAAAACTTGCTTGTATACATTAATAGACCTTGAACCTGATTAGCGTACACTACACACACATGGATGCACAATCTGACACTTCGTGTAAACCTGTCAAGTTTGACGGTAAGGTGAACTTTAGGAGGTGAAAACATCAGGCTGAATTTTAGTTGTACACCTTAGGAGTATCCACAACCCTTACTCTATTCTCTGATTCTAATTCCTATGATCTTGATCTTAGTGGTCTTCACCGATTATCCATCTTGACTGTAGACCAAACCTTTAGCTCCTTAGCTCCTAGTAGAACTCCTGAAGAGATCGATTTCCACTGCCGGCATAGAATTCTTAGCATTCTTTCTGATCGTCTTTCTGACAAATACTTTGATTATAAGACTGCTAAGGATATATGGAGTGCCCTAGAAAAGGAGTATGGCCATGACAATGCTACTAGGATTAGTCACCTGAGCATAGAGTTTGAGAACTACAAGATGGTAGATGGGGTAGAGATGGGAGAACAGATTCACACCTTTCAGGACTACCTTAGTGCCATAGAGAAGTGTGGTACCGTGTACAATGAGAGCCACATTGTGTCCATTCTCCTGAACAAGCTACCACCTTCTTGGTCAAGCTTTGCAAATGGACTTGAACACAAGATTGATTGCTTGGACCTTGTAGTAGTTTATAATACCATCAGAATTGAGGAAACCAACCGAATCTTCTCTAAGGGTGTAGATTCTCACAAGGGCTTGGTTTATCTAGCTGAACATAATGGTAGCCCTAACAGTTCCAAAAGCTCTAGGAATTCCCACTCTTCTGATAGAGGTCACCAGTTTTACCCTAAAGGGAAACCCTTTAAGACCAAGGGCAAGCCAACCCATTCTCATTCTCAAACCTCTCAGCAACCTAAATCTTCTGCTCCTAAACCTTATGAGAAAATTTCTAAACACTGTTTATTTGTGGTAGGACAAACCATGTTGCTCATGATTGCTTCTTCTGCAAGACTGAACCTGTCAGCAAAAATTCCTGTCCACCCAAACCGCAAGTAAATGTGCTTGAGATGGGTGAACCCTCCTCTGGGACTTTCTTTAGGTCTCAAGTGAAGGATGTGTGACTCTTGGAAATGGCCCAGTAGCACACATGTTAGGGAGAGGACGAATTGATTTGAAGATGACATTTGGGAAAGTTCTCACCTTGTTTGACGTTCAACATGTACCCGACATTAGAAAAAATCTAATCAGTGGTTCCCTTTTGATTCAGTCTGGTTATAAGATTATACTTGAGTCAAATCATCTTTTAATCTTCAGAAGTAATCTTTTTGTTGGTAAAGGTTTTGTATCCGGTGGTCTGTTTAAACTCAATGTATATGAACCTTCTGATTTATTTGTTAATGAAAGTTTTGACAATCCTTCTTCTTCTTCTGTTGTTTTAAACATTGAGTCTTATGATCTCTGGCATGGAAGATTGGGTCATGTGAACTTTGGATCCATTAGGAGGTTGACAAACCTTGAACTGATTCCTAGATCCAAGATTGATCAAGGTTCTAAATGTTATATCTGTGTTCAAGCCAAATTACCCAAGAAACCTTTTCCTCGCATTCACCGTAATTCTGAAGTTATTGATTTGATCCACAGTGATATTTGTGATTCTTGTAGGCCTCCTACCAGAGTGGGAAACTGTTATTTCATTCTTTTATCGATGATCATTCCAAATTCTGTTATACCTACCTGATCAAATCCAAAGATGAAGCCCTTAGCAAGTTCATGATTTTCAAAGCCGAAGCTGAGAACCAGCTAGGCAAGACCATTAAGTTTCTTAGATCTGATCGAGGTGGAGAGTATACTTTTAATGCTATGTCCTCATTTTGTGAATAGAATGGGATTGTGCATGAGTTTACTGCTCCTTACACTCTTGAGTCCACTGGGGTTGCTAAAAGAAAAAATAGGACATTGATGGACATGGTAAATGCCATGCTATTAAGTTCTGTTGTACCTGAGAACTTGTGGGGGATTGTTGGATATGGGTCCTGCGGGTCCCACCTGGTCTCACATGTTAGTACACTCAAACCAAATCCCTCTCATTCTTTTAGTCCCACATTGGTTATTTGAGAGAGTTGCTAGTGAACTCTTTGCTATAAATACATGTCCAAACCATGAACCAAAAATACACTTGCTTACTTCTTATCTCATATTCTCCTTCTCCGGAGTGTGCTTTTTGCGTGCTTGGAAAACCCAAATATTTTGTTATCATTCCGTGGTTCTTTGCCTGAACCTTGCGAGTGCGCTTGGGATATCTCGACGTCAAACGGGCTAGGCTACGAGAGTTCTTCCTTCCCGGGTTAGTGTATCCTGCTCTTGGAGTAAGGCCGAAAAATCCTGCACAAGGGAGACCAATTCAGCGTTAGGGCAGTGCTTACGGACACCTATCCCAGGTTGAAAATTTCTAACTATTATTTTAAATTATTGCTGTAGTTTGTGTTTGATTGTATCTTATATTTCTACAGTCTTCATTTGTAGTATTTGCATGCTATACAGTAGTATATTTTCTACAGATGTTGGGTGGCACGGCAGTGAGGACAGGACGACAGCCGACAAGGAGGGCAGCATCGCGAATGTATGGCGTCATTGAGATGGTCATTGATTGGCGGCTAACGTTGCCGGCGACGAAGTGAGATTCGAATCGGGAACACACTAGTGGAACCTAGAGTTTGATGAATCTCGAGAAATAATGCATTCGTTGTTAGCTTTTCTCATGTTGTTAACTTTGTACAGCATGATGTGATTGTTTGAGGAATTCAAACTTTGATGATACAAGCTTGGGAGTAAGCCACAAGGAGATATAAAAAAGTGCTTAACTTACTCTGGAGAAACCTTTTTTCCAAAAGCACTTCTACTAAACTTAAAAAAAACACTTTTTTGAAAAGCTAATTCAAACAATGGCAGAATCACCTTTTACAAGAAAAGACCCAAATATAATTTAGAAAAAATTATTTTTTAGTCCATGAAATTGTTAAAATTTGACATTTTTCAATACTGGCAAGTCTAACCTTTTTGAGTTTATAGAATATTGCGCCCTTCCCATTACTCTTCCTAGTTATATTTTTTGAATATCCCGAAACTAACCTTATGTTTGGAGAGAAATGTGACCTTGATTTTGGAGGGAATTTAACCTCTGAGTCTTATCACGCTATGGTTGCACATACCTTGATGTCTTGTATGAGAAGATTCTCCACTAGTTTCTTCTTATCCTCCTCTTTCACCGACTTCTACTTGTTCTGTTCCTGGTGTTGCATGGCTGAGTTGTTGGAGGAGTTTCTTTAAAAGTTCAACTTAATCTCATTTATCAACTTCATTTTCAATTTCAACTTCTACTTTAACTTCAATTTCAACTTCAACTTCTTCGTTGTTAGACATGCGAAACTTTCCCCCGTAGTGAAGGTTTCTGGTTTGGTGGACACAAACTGAGAAGAACCTTGAGTGAAAGTGGGTTAGTTTGTTGATGATGTGATGTTATGTGAGTTTGTCTTTATTCTTTTTCTTTTTTTTCTATTTTTTTACCTGTTGGCCTTGGATGATGGATGCATTTTATGGTATTGTGAAGTACAAGGAAGGCGGTTGTATTATAGAGTTCTCTGTTTTGTCTGAATGGGAGTTTGTGTTTGATAAAATATGCGCACGTTTGGTCCCTTCATTCTCCTCTAGTAAGGGTAAAGTATTTACTCCCCGACGAGAAGAATATGACGGCTTGTATTAGCTCAAATAGTGATTTCCAAAGAATGTGCAAAATTCACCATGCGTTTAAGAAGAATATAGTTAACACGGTGGTTGAGGTGGTTGATGAAATGGTAGAGCATCCCTCCGGTTTGTCAATGCCGCTATAAGTACCATTCTCCTTTAGATTTTACACTATTTTCATTTTTTAACATTCACTCACTTATTAAAATTAAATTGGGGTTAGTTTCTCATTTTCCCAGTTTAATATGTTGTTGTTTTAGTCATAACCAACTACAAGTGTTTATTAACGACCGTTTATGCTTATATAATGTAACAATTGTTCATTTATGATCGTTTCTACTTATATAAAGTTACTAATTGTTTATTTATGATTGTATTTTTTTACATAACTTAGTAATGGTTTCTTATACTCTTGTAACCAAGGAACCAATATCACAAAGTGTCTCATGTAACCTAAACCCCTTGATGCCAGCGATGCCTTGTGGGGGAGCCATATCACCATCCAATTCTTCACAGAATTATGAGAATGGCATAACTATGGTCAGACAACATTATGAAAATGCAGAAAATTTCAAGGAGCCATTGTATGACTTCGCTATCAAATGTAATTCCAACTTCTGTTTCATAAAAAAATGATAAACAGAGAGTGACCGTCGGTTGTTAATGGCGTATTCATGCATCACATGAAGGTAATCTCCCCACATTTAGAATTAAAATAGTGTGAGATGTTCACATATGTGGAGGGGATATTGGCATTACATCCTACCCCAAAGCTATGAAGAAATGGGTAAGTAAGCATGTGATTCAAAAACTCCATCAACGTCTTCTATATAGGGCTATGGATATACAACGGGATATATGGCTCGACCATGGTGTGCATCTACTATATAAATAATCTTGGATGGGTAAAGAACTTACATGGGGAATCCTTCATGGTTCTGAAGTAGTAAGCCATAATCTCCTAATATGGTATGCAAGTAAGGTGGTTGAAACTAATCTTGTAGTATTGTTATCATTTATAGGGATGGTAACTGATTCAAACGCGTTTTTTTTCTGCTTCCGTGCTTATCTTGATGGTTTCAATTTAAGAAAGGTTGTACACCGATGCTCTTTCTTGACGATCATTTGATGTGAAGATATGGTGGTATCCTCTTAGGCGCAATGGGAAGGACGGTAATTAAGGAATTTCCATTTAGTGTTTACTATTGTAGATAATGAGACATGTAAGAATTGGACATGGTCATTTCAACTTTAGGTGATGCATATATGGTGTTGAGGACTTTGAGCAGATCATTACATTCATATTGGATTTGTCGAAGGGACTTATCAACACTATTGCTAAGGTTTTTCCTTTATCTCCACATGCATACTGTTTGCGACATTTACATGCAAACTTCCTTAAGACCAACAACCGTCTTGGTAAGGTATTAAAAGATGAGTGCTCGAGGTTGAATACTAAGGTTAAGTACGCCTGCACATCCACGGAATATGAAGAAGCTGTGAATGAGCTATCTACCACTTCATCGCAAGTGCATATCTGGTTGTTCCATAAATCAGAAGTAGCACATTGGTCCAATTACCTATTCAGAGGTCAGCGGTGGGGTGAGATGTACCCTAACGTGGCTGAGTCGTTTAATGCTTTGATCAAAGAGGCATGCCACCTCTTTGTATGCAACATGGTTGACTCGATTAGGTGTGTTTATATTGTTTCTTCTAATTCAACCATCATGTTTATGTTTCATACTTAGTGATAGTATTTAAAAGTTACTGATTACTTACCATGTAAAGGTGATTATTTAGCATTATTTCTACTATAAATAGTATGTTCATGCTTATTTAAGGATATATCTCTTTATAATGTCCTAATTCTGTTTATTATACCAAGTTATTGGTATTTTTATGCTTTGTCCATCAATTTGGAGATTATTATACAATTCTTTTGGTTCCTATTCATAAATAGGCTTTAATGTTGATGCGTCACAGGTTCAAACTGATGAACATGATATGTGATCACCATTAGCACTGCCACAAATGGGAGACTCACCTATGTCCGGAGATACACAAAAAGATTGAAGATACAGTGGAAGAAAGTCAGTGTTTGGTTGTAGGTCGTTCTAACGGGGTACAATTTGAAGTGATAGATAATCAAAGCAACCCCATCAACTTACAGGAGAGAATATGCTCTTGCAAATGTTAGGAAGTGTATGGCCTACCGTGTAAACATGCTTGTGCGGCCATCATGTAGACAGATACTAATGTTCACCAGTTCCTTGATGACTATTACATTGTTGGCACATAAAATATTATGTACGGTAACCCAATCTATCCTATCCTAGACCATGACAAGCCAATGGATAATTGCTGAAATCTTCATCTTCGGCAACCTGTAACAAGGAGACATTCAGGGCGGCCAAGGCATCGAAGGATTGAGTTACAAGATTTTGACAAACGAGAGTTACACTGTAGTCGTTGTAATGAAGTTGGCCACAATAGAATTACTTGCAATGAGGTCACATTGCATACTGAATGTTCGGACGCAACTATTTTGATATGAAATGTTCTCTCCTTATTCATTTTGTTATGATATTCGATTTATAGTGACTATTGTGTTAATGTAAAGGTCAACTTACGGGTATAAACAAAGAAATGTGAAACCGATCACAACAATTAATAAATAATTAAAATGAGACAATATATACATAAAATTGATAATATGTATAGGAATTGACAATAAATACAGGAAACTGAGAATATATATAGGAAATTGAGAATATATACAGAAACTTAACAATATACAATGAAAATTGAGAATATATACAGAAATATGAGAATATGTACAGAACATTGACAATATCTAAAGCAAATAGAGAATATATACTGGAATTTGAGAATATATACAGGAAATTGACAATATATAAAGAAAATTGAGATTATGTATAGAAAATTGAGAAACAGTCCATGATATTCATGATTCAAACATTAATGCAAAATACTAAAACGGAATTTCTGATTTTCATCAAACTAGAGATGATAGTATCCTGGAATAGACAATGTAAAGAAAGATTGAAATTTGGGTGGGTTTGATAGCATTAGTCAGATAATCATGAAGTAGATAATTGTATTTCTTTCCAATGCATTTTCAGACCCCTCAGGTGGGTCTGTTGAAGTCTCGGTTATTCCAAATGTGGGTGGTGTAGGGTGATCTAGATGTTATCTTTCTCGGTTTCGAATACCGTGGTCTCAACAAGATCCTTTTCTGGGCCATGGGTGGCACTATCATTATCAGCTGTAAGTTCCTTTATATCATTAGCTGTAGGGTTTTCCTTTTCAAAGTGCTCAGTATCCTCTTTCACAAGTGGGGTGCGTAGTATGCCATTTGCAAATATTCTCATATCATACACAAGTCGATAGAACGGCACATCACTAACTGGCAGCTAAAGTTTCTCACCTTGTAGTATCAATTCCATAAATCGCATTACATAAATAGTGTAATCCAAACTGCCTGCCCTTTGCTAGGGACAATCACACGCATGCACTAGTGGGTATGCATGGTGTCAGTGATGACAAGCTTTATTTTCAATAAATTGATAAAAAGTAAGGGCTACATTTCAGAGAAGAAAATGGAGGTGTAAGTCAAAACAAATAATAGAAACACTGAGAAAATTAATTAAGATTTAGGAGCAACCATTGCAAGCGCATCTTTATCATAAATAGGGCTCATAAGTGAGGAGTAATGACGATATTCCCGCTGTTCTTTATCCAAATATGAGAAGATGGTAGTGCTTGTGCAGTATTATCGGTATAAGGGCAACATCAACAGTTGTGTATTTATCCAAGACGGGGCTAACAATTTATTCAATCTGTTTTCAGAATCAGGTCTCTTCGACATGACAAGTGCCATTGATCTCGTAATCATGGCTGATCGCTTAAACTAGCTGGGGAAGTTTCTCAAAGAATCAACTAATATTAAGACAAATGCGTCAACAACATCATCAAGGACCATATGTTTCCCTTCAACCAAAGCGCGAAGATGGTCACAACTGGTATGGCGGAATTCATTGCTCCAAGCATATGTCTTGCACCAGTTGGGAAAGAAATTAAAAAATCATTAACAATATTTATGAACAAACAAAATGAATACAAATCGTATACCAATCATACTGACCATTTATTCATATAATTGAACAGAAACTGAAATATTTGAAAAGTAACATATTAATTTGATTTAGAGGCTATATAAACAGTGGAAACAACAAAGACCAAAACATTAAGGTAAAAAATTAAACAAATTAAAACTAGAAAACACTTACACAACCATCCGGCAATTGAGGAAGACTGACAGCATCATCTATTGCATCTTGTCTAGCCGTGCAAAACCCTGAGGTCACTTAGTCGAAGGGATGAAATCTGTCACTACATCTGCTAGCTTCTCACTTTCATTTGTATCATCCACTTGGTTAGTGTCTCCATCGGCTGAAGATACCCCACTTTTAAGGGATGTGAGTGACTCTACTGCTCTCCCAATGGCGTCTAATGTGTTAGTGTCAACTACAGTAATCTCAAATGGTGGTTTTGCATAATTCTTTTTCCCTTTCCCAGTGGGGCCAACCTTTTTTACTGGGCTGGGTTTAGGTATGGGATGAGATGTAGCTGAAGCCTTCGCAGCATGGGTGAGGAGCCTGGTACAAAGTGTGTCCTTCATTGGTTCATCGGTATAAGATTTATTGTGTCCTTATTTTGTTGCATTCCTTTTCAACCGTTTACTTTGGGGGGTTGTGAGTTAGTTCCTGATGGGAAGGTTCAATATTGTCCTTCAATTCTGCCTCCACCTCAACCAGCTTCTCCTTTTCACAGTTTCTACTAACTTTTTCCTCAAGTATGCTGACCTTTTCTTTAAGTTCCCTAACTTCATTCAAGACCAAATCAGTTTCTCATC
The DNA here is from genome assembly GCF_009730915.1 of Dioscorea cayenensis subsp. rotundata. Lineage (NCBI taxonomy): Eukaryota > Viridiplantae > Streptophyta > Magnoliopsida > Dioscoreales > Dioscoreaceae > Dioscorea > Dioscorea cayenensis. The sequence continues at coordinate 9,533,766 of NC_052475.1, forward strand.
ATTATTAACTTTTCCTTTAGGGCTTGCAGTGGAGGAATAGTGGCTACTAGTCCATTGAGGACTATCTGGATGAATACTTTGTCGACTCTTCTTTCGAGGTTGTTCTATTGTAACTACTTCTTTTCCCTTTTTGGGTCTTGTCTTCACCAATCTTGATGATTGTATTGTTATCGACTATTCTACAACAGGTCTTCATATGGTCCTGTAGTCAAGTTTTCCATTGCTAAAAAGGTCAACCTCATACTCATTCTCTGGGACCAATGCGAAGAACTAGTGGGAAATGCCAAACATTAGTAAATATCGACAATGCCCATATACAATAAACAAGTATCCAACATGTACACAATACTAAAGGTATTTTATAAACACCAATTGTAGATTATTAACAAAAATAGAAATAAGTGAATGGTAACTCATGATACAAATGGGTAAACGTTGTTGCCAACCACCAACTAATGATCTCAACTAATTATACACAATATAAAACATAAAGTTAAATAAAATAGCATTAATCCAGTAGAAAAATAAGTTGACACAATTTATAAACATTTATACATGATATGAAAGTAAAGAACTTACTTCTTGTCCCTTAAGTGTCTCCATTAGGGCTTCAACACCAGATTGTTTCTTGAAACTACTTTCATTGTAGCCCAGGATGCACAGTGATTTTCTATAGTAGGTCTTTTTCCCAGTTTCGGTGACTTCATAAAAGTATAAAACCAAAGATTAAGGGTAACTACACAACTCCTTAAGTACCCAGGATTTGATAACTTACCAGAACACCTATCCTTCACTCTGGCGGATGTGGTAGGCACATCTTCCGTGAGAAATCTATGCGTCAAGTGCGCCCATGCATACTCACCAAGTGTGGACAAATCATCCACATAATGAGCTAACCATGCTGCTGAGAACAATAAGTGGTCGGGAAGAGCAAGAATCCCATGATGTATATCAATAAAAGCTTAACAAAATTTTCTTCGCCCTTGTGATCTTTCTTAAGGACCAAGCCCTGTAATACCCTCACCAAACAACTATCTACTCTTTTTTGTGAATTATTCCTCTTCTAGCCTGCAATGTTCCTTTTTCCTCTTAAACTCTACAGAATGCCTTCGCACTTTAGGCCGAGTACAAGGGATACATCTTCAGCCCTAGAATGCAAATGGCTCTTCCCAAGTTTAAATGTTCTCGTCCGCTCGTCGAACACTTGCATCAAAGCATATAGTATACTGCACTCTTGGACTATGGGTTCAATGTCCATCAAATGGCTAAACGATGTTCGCTTCAGTATGTCCCAGTGCCTTTGCGTCGTCTTCTCCCTCGTTCATGTATGGTGACTGCAAATAGTGCTAAATAGCACTGTCCATTCACAAGATTCCCGAAAACCACTTGGCATAATGTGTCATTGTAGAAAGAAATCAGTTCATGTTAGTAAACATATTTATGGAATAGGTAAATAGTGTAAGCACTACATTATAGACCAAAGTGAGGTTCACAACAATTCACACTATACAATGAGCATGCATTTACAAGTAAAGGAAATATTTGGTGTTAACAGAATGACAAGATGCATTGATTCTATATATACACCATATGTATAATGGTCAAATTCCAATTGAAATAATAGTAATGCATTAGTTCTCCAATTGAAATACTGAGTTTTCCAATAACTGAACAAAATTGTATTTAAATACACAATAATTATGAAAAACTGAATAGAACACACATCAAAATGGGATTTTTTTTGGAGTTTAATTCATGACGCGAGGGATTCAAATGTGTAAAGAATGGTATTATAGGATTTACTCTCCATATGTAATACATTATTCAATTCTTCACATAATCTATAACATCTCCCCACGTTGACAATCAATAACACTTTCAAGGACACAAAATTTGAATGGTAAAAGAGTAAACGTTATATTTCTACAATTTAAAAGAAGTCTGGATTACAAATAAAATTCAATTTATCTTACTGTCTACAATGTTTTCTATGACAGTCCATGCATCAAGACTAACACTTCACTCACAATATTTGAACAAGAATGCAAGAAACTAATAATGTATCCGGAATACTTATCAAACTCATACACAAACTAAATCATAAGAACATGAGTTCTTCAAATTGATAAGCAAAAAGATTGCCAAATTAGAGGTTATTAGGCAACGAGCCTATCATGTTTGAGGATAGATCACTTCTCCTCTCCATCGCGATGAAGCGTGGCTTTAATCAGCAAAGGAAGGCTCCCGCACCGGGGACACTCACGGTTTTTTTTTTCGGTGTGGATAGCAAGAACTCCGATAGTGATGTGGAGAAGAAGATGAACCCTAAGTCTTCTTTGATTCCTTGGGATGCGAACTGATTTGATTGGTAGGATGGTCCCAAGGTTTTGAAAATTAGATAATGCTTCAAGGGTAGAAAAATAATTTCACAGCCAATTTCACGCCGTTATCAGGCACTCGGACTAGGAAGTTATGGCCATGATAAAGGAGGGTTTCTTTTGGGATATGTCAAAATCAGGGGTTCTTTTGTGGATATGGTAGAGTATGGGACACTATTTGAACAATTTCTTTATAATTTAATGAAAACATCTACTAAAACTAGGGACTCATATCAAGGGTCCCATATTTTTATAGTAGTAGAAAGTATATTAACAGTAAAAATAACATAAAACCAAGGGGAAAAACCAACTAATACCAAAGTTTTTTATATATACTATAAAATAAAAAGTAAAGTCTAAGAATTAACCCTCCATTATGTGTGTAGAGATTTTACTTGGCTATATCGCTAGTCCTTCAGGAGGAGCCAGTTGGGCTTGTGGAGGATACCATAAGTTCCTCAGATGGTATACCTACCTTTGAAAAATATCCAAATTTATATTCCTGAGCCTATGAAAATACTTTTTAATGTGGTACTTAGTGGCAAGCATTTGAGAAACCAAATTTGGAAGGAATAATAAATGAGGCACATATATTGGTCTACATATACTTTCATCACTTTAGTTTCTAGCACAAGATGACACCTCTGATTGTCAATCATCATTGGTCCAGATCTCTTCCAATTAGTGGAGATCGTGCATGCCATCCATAATTTCATCTGTTTTTTAATATCCCCTAAATGATAACATTTTCAAGGCTTCTTAGGGTTATTTTCTCTTGGCTTGGCCTATGGTGTCTAAGAAGGGTTATCTTGATGTGATGTTGAGCTTCATCTGGATATCTTTCATCATAACAAAGTGGGATTGAACTAAGCTCCAGATTAACATATCCTTTCATATGAGTTTCTAGAACTTTGAAGAACTTGTGAATACGATGTCTCAATTACCAGTAATTATTTAAGAAATTTGTATGTTCAAGATCTCAGTGCTCACGTGTGGATGGGCTCTGATCTCACTTGTTTTGTCAAAGTTGGTGTATATTCTGTTTTTTTAGGCCTCTCATTCTTTTTTTAAAAAATAATACACTATAGGATATTTTCATAATTTTGAAATATAACAGGGACTTTTATGTAAAAATACATTTCCAATATTATGGGATAATCGGATTTTGGACTCTTTTGGAGGTGGAGGGGTAAGTCTCACTGATGGCCACAAATGTTTCATCATTATAATGTTGTGGCCACAAATGTTTTTTGTGTAATGTTGTGGCCACAAAACTAATCTCTGGTTGCACTTATGGCCACAATGACATGTTTGGGGGCTATTTCCGGTGAATCTAATAAGGTGGTTTCCTACGTGGATTATTTGATGAGGTGTATTCATTTAGTTCTCACTAAAATAAGCTTCAAATAATCTTGGCCTCTAAGTAGTTGATCTCCTATGGTTGATTCACTTGCCAAAGATAGATTAGTTTTCATATGGCCATTGCCTACACTTCAAGAGATCATCCAAGTTGATTGTCTTGCCAAAAATAATTCCTTCAAAGATAGCTTCATATTTTCTTGTTATCTCTTGCCACATCACCTTGTCTTGTTACTAGAGCTGTCAAAACGGGGCTGACCCGTCGGGCCAGCCCCCCCACTGACAAAAATTGGCGGGTTGGGTTGGCCTTTTGAAGGCCCGTTTGGAAGCGGGCCCAAACGGGTCAACCCGTTTGGGTTAAGGTCCAAGGCGGGGCGGGGCTGGCTTTGGACGGGCCGGCCCGTCCTTTTAATCTATTAAAAAAAATTTTTAAAAAAATTAATGAATTGAAATTCACTACTTCAGCCGGCCCTTCTCATGAATCTCACCCTAAATTATCCCTTCTTCAGTTCTTTCGACCTGTCGCTATCTTTTTTCTATTCCTCTCTTTCTACTCTTATGCTCGTCGCCTCGGACCGGCAAGCTACCTTTGTCAAGGTTGTTGTTGTTGTCGTCGCAGCCGCCGACGTGCTCTTGCCTTGGGCTTCCACCAACTTCCTATTCGTGTTTCACTTCTGTTCTCGCTGAGCTCCAACCGGAGTGAGTTGCAGTCGTGAATCTTATCCGAAGTTCTAAACTCGAGCGCTTAGTTGTCGAGTTGGATAAGAATGGTTGGATCCCTTCAACTTCTTGTTGAATATCTCTCTGAGGTATGATTTGGCATTCGTTGATTTGATTTCAATTCAGTTGCGATTAGTATTGGGTTAGAGTTTTGGTTTTGCTGGTTTTGCGCTTTGGGCTTCCGTTTGTTTGATTTATTTTGTAGATTTGGTGTTCGATCGTTTGGTTTGAGCTGATTTGGTTGTAATTGGGGTTCTTTTTTAATGTGAAATCTTTGGTTGGTGCCAAAATTGTGAGGTTGTATTCGTGATTCGATTGTTAATGATATTTTTGGGAGTATCGGTGTGATTAATGATGATGACATGGGATCGGAAATGTCAAATGTAGGATGGATCATTGCCTTGATTTAAGGATTGTGGCTGCTGTTTTGATTTTTTGCTTTTTTTCACCTTTTCTTCCTGAGGGTTTTATTGAATTTTGATGATCGAGACTTCTATAAGAAAAAAAGCTTAATTTGGTTACACTTCTCTTCCCGAGTTGAAGGTGAAACCTTTGGATATTGTGATTTCTTACTGGTGAATTGAATAACTTTTGTTTTTATTAATTAGAAAATTTGTGGATGAAATTATTGTTTATAAAGAATTCTTATTTTCTATCTTGGTTGATTTCTTCTAAATATAGGGTTATATGGAATTTTTTTCCTATCTTGGTCCTATAAGCAATTTTTAGATGTAACATTTGACTTTCAATGTTGTTCAGTTCTTCTATGCTCAAATGTATGAATCTTATGTTGAAACTTGAAAGGGATATTTAGATCTTGGTTCTGTTTGGAACAGCTCGTATGAATGCATGATTATTTGTTTTTAGCTTTTTTGTGGGTTGCATGCAATGATGTTAGGATTCTCCTTGATTGTAGTTGTGTGTAAGATAATTTTAAAATGTTGTTTTGTGTTGAAAATGTGAGAATCCATACATGTTAAAAAGTTTAAGTTTGAATTTATGAGAATTTTGTTTATCATAATTTTGGAGTATGATTTTTTCTTTCGCCTAGAGAATAAATTGAGTGGAAATAGTTAATGTTTTTAAAGGTTGCTACCATGATGGTCCTCCCTGTTGGTTATTTGATTATAATTGTCAAAGAATATATATATATATATATATATTCACAAGTATATATATCTTTTTGCCTAGAAAATAAATTGAGTTAAAATAATTGATGTTTTTAAAGGTTGTTACCATGATGGTCCTCCATGCTCCCTGTTGGTTATTTGATTATAATTGTCAAAGAATACACACACACACACACACACATATATATATATATATACACACACACAAGTACATATAGCTTTTTGCCTAGAGAGTAAATTGAGTGGAAATAATTAATGTTTTTAAAGGTTGCTACCATGATGGTCTGTCCTTTTGGTTATTTGATTATAATTGTCAAAGAATACATATATATATATATATATACAAGTATATGTATCTTATCATTGTGAAGGATTTAATTATTATATCATATTGTTTTATCATTTCTTATATTTTTCATATATATTTGCAGGATAAATTAAAATCATGGAATCCGCCTCTTTGAATCAAAGTGTGAACTTAGATGAAGAAGAATTGGAAAGCACTAAATTGGGTAAGGAGACAAGTAAAAAGGTGAAAGAATTTTTTGATGTTTGGAATTTTTTTATAAAGAAGGGGGTGGATCAAGATGGCATACAAATAGCAGAATGCAAGGGATGCAAGAAAGAATACAAATGTGGGGGTAAAAGGTATGGGACTTCTTCATTGAGGCGTCACAAGGATAATTGCAAAATGATTAAATTCAATGATGTAGGACAAATGTTTTTTGATCATGAAGGGAAGATAAGGTCAAAGAAAGTAGATCAAAAAATTGCACGTGACTTATTAGCTGCTGCAGTTATAAAACATGATTTGCCATTTTCATTTGTTGAATATGATAGCAATTGAGCTTGGATAAAATATGTAAATCCCGATGACATTTGCATTTCAAGAAATACTCTTGTTTCAGATATTACAAGAATATACATGAGAGAGAAAGGGAAACTTAAGCATGTTTTGGGTAATATTCAGAATAGAATTTGCTTAACTTTAGATGTGTGGACTACATGCACTAGTGAGGGCTACATTTGCTTAACAAGACATTTTGTTGATGAAAATTGGAAATTGATTAGTAAAATTCTTAACTTTGCTAAATTGCCTCCTCCACACTTAGGAGTTGAATTGGCTGCAAAGTTATTTTCATTTTTGAAAGAATGGGGAATTAAGAAAAAAGTGTATTCTTTGACATTAGATAATGGAACTAGCAATGACAATATGCAAGATATTTTGAAAGAGCAACTGTCTTTGCATGATAGTTTGTTATGTGGTGGCGAATTTTTCCATATTTGTTGTTCTGCTCACATTCTGAATCTCATTGTGCAAGAAGGTTTAAAAGTAGCTCATGATGCTTTGCATAAAATCAAAGAATCTGTGAAATATGTGAAGGGTTCAGAAAGTAGAATGAAAAAATTTGAAAAATGTGTGGCTGTAGTTGGCAACATCAACACCAATATTGGCTTGCGATTATATGTATCCACCCGTTGGAATTCAACATATTTGATGTTGGATAGTGTCATTAAATATGAAAGGGCGTTCGCTTCTTTTCAATTGAATGATAGAAATTATAAATATTGGCCTTCAAATGAAGAATGGAGAAGAGGAGAGAAAATATATGAGTTCTTGGAGCCTTTTTATGACACTACCAACTTGATATTGGGATCTTCTTATCCTACATCAAACTTGTATTTTATGTAAGTTTGGAAGATTGAAGTTTTATTAAAGGAAAACTTGGCAATTGAAGATGTGGTGATTAGTGATATGTGTAGAAGGATGAAAGAAAAGTTTGATAAATATTGGAGACAATATAGCATGGTGCTTGCATTTGGGGCTATCCTTGACCCACGAATTAAATTGTTAATGTTGGAGTATTTTTATGGGAAGGTTGAGAGTGATTCTACTAAATGGCAAGAAAAGGTGTCACTTGTGAGAACAAAAACTATACACACTTTTTGAGCATTATTCAAATGCTAACAAGTAAAGTCCTTCACAACCACAATCTTCTTCTATCATTACACCTACATCTACACAAGGTGGTGGAGGAATTAAAAGTAAGGGTAAAAGAATTTTTGATGTAACTGCTCTATCACTTTCTTTCTTTCTTTATATATTTCTCTAATTTGTTTATATTTTTTTTATGATAACATATGTCAATTATTGATTGTAGGAAATTAAAGCATTTGAGAGCCAATCAATTACAAGTGTGGGAAAATCTCAATTAGACCTTTATTTTGAGGAGCCAAAGCTTGAATTTGAATATTATGAAGATTTGGATGTGTTGGAGTATCGGAAGAATCATAAGCAAAGGTTCCCAATTCTTGCATTAATGGCAGGTGATGTTTTAGCTATCCCAATAACAAATGTTGCATTTGAATCGGCCTTTTCTATTGGTGCTTGTGTACTCAACAAATATAGAAGTTGTACCCTTCCTGAAAAAAGTACAAGCTCTCATTTGCACCCGTAATTGATTGCATGGTTATAACATTGGTAATTTACACATTATTAATTTAAATTGTTTATTTAGTTGAAATCTTGAAACATTTGTTTATTTTAAATTAATTTTTAACTAATTTTTATATTTGGGGTTTTTTATGTAGATAATAAAGATGAAGCAAATACTAAACCAACTACATCTTGTGAGGGTTCAAACATTCTTGAGGGTTCAAACATTCTTGAAGTTGTTGATGAAGATAGAATGGAAGGAGGTGGAGAAGAGGAAAATTTGAATGATTTAATTTAATGGTTGATGAATTTTAACTTTGTAATGAACTCTAATATTGTATATCTTAAGACTTAAGAGGGAGAGAGACATGAAGAATTATGAAATATTTGTTTGTCTTTTGGTTGAAAGACTATTTCCTTATTGATGTTAAGATGCTTTTTGTTGGAATTTTAAAAGATCGTTTTGCTTATAAATTGGAAGAAGGGGGTTGATTTCCATTATCAATTGGAAATTTAAGTTGCCATGTGGATGGAATTGTTATTGCTTTTAAATTATTAATGGATGATAAATGAGGATAAATATTTTAGGTGCTTTATGTAGTATCATGGTATAAGGTATTGATATTTCTCTTATCTATAGTTGTTTAATTCATGTGGGAATTTTTTAATGTTGGGTTAATTGGTTAACTTGGTTGGATATGTTGTTATTTACTTGTTTTATTATTTTAGTTGTGTGATTTATTATAAGTTTATAACCTCACATGTAAAATATATTTTGAAATATGTCTTTCCTATTATGCTTTGTGTTTTAATAAATATTTTTGGTTTGGTTTGGTTTGTTAAAAAATTAATCAATATATAAAATATATAATTTTTAATTATTTTATAATTTTAGTGGGACGGCCTGCTCAACTCGCCAACCCAAGGTGGGTTGGGTCTGGTTGGCATTTTGCCAACCCGCCAGGCGACCCACGGGCTGGCCCGTGCCCGCTGGCCCGTATTGATAGGTCTACTTGTCACTAAGGTCTTGCCACATCACCTTTGACACATGTCAAATGATGACAAATATAGAGCCTACCTCTTACAACTTCCACAAAGCATGATAAAAGCATCACCTAATATCGAGTCTCGAGTGAAGCTATTAAGAAAACAGACTACTGCAATTACTAATACCCTCAAATTAGTGGATTAGTTTAAAACTATGAAAGATGCACTATAAAGTGTGAGAAAAGCACGTATGTGTCACTACATTTGTTAGTTACTTGATGATTTAATGGATATATGTAACTTATATCACTATTTTTTTTATTTGATGCAATGTAGAACCATAAGAAGAAACTAGCCTTTATGGAAAATCTTTTCCATTTTTCAATAATCTTGCTCTAGTATTCACAAGAGATAGAGCACAGGCACTGCACACGGTGACATTGGAGATGATGCAGAGCAATATACGTAGGAACACATTAGTTTGGATGAGGACATGGGTTTCTCTCAGTTACCAACTGATGAGTTTCCCATGCCCATGTAGGAACCAGCATCAACTCCATCACTTGTGCCATCAGAGAGTACTACTATTGCAAAATCCTACCAAAAGCTAAAATTCCCTTAGTTTTGTGAAAACATTTGGACCAAGATTTAGGCCAATGGCTGAAGCAGTTGCTAGAAAAGATGCTAATTGTGTAGAGTATGAAGAGAGGAGGAAATTATTACCTCAAATACTAACATTGGTTGGATGTCTCTCCATTCATGAAGTGATGTTCATCTTGCAAATTTTACCATAACAAGAAGATGAACTCAAAACTTTTATTGAGTTACACAGTAACATCATGCAACTATCATTTTGCCATGTACTTCTAGTAAGATTGGGATACACACCGTCTAGTGTATGAGCTATGCATATTACTAGAGTTTCATTTCAAGTTCAATGTTGGATACTTCAAGAATCGCATGTAATGGTGTTATGTTTTCTGTTTTAATGCATGCCAATGTAATGTATCCATCATGTTATGTCAAAGTGCACATTTTCAGCTTTTATATACTAAGTTTACTTTCATGTGGAAATTTTGAGCTTAATTGGTTGTCTTCCTATAATGTGTTTTTTTATAGGTGCATAATATCTCAAGTTTAATAGTAATGTTCTTGTAATTTTTAAATCAAGTGGTAGTCAATTTGATATATTTTAATTTCTGAACAATGTTAAGGATGAAAATTAAAAATCTCATTTGTGTTATTATTTAATTTTGTAATAATTACTTGCTTATTAATTGTTTTTAATATTAGATTTACGAAACTTTAGTGATCTAAAAATAAAATTCAAATCAAAATTTTCTCACTTGAATATTTGTTTATTTTAAGTAAAAAATAATTAAACTATATTTTTAATTAAAATATATAAATTTAAATTGGAAAATGAATAGATCGGTGAATTAATTTTAAATATTTAATTAAAAATATTTCATACGGATAATACTTACTACGGAGGTAGAAATTTGAAGCTATTTAATAATTGTTTTTCATATAAAAATAATTAAAAGATCTTATTTGATTAAAATATTAGAAGGTACAAAAATAATTTTGGCCAATTTCTCTAATATACCTTCCCTTATTTTCATCTCATTCCCTCCAACCAAATATTATTTTTATTTCCATCTCCAATCCTCCATTCCTATCCCCATCCCTACATTTACATTTCTATACCTTGATTCTAGACAGGCTTAAGTTTTGTTTCATCCACAGATTCATTCTCCTCCATTAAATGATTAATGATCCAGCTTAGGATCTAATAGCTTAAACCATGTTGTATATCTAGATATTTTCCCTCATATTTAGGTAAATATGTAGTCCATTACAAAATAAACAAATAAATAAAACACAGCTTGCTGTTACTATTCAAAGGTGCAAAAATAGGTAGACGTCTGAAAATATTTAAGGGTGCAAAAATTTATTATGGGAAAAATGAGTTTTTACAAATAAGTACATGGATTTGTATGTAACTTTCTAATTTTCAAGGGTTTATTTAAGGAAATGCCAAACTTAGAGGTTTAATTAAAAAAAAAACCATAACTGCGTTTAGTAAGCTTTCGATATCTTTATTTACAAAATACATGCGTCATTTAGTTCTTTATTTGTACAAATTTATCCACACAAAAAGATTATGTACAGATTAGTTTGTAAAATTTAAAGGTTCTTTTGCAAAGCACAAGACAAATCAAAATTTAAAATATCTTTAAACAGCTAAAAATCAAACATAATAAGTTTATAAGGTTCATTTGCAAGTTTGACATTATTAAGTAAAAGATAATTTCAGATTTCCCATGATTATAGATAATGTGTGAAACTATAACACTGTGAGAGACATGCTATATACAAACATAAAAAAAACAAAAAAAAGGAAAGAAAGAAAACTATCCAATAGATTTTGACATCCATGGAACATTTTAATTATTCACAAGTCCTATTCAGTATGGAAAAACAAATTCTTCACAAATTTAGAGGAATTATATCTTCTTCAAGAAGAGATTAAAAACTGAAAACAAAAAAGAAAATCAAATTTGAAAATATATGAATGAAATGAATAAGAAGAATATGAGAGAAAAGAGAGAAAAATTGTGAGTGAACTACATAGGTGTGAGAAGATCTCTGATTTCCACAACAGAAGGGATAGTTTCTTTTGGATACACCTTGGCAACCAGTTGAATAAATGTGTCATATTTGTCCAGAAATTCTTTCTGCAATCAAACAATACCATGTCAAATGTTGTTATCAATCTTTTAATCTCTATGAATGAACATCAACTCAATTTTCTTTCTTGGATTTGATTGCATTCAATCAGGCAGAAAAAATAGCAAATCAAGCGTATAGTAAAGAAACTGTGCGGAAGAGATAGACAAAACCAAGATCTCTGTCAAATTTAGAAACTGAAAAATGAAGTAGGTTTAAAAAGATTTCATGAAGAGATCAACCTAAAGTGAGAAAATATCTAATTACTCAAATGGTATTAGCAACGTGTATAGTAAAGCCGTCAATCAGACAAAAACTCTTGTTCAATTCAATTTATTTTTGGAAAAGGGTTGACCAGGCATACCTTACACTTCTCCCACAAAGAAGGCATCAGTTCTTCTGAAGTTACATTCTTCTGTAACTTTTTATACATAGCATTGGCAGACTTGTCAAGCTATCCTTGCAAGGAGGTATTGTTTATACAGTTAACAAATAAAAAAAGATGAGGAAAAACAAAGAAAAACTAAAGAAGATAATACTCATAGGTCTCTCATGACTTACACCAGAGAAAGTAGATTTAAGTGTCTTGCGAAGATCAACCTTTGAAAGCCCGACAATAAAAGGAATCTACAAAAGACTCATAGAACTGAAATCAATAAAAATAAAAAAACTTTTTAACTAAACAAGGTCCTCAAGCATGCAGTTATCTACCTGCTTTCATGAAGGTCTTATCAAATATTCTACAAGTACATTTTACTAGTTGAAAAACACAAACGGATACAATCCACACAAAGTTGTCTCAAGAGTCTCAACCAGTACCAAGGTAAAACAAAGGTATCATCTACCCGCTTTCATGGGGGTATCATCAAATATTCTTTGAAGTAGTGCATTTTACCAGTTAATAAACAAAATGGAATGCATAATCCATGCAAAGTAGACTCAAGAATCTTAAACAGAGTAAAACAAAGGAATAAGACAGAGAATCTCATAATTGGTAAATGTTGATATCTAGACATATGGTTTGAATTTTAATTTGGGAATCTCAAAGCCTGTGGCAAACTGATTTTCTGTTTGTAAGAGCCAAATTTATAAAAGCTGTTTATTGAAAGCTAGGCAAATAATCAATAGGGTTCAAAGTTTGTATCACTAATCCTCAATGTTTGTTTCAGTATCTCAAATCTAGATTATGTTTTTGACAATGAAGACCTCTGTTCTTTGCAAAAGTAAAAGCTATAGAAAATCAATCCTTGTGGGCATCTGACTTCTACAGGAAATGATAAAATATATTGCTTGAATAAGGGAATCAGTGTTTCAACATTCATGCAGGGGAATGATCAATCCATCTAACTATCCTTGACTAAGGGAGTCAAACAATATGACTTAACTTCAATTCATGCATTAATCACAAACACCGTTAATTACTGCAGAACCTTTCTGTTTCAGATCTAAGATTGATTCCATGACACATTGTTCAACAACCTACCCATTTCAGCTTGTTTTCTTGATTTTGGTCCACAATTTCCTTCTTTCAACAATGCTGCTTTCACATAAAATGAACTTCTAGCGCATGAGCATTAACAGTTTCAGTTTATATCTTATTATTTGCTAGAATCAAGACACTAATAACCGCTTTTACCAGAACAATTTAAATTTCTGAATTGCGAAATTTTGGACTTGAATTATTATTTCTGACTACAGTGAAAACTTGTTTTATTTGGTAGCAGATGATTATCATTGCTACAAATTATATATTGAAGGCTAGTTTGACTCACACCATAGTTTGTTTTTGGTGGCACTGATGCATCACCTAAAAGTTTGCACAAGAGAATGGAAACAATAGTCACAGCAGGCCAATCTAATAAAATTTTATGAAATAAGCCGATGGCTGTAAGCAACCAGAAGAAATCCATCGAATAACTTGATATCACTACACTTACATCAATTGAGGGCAAAAGTAAATTATGCAGCTATAAATATTAGCTTAGAAAAAAAGGAATTTGGCTAAAATATTCAAGAATATCTTGATTTACTAACCTCCTCAGCAGGGGAGCTCTGCAAACATTCCTCAATTCTACGTGCAAACAGGAACAATTTCTCAAAATGCTGCCATACAGATTGCCAAAATTTAATTTTTATTATAACTCATCCTATGAAAAATTCAAAGACCAAAAATTCATATCATGACATGAAACTAAAAGATAAGAGTAGGAAGTTAAGTGTCCGTACAATGTAAATGACCATATTGATATGACGCGTGCAAGCCTGTTCATATAATTCACTGGCTTGATGGTAGAACTTTGCAAGTATTGGCACCACATTTGCTAAATCATAAAGACTGCAACCAAGTACTTCTCAGTGAAGCATGAATGACAATAAAATATTTTTCTTTAATATAGATCAGAGGTAATCTATGTTAGATACAAATCAAACATATAATTTGTGCTTCATTAAATCCAAAAGTTTAAGTTGATAGGATGAGAGACTCAAGCTTATAAATTCAAATCCATAATTACTACATTAACAGATGTGGCACTATTAGTTATTCTAATATGTCCCCTTGATATATGCTAATCTATTATAAATTTATAACTAGCCACGCTACAAACAAACCAAGTTTTAGGAGCAAACCAAATACATTATTTAGGCTTGCTCAACCCAAAAAATTAAGCTGATAGGATGAGAGACCTAGGCTAGTATATTCAACTCCATATTTACTAAACTAACTGTTTTTTTTTCAAAGTTCAATGTCTTTGAACATCCTAATTTCTAACTTTGTCTAGATGTTGACTTCTTACCAAATCTCCATGCTCATATGTATAAATATAGCATACAGCAAAACAAAAGCCTAATTCTAATGAAAAAACAAAATACCTCTCCAAGAAGCCTCATCTTATCATCTTCCACACTTTCTGGAGAAATCATGTCCCCGGCATTGGTACAGAGGTGTCTAGAACAGGTAAGACCAATATGCTCTTCCAGCATGAAGTAGACAATGAAGAAAATCTAGATTCATAGTGTTGCACAGTGCTATCCATTCTTGAAAGTGGCTTTAAATGAGATGGAGATAGATGGTGAATAGTGCAGTGCATCAAAAGTGTTGATGTTGGAGGAGGGAATAAAGGAAAAGTTAACGGGAAAATATGTTATGGATGAATTGGAGAAGAAAGTGGAAAAGGTCTCTATAAAAGAGATGGTAAAGTTTGGGTAGGAGAAGATTGAGCTTCATAGACAAGCATTGAAATGTTTAGTCAATGGAACGGAGAACAAATATGTTGATTGGAGTGGAGCAAAAATAGGTGGTTTGTTAAGTTTATTAGGAAGCTAACCTCTAAACAAAGTTAGCAATTATGATGTTCAAAGAATTTGAACTTTGAAAAAAAAAATACTAATTTTGTAAATATCGATTAAAATACATAAGCCTAGTCTTTCAGCCTATTTAACTTTTAACTCAAAAATTTAAGCTAATAGAATGAGAGACCAGGCTTATATATTTAAATTCATATTTACCACATTCACCAACGTGGGACTATTAGTTACTATGATAATACAAAATATTCTAAATGTACTTCCAAAGAAGACAGAACCATCCTTATCACATATACTTGGCAAAAGTTAACTAGCATACAGAATTTATCATGATTGCTTTACCTGTTTTGGAAAGCGGCATAATTCTCAAACAATACGATGTCAGCATACTTGGGGTCTGCTTGTGCAATCTTTTCCATAGTCACAAACATAATGCTGACCTGTTTAATGTAGCACTTAAAATTTAGTAAAGACAACATGCTCTAAAGGTGTGGTGCACTCTTACTCTTGTTCTGTTTTGTTTGTGGTTTGCTATGAAGTTAAATAAAGCACAAATAGCCAAATTTAAAATGAGAGGGCCTAAGATTAAAATGTCTCAAAGAAACAGAAAATTTACAGTGTGTTTAGTTGAAGTGAATTTAGAATCTGAGCACATTTTAGCATCCAGTTCCAGTTGCGCTTATTCTAAATGATTCCTTTTCATCTGTCATAGATTCATAGCTGTTCTGATTAACTAACAATCACAAAGAGTACTAAGAAAACTCACAATTTTTGTGTATGCTTGGTCAACCAAATCTCTGGACTGCCCTTGGATATATTGTTCCATGCGTGTTGCAAGGGTGGCAAATCTACGACAACAAACATATAGCTAGTTAAACATAGACATTTGCAACACCCATTAAGATGTTGGTCAAAAAACTAGAAAAGTTTCATGAACAAAAACAATTATGAAAATATGTTGCAAGTGAAGACATCAAATCCTTCAGAACATGAAATGCAACTTAAACTTTAGTAGCTTAATAGTTTTACTTACTATTTCATTGATAAAATCACATTGCTTATGAATTAAAGAAATCAAAATTATATTTAAATCTAGTTTAAAATACAATAATGGTAAAAGCCTGTATTTCATTAGATATTGACTACTCTGAACTCATTTCAGATCCTACAGCATCATAATTTTGGATGTGAAGGAAAGTATTACTATAAGTCGAGCCCGCTAGGATGAATGAAAATAATGGTAAAACAAATCAAAAGAGTACTTATATCTAATTTGAACTACAATAATGGTAAAAGCATACATATCGCTAAAAATTGACTGTTGTGATGTAAAGAAAAGTATTACCAGAAGTAGACACTGTTGTGATGAGAAAAAAAAATAGTTTTCTATCTAGAGAAAAAAGGAGAATACAAAAAAGGTCTCTTGGTAACTATAGGTTGGTAATGGAAACCAAATAATTCTATAAAGAAGGATATGCAGAAAGAAGGTAGTGAAATGACATGATCAAGATGGTGACTCCATGCAAGCCACAATAGAGTTTCAAATAACCAGTACAAAAGGACTCTTCAAAATAGTATGATTAAGTCAAATAAACAGCATGCTGAGCTTTTAAATTTTGTAATATACAAATGTGACTGAGAACCTGGGAATAAAGGGAAGAACTCCCATTTGTCTCACATTGCGTTCATTCTTTTCAATCTGATGGCAAGCTTCATCAACATACTGAGATGCAACTCAGAAGTGAATGTTATCTTATTTACTCATCATAACTAAAATAATGGCAGTATAACCAATACTAACCCTGCGAAACTGCACTGAAATTCGGGATTCCAGCTCACCAAGCAACAGACGCACAAATCCGGCAGTATCAGCTTTCTGACCAGAAAGGTAGCGCTCTGTTGTCCCATGCATCGATATGCAGCACAAGGGATCGATCTTGCATCCCCATTCTATTACCGCATGGAAATCTTCCTGAATTTGAAGACAAGTGCAAAATGGTATGGAGTTCAAACTTTTGTTTTTTCCTATAATATTACAACAGTTCAGTATGTGTCTAATACTCATTACAGTAATTAAAGTATTGAACAGAACCTTCTTATTTAAAGTTTGTTCTTGATTTAAAAGTCCAAATAAATGCAAAGGGGAAAATATGAAAGAATATACTTTGGAGAATATCTCATTTGACAACCAAATTATGAAAAATATTAAATTAACAGACAGGAACTTTTTAACATTTAAAAAACACACATAATTTATGCATGATCTTATGTCTTGTATTCTTTTTTGCATTTGCTCAACAAAATAAAAAAAAAAAAAGAAGCATTAACATCAAATTAGGAACAAAACCAATACTTACTAAACCTAATCTCTGTTAGAATACAGAGATGAAGAGAGAATGATCATCTATATTTGTGTCACAATGTTTACAAGTATATATATATACATTAGAGTAAATAGTAATGGGCTTTATATATTCAACACCCCCCTTCAAACTCAAGGTGGATCTGAGACATAGAGTCTAAGAAGATGGAACCGATGTTGTTCTCAAGTCTGGGGCTTGGAAACTCAAGGTGGATCTGAGACAGAGTCTGAGAAGATGGAACCGATGTCGTTCTCAAGTCTGGGGCTTGGTGAAAAAATCGGCAACTTGAGACTCAGACGGCACATACTGAAGAGCAATGGTCAACTGCTGATAGTGTGAACGTGTGAAAGACGCATCAACACCAATATGCTTGGTCAATTCATGCTTCATGGGGTTATTGACAATCTGTATAGCACCGGTGTTGTCACAGAGAAGAGGAGTAGGAGTATCACATGAGACACCAAATTCAGCCAACAACCAACGAAGCCATACAATTCTAGATGTGGTAGTAAAAAGAGCCCAAAGGTCCGCCTCAATGCTAAAATGTGACACCGCAGTCTGTTTCTTGGACTTCCATGCAAGAAGAAAAGTGCCAAGAAATATGCAATAACCAGTGATGGACCGGCGGTCAATAGGGTCACTTGCCCAGGTGGAATCCGAGTAAGCGTGAAGTTGAAGCGGACTGGAATGGGCATAGAACAGGCGTCCAAATGCTATCACCTCCGATAATGCAACACACGAAGTAAATGGCCGTAGTGAATAGAAGTAGGAGCACTAACGAACTGGCTCAACACATGAACATGATGAGCAATATCAGGCCTGGTGACGGTAAGATAAACAAGACTACCTATAATATGATGATAACGAGAAGGATCCTCTAGTGGTGTGCCATCCGTGGGACGAAGCTGAACATGAAGCTTCATAGGTATAGCGGCAATCCGTGAGTCAGTAAGACCAGAGCATACAATGAGATCTTGAATATATTGGTGCTGAGAAATGTAGTAACCATCATCTGTATAAGTCACCTCGATCCCCAGAAAATAGCTAAGAGGTCCTAAATCAGACAACTTAAACTGCTGGCTGAGATGTTGCTTCAAGAAAGCAATATTCTCCATATCATCACTAGTAATCAATATATCATCAACATAGAGCAGAAGCAAGGTGCGACCACATTGAGAGATATGGATGAATAATTCAGGATCATGATTGCTGGGCGAAAAACCAGCTGCACACACCACAGAACTAAACCACTCAAACCAAGCACATAGAACTGCTTGAGACCATAAAGAGCATAATGAAGGCGACAAACATAACTTCAGATGTCTAAATGCCAGGGGGGTGGATGCATATATACCTCCTCATATAAATCACTGTGAAGAAAAGCATTCTTCACATCTATTTGAGAGATAGTCCAAGAGCGAAAGCAACCACAACATTCAGAGTGCAAACTGTAGTCAGATGAGCCACATGAGCAAAAGTCTCAACATAATCACGACCACGTGCCTGCTGAAAACCACAAACAAGACTAGCCTTATAGCGTTCCACTGAACCCTTAGACTTTGTCTTGACCTTATACACCCGCTTGCATGTAATAGGAATGGCCTGAGCAGGTAGAGGAACAAGATCCCAAGTGCCTGTTTTTTCCAAAGCTGAAAGCTCCTCAGACATAGTCAACTGCCACTCAGAGATATTGGTTGACTCCTAATAAGCGCTGGGCTCATATACAACACCAACAGTAGGAAAACCATATTTGTCAGGTGCAGAAATAGTAGTACGATCACGAAGGTTATACCGAGACATTGAGGTAGGTAATAGACCATCAAATGCTGCATCAGTGGTACTGGCCGGAGCATCTAAAGGAGCAGGAATGGAGAATTGGGAATCATGAGGAACTTTAGGCCGACGACAATAGTGAAGAGGATAAGTGTCAGAAGCTTGGGGTGGAGGTATAACGGAAGATGGAGCTGGAGGTGGATTAGGATGTGAAGAAAGAACAACAGATGACTCTATGGTAGGAACCAATTCCAAAGGAGGAAGTCGAAGAAACGAAATAGACTCTGTGGAAGAAGGAGAGGAAGAAGGAGGTTAAGTAGCAGAAGAGTAGAATTAAGGACGACTCTTGTTAAAAGTGACATCAAGAGATATGTGAATGTGATGACCAGAAAGCTCATAGCAACGATAGCCATTATGCTCAAGAATATACCCAAGAAAGACACTCAATCGACTAAGCTGTTAACTTGGTACATTCAGGATTTGCAAGTAAGACATAACAGACATAACCAAAGACTCGAAGATGATCATAACAAGGAAAAGAACCGAACAAGATTTCTCCAGGACATATCTTGAAGAGAAGAGGATGGTTGCATGTTGATGAGGTAAAGCGCCGTGAAAACGGCCTTAGCCTAGAAATGAGCAGATACAAAAGATGAAATTAGAAGAGTCCCAGCAATCTCAATCATGTGACGATGCTTATGTTCAGCGATCCCATTCTACTGATAAGCACCAGGACAAGAAAGTTGTGGAAGAATACCCACAGATGAGAGAAATTGACGAAAAACAGTGGACAGATGCTCTCTCCTGGAATCAGAACAGAAAACAAGAATGGCAGTAGAAAACTGAGTGTGAACCATACTAGTAAACGACTAATAGATAGATAACAATTGAGATCGATGCTTCATGAAATAGACCCATATATATCTAGAGTAATCATCAATGAAAATGACATAATACTTGTGACCACCCTTGGAAGTAAAAGGCGCAGGACCCCAAACATCAGAATGAACTAAATAAAAAAGACTAGACTTAGAGATGCTCGCAGAATATGGGAGTTGTACTTGCTTGCCAAGCTTACAACCCGAACAATGAAAACCAACATCAATAGACGGATGACCCAAAACACCTTGATGAACTAAAGAAGACAAAAGTGAGCCACATAGCTGACCCAGGCGATGATGCCACTGTGGAAAAGTAGAAGCAGGAAAAGCAGATCCCTAAACATGGAGCGTAGAAGCAGGAACAGTGGAGAGCGCGGGTATAGTAGAAGGAAAAGGAAGAGAAGACGATCTAGAACGTAGAGTCTGCTAGAATCACTATAGAGATGGCCAATACCAATCACTGCTTTGGTCCGACAGTTCTGCACATAGCAAGAAGAATCATCAAACCAAATAAAACAATAAAGGTCGGTGAGTTGGCCAACAGACATAAGATTCATAGATATCTTAGGAATGAGGGACACATCAGAAACAGTAAATCGACAAGTAGAAAGAATCCCTTAATGTGTAACAGAATAAGAAGTTCCATCAGCAGTCTGAATATACGTACCATTAGGAGCAGGTCTATAGGATGAAAGCTAAGAACCATCAGAAGTCATGTGAAAAGAAGCTTCTGAGCTAAGACCTAAGAGGAAGCGATAGTACCTGATACTGACATTGAGGCAGCGGGTCCAAATGCACAGACAAGAGGATCAGAACAAGAAGAAGCGCCAGTAACAACTCCGCAATGAGATCAAGAGAAGCGACTGACCCGAAACTTAGCAAGCCGCTTAGGATGTAACTTGAAGCAATTCTAAGCAGGATGACCTGTATTTTTGCAGTGGGTGCAGACGATAGCGTCTACAGAAGAAAAAGCCCTGATTACTCTAACCTAATGAGGAGTCACCAAAACAGTGTGAGATCACTGAAGTACAAGCAAGAGCATGAAGATGTGTCTCTGCAAAGGTAGGAAGGGGAGTATATTCAAGAACCTGAATGCGTACTTGCTCAAACTTGGACCGAAGGCGCATCACAAACTAGAACATGAGGTTCTGCTACTCATGTTTTTCCTTTTTGGCACAATACTTGCAATCGGAGCATCCTTTCGGCACCATAGTATCCTATTGACCAGATACATGAGTGAAGACTGTGTAGAATTCCTCCATTGATAGATCCTGTTGTTGAAGACTATATAGGTTTTGTAGTAAGGAGAGCTGGAGTGCCTCACTGGTGTGTAGATAGCGCTGTTTAAGGCAGTCCTAAATTTCCTTGGCTGATAAATGATCGACAAAGCTTATCCTAATGGAAACATTAGTACTCATGCACAAGATACCCATGACATGATCATCGGCAACACGCCAAGCCTTGACAACTGTCATAACAGTCGTCGCCTCATCAGGAAGATCGTCAATGAGATGAGAGGCGAGACCAACCGATTGCAAAAGCATGCATACCGGAAATGCCCACTCATGATAATTATGACCAATAAGTCTAATATCCGTGTGAAGAACACTACTGCCAATAACCGGATCCGAGGGTTGAATTGGATTTGCCATTTTTTTACTAATGTGTTATTGTGCACCATCACTGTACGCAATCACTATGTCGTCATTGTACGCCGTCACTGTCTGCCGTCACTGTGTGTCGGGACTGTGTTTGTCACCTAGTGCTTGTCTCCATGAGGTTGTCTCTTTGTGTTTGTGAAAGTTCTTTGAATTGGATTCCAGGAAGATGATTGAAGCTCAGAAAGAAGTGCTCGGCGGTGGTGACTTGAGGGAGGTTAGCGAGGAGTTGCGGTGCTGTCATCGGCGGTGACTTAAGGAAGGCCGGCGCAGGCAAACCCAGTGCAGGCACGGGATCTGATTTGAGGTATGGAGAAGATAATCGGAGAAGATGCATATAAATAGGTGATCTAACCAAGATGGCCAGAGATAGCCGAAGAGGATAAAGATAATCGGAGAAGATGAGAAGAAATTAGATGATGGCTGAAGAAGATGAGAAGATCTAGATCCGCTGGAGAAAATAGATCTTGGTCGGAAGTTAAGACGAATGAGGCCAGAGTTTGATGAGATGATGACCGGAAGATGACTAGAGTTAAGGTTTCTCAACCCTCTTTGATACCATGCTAGAATATAAAGATGAAGAGAGAATGATCATCTATATTTATGTCACAATGTTTACAAGTATATATATACATTAGAGTAAATAGTAATGGGCTTTATATGTTTAACAATTTCTTCTGTTAAATTGAAAATTGAGTGAACAAACAAATTGAATGAAGTGAATTAGTAATGGATGATCTAAAGATGCTAACCTCAATGATTTTATATTTCTTCCTCAAACACGCGCAGGCTTATAGCATAAAAAACTTTATGCACAGCAGTATTTAAGGTGATAGTTCGACAATCATTTTGATCTTGGTGCAGATTGATATTTTTAGGGATTTTTACTATGTTGCGTATGGGCCGCATGATGATCAGGTTATAATTGCAACTTTTTAGCGAGAGAAACTTTGGTGAGTTTCTTATTTATTTTTGACAGGGTTCAACTTTTTGTGTGAGGAATAGCGTGATTAATCAGTGAATCTTTGCATTTTGCTATGAAGTATTGTGCACCCTGTTATATGGAACAAATGTAAGTTTTTTGGACTTGGTCCCGAGTTTTGCCTTATGCAAAAATCTTAGTGCTTGCCTAATTTGGTACAAATTGTGTTTAGTAATTTAATTTCCATATCATAAGACAAGTAGTCATAATTTCATCAATATCAATACATCAAATTCATAATATTATCCAAAAAAACAATGGCTGGAGGATGTAAGATAAAATAGACTATTTGAAAATTCTCAAACATAAAGAAATATATTATGACAAAATGAATACCTGGAAAGGATTTCATATAAGATCTAAGACCAAACAACATTTGGCATAATATATAAGATGATAAGGTGTTAGGAGAAAACATGCAGATTTATTCTTGGCCACTCATTCATAATATTCGAGATAGGGTATTTTTATCCTAATTGTGACTTACAAATTATATGACCTCATGAATATGCAAAAAAGCCGGATGTGATGTAGGGAGAGTGTAGTTTAATTACAATATAGCACTACGTGAGCAATATGCTTATGACTTGATATGGACATCAGTGTATCTAAAAAGATTTAGAGGTGAACTATAGTTTGACCAAGGAATCATACAAGAATTATAAATTAAGCATATTTAATATTCATTTTATAACAATTTACCTGAATTCCATCAAGCAACTCTTGTAGGGCTTCATTAAGTGCCATTGTATCATCCAATGAGTGACCTGATTAATTAGAAAAAAATTAAGTGCAGACTGCCAAATATGTAAGTAGAACAAATTTGATGAATGAAGACTGAATTAAGTACTATAAGCGAAAAAAAAGGAAGAAGAAGAAGATGATGATGATTACTGGTCTTGGCATCAGTTCCATTAGCATAAGTAAGATTTTGATGATTTTCACTCGCGCCAATGCCATTATTGCTAACATTAGTGGGATCTCCATGTAAGAGAAGCATGGGGATGTCAAAACACATAAAATGCGCAAAGAAAGAACTCTGAAATGGCATCAACATATGAGTTTTCAATTACTAATATGCAACTTTCAACTAAATGAAAAGAGGAATGAATATAATACTTTTAATTAAATGAAAAGAATAAAAAGAAAGCACCTCATCTACAAGAAGTGGAATGAACACTGTGAGCATCTTAGAGTAAACTTCAGAAACACTTGAAGTATCTGTACTATTTGCTGTCAGATTTGAACCAACAGGAGCTTCAAGAGAAAAGGTAGAACTTCTGGTCGGTTTGGTATTGGAACGAAGTTCATTAGCATATTCCCTGGCCTAAAAGTTCAACAGTCAACCAAAAAAGTTTGAAGTGCAAATCCTATATATTCCATGTATAAAAAGTTCATAATTATCTCATTGTTGGCTAAAAGCTAAAGTTCATAATTGTTGGAAGAGAATAACCAACTTGAGGATATATTAACACAAAACAGAAATCATTCATTGATGTCTACAGCTATAAACAGGACAGGCCAGCATTAGCTTTAACTAAGCTGGAAGAACCAAATCCAAACTGTTCCAGCTCATGTATCAGAAATCTTCTGAATACTTAAGAGGCGGATTTAGAAAAAAGGTTTTAGAGCCTTTATAATAAAGCTTCCTTGCAACTGTGTTTACTTTAGAGGAAAAAAAAGTGGTTGAGGCATATAAGACATTACACAAATACAATAGCAAAAGAAAGCTTTTGATGGTTTGAAAGTTAAGAGTTGGAAAGGCCAGTAAGCTTGTCGATTTAGATTTATTGATGCTTAAAATATATTCATAAACTAGACCCTTTATTAAGGATGGAGAGCCAAGTACATGCCCAATTTTCCCTTCATTATTTAAGTATTTATCACTTATTTAATTTAAAAGAGTAATAACATATTTTGCGCTTATCCTGATAACTCTGTTCTCTTTGTGAGATTGTAGGAACCTCTATCATGTTTTTTAAAGACTACTTTGGAGTTTCTAGATCCAACAATGAATTTTTGGTTCTCCTTTTCTGATTTGCTTCCTTTGTTTTGCATCTTACATGGTATGATGAGCAAAGTCATGAAAAAAAAAACTTTTTAGTTACAGTACTAGACATAATAAAAACCATCAGAATTGCTTTTGATAATCTGTACAGATCTCATTTACAATCTTTTATCAAGCAATCACATGAATGTGGTCAAGAAGGACAAGGTTTTCTGTCAAGTTCTCACATATTTCCGATGATCATCTTATGTTGTTTTTGTTTGTTGTGTATCTAAAGAAGAAATCCAATAATTTTTTTGCGAATCTTGATCGCTTTTGTTTATACAAAGGTTTTGTTATCCTTTCTAATCTAAAAAAATTAGTAATTTAAGATTTCCTCATCCTCCAAGTAATGTTCCTAACCCTTTTTTGATAGACTCAGGTGATACAAATAATATCACTCCACAAGATCTTCCATGGTTCAGTAATACTTCTTGTCTTGATACCAAGGTTTTTAAAAACCCAAGGCGGGTTTCGAGGCGCTTCTCAACCGTGAGGCGAGGCGTAAGCCTCGAGGCGTTTTGAGGCGTAAGCCTCAATTTTTTTTGAAAAAAACAACAATAATATTTTCTACCAAATACAAAGTAACAAATATATTATTTTTATTTATAAAATAAATTATTTTTTCAAACTTATCTTATCTGATTAAAATATATTATTTTTATTTATAAAATAAATATTTTTTCAAACTTATTTTATCTGATTAAAATATATTATTTTTGTTTATAAAATAAATATTTTTTAAAAAAATTAATAAAATTATAACTTATCTTATTTGTAACTCATCTTATCTTATTTGTAGTTTATTTTGATAAATTTTGTCATTTTTACATAATCTTTAAATTAAAAAATTAAATTGGTACGTACTACTTGCAAAACCATAGGTGTTGATGAGTTTTTCTTTATTGAATTTTACATATAAAAGTTTCTATTAATGAAAGTATATACATATAAATATTTTTTATTTGCTTTAAAAATTAAAATGATATTACAAAAAAATCAGGATTTTTGAGGCTTAAAGCCTCACGCGACCGAGGCGGTGCGCCTCGCGTCGCGGCGCTCTTGACGAGTGAGGCTTAAGCCTCGCTTTTTCAACCTCAAGGCGTGCGCCTGAGGTCATTCCCTGCGCCTCGCCTTGAGGCGCGCCTCAAGGCGCACGCCTCATCCGATTTTAAAAACCAGGCTTGATACTCCTAAAATGGTATATATTATAAACAGCTCCTCTATGTCAAGTAAAGTAAGGCAGCCAAACATGCTGAGCTGTTTGTGTTTGGCTGGAATTTTGGCTTGCTCATTCTTGTTTGATTATAAACGAGCTAAGCTTGAGGCAAGATTTCAGTCTTAAGAAGTAAATGACCTAAGCTTAAGCCAAGTTTCAAACACTACAAGTAAACAACTTGAGCCCAAACATAACATAATTCATTTGATAAGGTTCAATTTTAAAAATTGACAAATAAGAACTGAGTCATTTTCCCTGCAGATCTCCAATCTCAATCCTCAAGGATCACCAATCTCCCACACATTTTCTTCTCCATTTTTTCAACATATGCCATGAAGCTTTTAGCCAACAATGAGCAGAGGGAAATGTAAACGAGGGGCTTTCATTCTGACCTAGGTATGTTTTAGATTTCTCATTTCCATTGAAGGCATAACCTTGATTGCTTTAAGAACGCAGAGTGTTTGCTAAATTCATTTTCTTGGATTTGGTTTGTGATCAGTGATTTACTTATTGGAGCATTTATTGGAACTTGGTATTGTTGGCTATATTCTTTCTTCAGGTATCTAGAGCTTGAGTGCAGGTTGTTAATTCTCGTAAGCCACTTAGCTCATTGAACTAAAGCTTGAGCTCAAGCCTAGTTTCAATGAGTTAAGCCAAGCTGAGCATAGACAAGCTCACTCAAGCATAGTTCATATATATTTTTGTGAAGATAGGAGAAATAGTTTGTATATCTCATTAGTAAAGGAGTACAAGGATATATATAGAGAAATATTAGGGTTTTGTGGTATGGGCTCAATATGGCCCATTAACCAAATATAAACTATAACATAATTCTAACACTCCCCCTCAAGCTGGAGCATATATATCGAGCATGCCCAGCTTGTTGCATAGATTACTAAAGACTTTAACATTTAAATCCTTGGTGAAGATATCCGCCAGTTGCTCAGACGACTGGGTATATGGCGTAGAGATGACTCCCTTCAGTACCATATCACGAACATAGTGACAATCAACCTCCACATGCTTGGTACGCTCATGGAATGTTGGATTATTTGCAATGAAGATGGCTGCCTGGTTATCAAACAACATCTGCATAGGTATTGTGATAGAGAATCGCAACTCAGATAGAAAAGACTGCACCCAAACCATCTCACAAGCTGTCTGTGCCATCGATCTGTACTCTGCTTCTGCACTCGATCTCGAAACCACATTCTGTTTCTTGCTTCGCCAAGTAATCAAGTTTCCATCGACATATGTACAGAAGCCTGATGTAGACTTTCTGTCACCTCTATCACCAGCATAACCCAAGTCAGAATATGCTGCAACGTCTATGTGACCATGATTCTTGTAGAGAAGGCCTTTGCCGGGAGCTCCTTTAACATATGCAAGAACCCTCAAAGCACCCTGCCAGTGAACTTCTTGTGGCTCATGCATAAACTGACTCAGGAGTCCAACTGCGTAACATATATCAGGACGAGTGATCTTCGAGAAATGGGGAAGATGTCTCCCAAAAGGGTGGTGATTGCTCAATAGGTGTACTCTCTGGTTTACAACCCAATAAACCAGTCTCCTCAAGTAAGTCCAACATATACTTCCGCTGTGAGAGCGTCATCTTTCCTTTGGCATATGCAAACTCAATACCAAGGAAGTATCCGGGTCGCCCCATGTCTCGTGTAACGAAATGCTTCATTAAATGCTCCTTAGTTCTCTGAATGCCCTGATGATCGTTATCCGTCAACAAGATGCCATCGACATATACCACAAGTACAACACAACCAGATGAAGTGTTCTTATAGAACACAAAATGATCCACATTACACCTGCGAAAACAATCTACAACTGCAATTACACTAAATTTGTCAAACCATGCACGAGGACTTTGTTTCAGACCATAGATCGCTTTCTTAAGCTTGCAGACTAGATTCTCCCCCTGAGCAACATACCCCGGAGGTTGCTCCATAAACACTGTCTCAACTAAGTCTCCATAGAGAAAGGCATTCTTCACATCAAGTTGACAGAGTGCCCATGATCGATTCATAGCTAGCCCATTAACCAAATATAAACTATAACATAATTCTAACAGTTTTTATGTATTAGGCCCCATTGTTGTCATCTCATCATGCATTTTTCATAACTTTTGTTTGTAATTCTTCTCTTTAGCTCGAATTTGTTTTCTATAGCATTTTTTGCATCTAGGGAGATTGTGCTGGAGTAAAAGAGGCCCAAGAAAAAGATTGGAATCAGTTGCAGTTAAGGAAACAGAAAAAGGCCAAGCCTAGCAAGAAATATGACCCACCTGTGTAGTAGGCTGACTATAGAACATAAAGACAATGGGATCTAGATTGGACATAGAAAGAGAGCTGAAAAGCAGAAAAGTAAAAAGGCAGGCAGAGGGGAGAGGGAGCCAGAGGAGGAGATTTGAAAGGAAGCTTTTGATGGAAAAGAATAGGGAGTTTTCTCTTGTTTTTGATCATTGTATTTTGACATGAAAATGCTTGTATTAAATCTTTCAGCTTGTAATTTTGTTACAGAAGAGTAAAACTCTTAGCCTAGGATTGGGTTTAGCCCAAGGTTGTGGAGATATGGTCATATTTTGGAATACTCTTTTCTTTCAATGATATCATGCTTTGATTTGGTTGTAAATTCTTGTAGCTTGTGGATGTGAAAGCATTTGTATTTTTTTAGAGACTCAGGTTTACTGAAAGGTGAACCTTGAGTTTTGGACCTTTTTAGAACCAAACTTGAGATCTTTAGTTGGATTTCTTGAGACTTTGATAAATTGTCTTGTGATCAAAGGCTTGATTTAGGCTAACCACCATGAAAATAGGGGTTAGTTTAGATTAACCACCTTGTTGTACTTTGAAAAGGGATAGCAAGCATTTCTTTTGCCAATTGCCGTCAAAGTAAATCTTTTCATACAAGAGAGATTCCAAACATACACTTCATTACACCTTGTGGTGAAACCCATCCTACGGATCAATATTTCGAAAATTGTCCTCTTAGCTAAGCCTCTTTTATATCTAATTTTTGCAGATTTCTTACTATAATTCCTTGTTTTATTCCTTTCACACCCATATTATATACTTGCCTAGCTAATCTATACTTGCAGTTAATTGATAATCAACACAATTGTGTCCGTGGGATCTATATCTTAAATATTACTTGGTAAAACCATATGCTTGCAGTTACGCAACAACGGGATCAAACAATCTCCTAGGCCTAGCATGAACATTCACAAGATTTGTAAAAAGATATAGGTTTGCACAAGGACAAGCAGATCACGCATTGTTTACAAAGATTTCAGTTACAAAGAAGATAGTTGTGCTAATTGTTTACATAGATGACATTATCCTCACTAGTAGTGATGTAGAGGAAATAATACAATTGAAGAAGAATCTATCCTTGGAGTTTGAAATTAAAGACCTCAGACAGTTAAGATACTTTCTTAGATGGATATTGCCAGGTCAAAAAGAAGAATAATGGTTTCTCAATGGAAATATGTTCTAGATCTTCTAGAGGAAATATGGATGATAGGGTGCAAGACGGCAGATACACTAATGGAGTTTAATTCCAAGCTTGAGAGGGAGTAAGGAAGAAGTCCCAGTGGATAGGTAAAGGTATCAACGATTGGTGAAAATATTTATTACTTATCCCACATTCGACCAAACATTTCTTTTGTTGTGAGTATGGTGAGCCAGTTCCTACATGCTCCTTATGAAGAACACATGGAAGCGATTTACAGAATTTTGAGATACTTAAAGAGAACACTAGGGAAATGCATATTTTTAAAAAAGAATAAATAAACATGGGATTGTGACATACACCGATGCAAATTGTGTCGGATTGGCTACTGACAGAAAGTCTACTTTTGGAATTGCACTTTTGTATGAGAAAATTTGGTGACAAGAAGAAGCAAAAAACAAAGTGTGGTAGCAAGGAACAATGCCAAGGCAGAATAAAGAGCAATGGCTCATGGGAACTGTGAAATTCTCTTATTAAAACAAATTCTAGAAGAACTTGGCAGGTCAACAGAACTTCCCATGAAATTGTTATGTGATAATAATTTATAAGGTTGGAATTAGCATTGCTAGTAATCCTATTCAACATGACCGGACAAAGCATGTGCCAATTGATCAACATTACATAAAAGAAATACTTGAGGATGGAACTATCCGTATATCATTTATGCCTTCAAGTCAACAAACTGCATATATATTTACCAAAGAACTCCTAAGACTAGACTTTGATTCATTTGTAAGCAAGTTGGGCATAATTGATGTCTATGCTCCAACTTGAGGGGGAGTGTTGGAAAAATTGGGACTTGATTACCAGTATTTTTGTTAGTTTTCCAATAAAAATCCTAGAATCTTAAATTTCTTAAGATATTATGATTCCCCTAGATTTAAGAAGATATATTATCAAAATCTGGGGGTACTTAAGGCTACAGATTTTTCTATGTTTTACTCTCTAGTACACAAATTGTATTATGAAAGTTGAATGAGAAAAAGAAGCGCTCTCAGTTATTTCCAAATTCCATTGTTTTCTCTCCCTCTTTAAGGTGTTCATTTGGACATTTGGAGATCTATTTTACAAGAATAAAAGGGGGTTCATGTTATTATGAGTCTTTTATTGATGGTTAAGCACATCATGCATGAACACATATGTCTTCCTCAACACCATCTTCCAATTTCACAAATTTCTACTATTTATACTATTCATCCTAAACCACCAACACAAGCTATTAAAGATCATCCTTTTTCATCTAATCAAGAACCTGCAAATTTGTTATCTCCATTTATATCTATTGATCCTACTCGGTTTTTTCCTCAACTTATTTATGCCTAACCACTCTGTACTTGGCTAACCAGTAAGTGTATTCATTAACTCACTTTCTATTAATTCATCAGGGCATATAAGATCAGCAAAAGCCAAATGGATTACTTAAATACTAAAAAGCTTGTGCTATGACTAAGGATTTATCTTGAGAGTAAGTATTGATTATAAGGAGACATTTGCTCAATGGCGAAAAGTGACATCTGCAACAATTTTGATCGTTGCTTCCTCTAATCATAGCCTTCATTTAAACATATGTCATGAATGCCTTCTTAAATAAGTGGAGATTTGCATAGAGACCTATATATTTCTTCTTCAGTTTTGCTTCATCAAGCATATTGTCTCAAACAATATCTATAAGCCAACAAAGGTCATCAAGTTTTGTTGGCTTTTATATGCTTTATATTATGTTAACCCAAGCATATGTCTCTTTATTGTAATAATAAAAACATCATGATGATCACACACGACTCAATTTTCCTTAAGTACGCAAGATATATATAATTTATCATCATCTTCTTAGGTAACATTTAAAGAAGGAAACTATTATTGTTATAAACATTGTTGATATGCTCATTTTGGAGCAATTCAAGTTCTTTTGGACAAATTACTCATGTTCACTAAATCAACTGTTTGAGAAGGGCTATTAAAGCATATTATTTAATATTCAAGGTGATATATATATTTTGTCAATTATTATCTGTATATCTCAATTTAGTTTTGTTAAGAGTTATGTTATAGTTTATATTTGGTTAATGGGCCATATTGGGCCTATACCACAAAACTTAATATTTCTCTATATATACCCTTGTACTCTTTTACTAATGAGATATACAAACTATTTTTCCTATCTTCACATGGTACCAGAGCACTGGGTTAATCTCTAGACACCGCCACCACCACTCCAAACCTTAACCTTCCACCCGCCGCAGCCACCTCTACTGCCAGCCGCCGCTCATCTCTCGCCTTTTTCGTTGATCTATGAGCACCTGGTGATGTTCCTCAGCCCTTACCAGTGATGCACTTGTCTCGTTGCTGAATGATTTGTCTCTACCTCGTCATGTCTTCGTCTCATGATTCTTTAGTTAAGAATCTCCATTGTACCTCGCAAAAGTTAGATGGGAGGAACTATGTTTTTTGGGCACAGAGTTTTGAGCAATTGCTTATGGCTCATAAGAAATTGTCATACCTCACGGCAGGTCCTCCAGATTCTAAGGATGGCAAGTATGCTGATTGCTTGCTGAGGATTCTGCAGTTCCCTCATGGTTGACCGGTAGTATGGAGCCGTATATTGCCCGAAATGTGGTGATATTAACTACTGCAAAGGCAATTTGGGAGATGTGCAGATTGAAATATAGAAATGAAAATAATATCTCCCGTGTTTTTGAGTTATATGAGCAACTGTTTATAGCTCATCACGGCAATCGTACCGCCCCTCAGTTCTTCACTCGCATCCATAGCCTGTTGGATGAGCTAGATATTTACCAGTCATTAGTTCTTGATCTGGCCACCCTTCGTCGTTACCGGAATGAAGTTGCAGTCATCGCATATGTTTTCGGGCTCCCTCTTGAGGTGCAGCCATTAGTTCTATTCTGAGTTCTGAGAGAATGGCTGATCTTGCTGTTGTTTATGCTCGCGTGCTTCGCTTGTCTTCTACATACACGTCTCCATCGCCCATTGTCTCCTCTGATCAGTCCGCTTTCCTAGCATCTCGTGGGCGTGGGGGGTAAAGGCTCCTCTCGTGGTGGTCGAGGAGCTGGCCGTGGTGATTCTCGGGGTAGGTTTGTGTCTTCTATCGATGGACAGGCCACACTGAGGATCATTGTTGGGATAAGCATGGTCGCTCGGCAGTGGCCAATGCTTGTATTGAGGTAATCGATCCGTCACCCACTTCCAGTGCTAAACAGTTTGTCACTATCTCTCCGGTTAACTTTGCACGGTTCCAACAAATACAGGGCATAGTATTTCACGCCATAGTCTCTTCTCCTATTTCCTCAGGTACTGCCTTTCTTACTTCCAAGGACAGTCCCTGGATTATTGACTCTAGTTCCTCCTCTCACATGGCAGGTACAAAACCTTTTCCCCAAAATCTTTTTGTCGGTTTTTCGTTCTGTGGCAATTGCCGATGGACGATCGTGCTTAGTGTCTGAAGAGGGAGTTATGCAGGCTTCCTCTCAGGATAGACTAAATAATGTACTTTTTATACCTGAATTTCCTGTCAACTTGCTATCCGTTTCTACGATCACCAACTATTTAAATTGTAGTGTGGCATTTTTCCCATTTCACTGCATTTTTCAGGATCTGCAGACGGGAAAGAGGATTGGTTTGGGGCGTAATCATGGTGACGGCGTGTATACGTTGGTGCGTGATGATATTCCTCGTGGTTTGTCAGCTTTTGTTTCTAAGTCCGAGTCATAACTCATATGACACTGTAGATTTGGTCACCTTTCTCTTAGTTGTCTTCAGCAAACTTTGCCTTGGATTCTGGTCGAGTCAATTCAATGTGAGTTATGTCAGTTGGGTAAACATCATCGTGCTACCTTTAAACGTTCTACTCTAGTGTCTAGTCGGTCGTTATTTGATTTAGTTCATTGTGATGTTTAGGGACCTTCTAAGGTTGCGTCTATTTCTGGTCCTTGTTACTATGTTGTGTTCGTTGATGATTTTTCCCGAGAGTTATGGGTATATTTGTTAAAAGACTGTTGGTCTATTGTTGATGTCCTTAAAACATTTATTTTGGAAATAAAAAATCAATTTTCCACTGTTCTCAAATGTCTTCGCACCGATAATGCTTTAGAATTTGAATCTTCTACTGAAAATTCTTTGTGTGCGTCCTTTAGGATTATTCATCAAACCACCTGTCCACACACCTCTCAACAAAATGAGGTCGCTGAAAGAAAGCATCGTCACATCTTGGATATTGCGCACACTCTCTTGGTAGAGCGTAACGTTCCTATGTATTTATGGTTTGATGCTATCTTAACTGCAGTCTATCTTATTAATCTTATGCCTTATGCACCTCTAGGGGGAGAGGTTCTTCTGTCATCTTCTAATTGATACTGAGTTGTTTCGTTTTTCCTCTCGTGTTTTCAGTTGTGTTGGTTTTGTTCAGGATTTAACTTCTGGTTTAGACAAGTTGAGCCCGCGTGCGCTTAAATATGTCTTTGTTGGATATTCCCGCACCCAACGTGGATACCGTTTGTTTCACCCGACTAGTCGGAAATATTATGTGTCTATGGATGTCACATTTTTTGAGTCTCAGTCATTTTTTTCTAACTCAGTTCCTCACGATATGTTGACTACGTCATCTGATATTGTTCTCCCCATCCCTTTTTCGGTTCCTCCGCCTCTGCCTGTGCCTATGCCCAGTGTGATGCCTCCTCTAATGGATACAGATGATGGCCGTTTTGGACAGGTTTATCATCGTCGCCAACATGTACCACCGCCATCTCCGCCCCCTCCGGTCCTCTCCTCGAACCATGCAGATCTGTCTCTTGATCTTCCTATTGCCCTTCGCAAAGGTATTCGTT
This sequence comes from Dioscorea cayenensis subsp. rotundata, assembly GCF_009730915.1. NCBI lineage: Eukaryota > Viridiplantae > Streptophyta > Magnoliopsida > Dioscoreales > Dioscoreaceae > Dioscorea > Dioscorea cayenensis. The sequence goes on from NC_052475.1 coordinate 9,568,102, forward strand.
CTTGTACTAAACATCCCATCTCACTTTTTGTTTCTTATGATAATCTTCACCCGTCTTTCCGCACCTTTGCTCTTTCCTTGTCTGCTGAGTCAATTCCCAAGAACTACCAGGATGCATGTTTGCTTCCACAATGGCAGACGACAATGGATGAGGAAATGAAGGCCTTGAGATCTTGTGGTATATAGAAGCTTGTGCCTCGCCCTGCTGATGCCAGCGTCGTCACTTATCGATGGGTCTTCTTTATCAAGCACAAAGCGGATGGTACAGTTGATTACTAAAAAACCCGGTTGGTTGCCCGTGGTTTTACTCAAACTTATGGTGTCAATTATGCTGAGACTTTTTCACCGGTTGCTTGTCCGAATTCCATTAGCATTCTTCTTTTCGGTAGCTATGAATCGATCATAGGAACTCTGTCAACTTCATGTGAAGAATGCCTTTGGCTATGGAGACTTAGTTGAGACAATGTTTATAGAGCAACCTCCGGGGTATGTTGCTCAAGGGAAGAAACTAGTCTGCCAGCTTAAGAAAGCGATCTATGGTCTGAAACAAAGTTCTCGTGCATGGTTTGAAAAGTTTAGTGTAATTACACTTGCAAATGGTTTTCGCAGGTGTAATGTGGATCACTCTGTGTTCTATAAGAACATTTCATCTGGTTGTGTTGTACTTGCGGTATACGTCGATGACATCTTGTTGACGGGTAGCGATCGCCTGGGCATTCAGAGAACTAATGAGCATTTAATGAAACATTTCGTTACACGAGATATGGGACGACCCAGATACTTCCTTGGTATTAAGTTTGCATATGCCAAAGGAAAGATAACGCTCTCACAGCGGAAGTATGTCTTGGACTTAGTTGAGAAGACTGGTTTGTTGGGTTGTTAACCAGAGAACACCTATTGAGCAGTCACCACCCTTCTGGGAGACATCTTCCCCATTTCTCAAAGACCCTGGTCAATACAGATGTCTGATTGGCAAGCTCATTTATCTGACAGTTACTCGTCCTGATATATGTTATACCATTGGGCTCTTGATTCAGTTTATGCATGAGCCACGAGAAGTTCACTGGCAGGGTGCTCTGAGGGTTCTTGCATATGTTAAAAGAGCTCCCGGCAAAGGTCTTCTCTACAAGAATCATGGTCACCTGGATGTTGCAGCCTATTTTGACTCAGGTTATGCTGGCAATAAAGGAGACAAAAAGTCTACATCGGGCTTCTGTATGTATGTCGGTGGAAACTTGATTACTTGACAAAACAAGAAATAGAATGTCATTTCTAGATCAAGTGTAGAAGCAGAGTACAGATCGATGGCACAGACAGCTTGTGAGATGGTTTGGGTGCAGTCTTTTCTATCTGAGTTGGGATTCCGCATCATAATACCTATGCAGATGTTGTGTGATAACCAAGCCGCCATCTTCATTGTAAATAATCCAACATTCCATAAGCGTACCAAGCATGTGGAGGTTGATTGTCACTATATTCGTGATATGGTACTGAACGGAGTCATCTATGCTATATACCCAGTTGTTTGGGCAATTGGCGGATATCTTCACCAAGGGTTTAAATGTTAAAGTCTTTAGTAATCTATGTAACAAACTGGGCATGCTCGATATATATGCTCCGGCTTGAGGGGGACTGTTAGAGTTATGTTATAGTTTATATTGGTTAATGGGCCATATTGGACCCATACCACAAAACCCTAATATTTCTCTATATATACCCTTGAATCCTTTTACTAATGAGATATACAAACTATTTTTCCTATCTTCACAAATTTAAAAGTGTAAAAATGTCCTTTACGGTTATCTTGATAACCTTGATCCCTGAGTTCTCTTTATGAGAGTGTGGATGCCTTTATTTTGTAATTTGAAGTCTACTTGTGAGTTTCTAAATCGATCAATACATATCCAGTCCGCTTCTCATTTGAATTGCTTGGTTTGTTTTGCATATTATTCTTTGCACTAGTTATGGATGGCAAACATAAAATGTTCCATCTAATACAAAGAATTTACTGCCAAGCTTTGTTTTAAGAATGAATTATGACTCTTGACTTAAGTTCTAGAGATGGGCACAATAGCTTCTATAAACTAGAGGGCAGAAGGTATTATTGATCGTCATATATGTATTGGGAGTCACACAAACTAATTTTATGATTTTGCTCTACTCAACATAACATCTAATTAAAGTAATAAAAGTTTCCAAAAAGCATTAAAGCAATAAATTTTTTTATTAAGCATAAATAGTTGTTTTAGAAGGAACTGAAAATGAATTTGGGAACCAAAAAAATTACGTAGTTTGGGGCATTTTTATGGCCTAAACTCTCACTTTGGAAAACTAGAATACCAAATAAGAAATAAAAATAATTTTCTCTAGAAAAATATTTAAAATATTAACAACAACAATAATAATGGTAATAATGAGACTAACAACAACAACAATATTAAACTTCATGGAGAGAAAATAAATTTTTATTTGGTCCAAATAGATAGGTTAGTTTTGGTTCAGTTTTAAATGGAGGTGAGCTTCAGTTATACTCGTGCTGTTTAAAAACCACATAGTTTAATTCATTTGAGTTTTCATGCAAATACAAAACAACCCAAGCCACGAACACCCATAGCCTATCTAATAACCTGAAATCATGTTCCCAAAACTAAATATTTAAGCCCAGACTTTAATTACTTTTCTTATCAAAAAACTTGTGTACTTATTTAGGAAACCAAATATATAACAGCTACAATATATTCTGAACATGGCAGTTGGGTGTTAATTTTTTCTTTAGAAATCCTAAGGTTATAGATTTAGTTCAGCAATTTAACCAAATTCATATTTATTTGAATCGAATTCAACCTAGAAGCCTAAGCCTCCTTGATAACCTGAAATTATGTTGACAAAAACTGAATACTTTAGATTGACATTTCATACTCTTGCCCATTCTTGTTTCATCTAAAGCCTTATCGGAATTCTTCAGGAAGCCAAATGAATAATAAATGCAGCAAATCATGAATAAGACAATAGAATGTAAAATGTTTTCTGAGATCTTCTATCAAAGATTATCATGCATGTACCATAAGCTGATTCAAGAACAAGTCACAAACATTACAAAGTTGTTCAAAATAAAAAATAGAGTATTTCTTCCTCTGACCTCACGTCGGAGTAGCAGATTAAGGGAATGACAATATGCTTTCCTTAAAGGACCCAAGCAACTTTTATCAAGACCCTGAAAATTCGATCTCAGGATAAGAAACAATTGAGATCATATAGAAGAGCAACTATTATGATTATGTGAATCATCTATAACATTGATTTAAACTGAACCTTCAAGTGTTGCAGGAGTCTCGCATAAGATCTGTAATTGTATCTCAGATCTGCATGATCTGGCCTTTTCAATTGTCCACGCTGCATGCATCACTAAATGCCTTTAAGAATTTAAACAGCAGTGAACTACATTATTTCCCTACAACAGTAAGGATAAATAAACTTAAATTACCTGGGAAAAATTGTTCTTGTCACTAAGCATTAAATCCACCAAACTGGCGAAGTAATTTCGTAAGAACTCTGATGCTCGTCTCACGAATGTGCTTTTCAATATTTTTAATTCTGCGCGTTTCTCCTTAACCTGGATAGATTTAGCTCAGACAATGCTCAGCAAGACTAGATTCAATCAACCACATAACTGAGAGTCACCTAGTTGATTTCATCAATTTTGAGAAAAATATAAGCTCATACATAGCAGCAATAACTATAATTATTGTCATCTTTCAAACATTCTCAGGCTAAAAAGAAAAACTCTATCTACAAAGGATTGAAAGGCCATCTGTTCAATTATCCATTTGGGTAGAACATACTAGTCCATTAGCACCTGTAAGCAACTTTTAGAAGAAGGGAAGCTCTAGATATAGATTTGCTCAAATTTACAATAATAATAATATATATATATATTGAGGTACAGTTTACTTTATAAGGATTGGCATGGCAGTATTTTATGCAAAGATTACATAACTGTGATCATAGAGTATTGTAGTTATTAAAAGCATGTACAATGGTTTTGTCATATATTATCATCTTTGATGTACAACTAAATCTATTAAAATGCATGCATTAAACTTTTAATTAAAATTTATGATGTTTCTTCCACCTACAAATTGTCATCATTTAAAATAAAAAAAAATCATTTACAAGCTGCCTCCAGTTATAATGCCAAAGATACTGAAACAGTTAACTGCTCAACAAATACTAAGCAATTTTAGAATCATTATGATGCAACTGCCATAGTCAACTAAATGTGCAAAACCAAGAAATTAGTTGATCTTGCAACAAGGAAAATTTGTACTGAACTGGAACAAAATAAACTGCATGCTAAGGTCTTCTCTGCTTGTCTGCCAGCTGAGTACATTTTCTGAAATCTTGAACAGGGAAGTTTACATTGTAACTTAAAAGGATGAAAGCAAAAAGACGAAAAGGTTTTCACAGTTGAGCTTATGTTGTATGCAATAGTATACCTAAACTAAGCAAGTACAAACCACAGGACAATATAAATACTATCTCATAGATCATCTCTGTTACCCAATATTATAATCTCATGAATGGTCTTTGGCTCAATTTGGACCATTACCAAGAAGTTAAGATGCATTTGTAGTGAGGATGCTAAAGCTCTTGCTAGTGTAGCAGAAAGGGATTGTATTTTTTGTTGTTAGCTGGATTCAATGTGGAATTTGATCCAATAAGGGTGAAAATACTTAGAAAGGGTTAGTTTCCTTCATTAAATGAAGTTTTCTCTCTTATTTGTGCCAAAGAAAATAGAAGATGAGCAATTGTAAAGCCTCAATCTACTGGCAGTTCTACAATAATCTCTGTAAAGACTCTAAATGGCAGGGGCAAGTCTAATCAAGACTATAATGATAAATCAAATGATGGATCATCTAAGAAGCAATCCAACTGAGATAGAATTCGGTGCACTTCTTACAAGAAATCACATCATACAAGGAAAAACTGTTTCAAACTTCATGGTAAGGCTAATGTCCTCAATCGTATTGGTGCCTTTGATGAACAATAAAGGAGTCAAGCTAATCTTTCAAACAAAGAGGAGCCAATCTTTAAAAATCCAGCCTCTGATAAAAAAAGAAATTCGTGATCTAAATAAGGAAGAGATTGAGAAATTTAGAGCTTTACTCAACTCCCTGTCTAATTCTTCCGGTTCATATATATATATATATATATATATATGCTAAATATGGTCATTGTCAAATATCTGAATCCTTAAATGCCTGTCTTGTGAATCATCTTGAGTCTTGGGTTATTAATTCAGGATCCACTGATCATATGACCAATTTTTTGAAAATTTTGGACACCTGTAAGCCAAGTTGAAGAAATAAAATTTTGTTGTAGTTGATGGATTCCCAATGATTGTTGCTGGACAAAGAAAAATAAGATTAAGAATGTCACCTTCCTTTTTTAAAAAAATGCTCTTCCCGTTCCCAAACTATCCACCAATCTCTTTCTGTTCATCAACTTACAGAAAAATTAAATTGAATCCTAATTTTTTTCTACCAGAGATTGCTTGTCCAGGAACTAGGTTCCGGGAAAATGATTGGTTTTGCTAATAAGGAAGCAATGATCTCTAATATCTTGTAAATTTTTGTGACTCTGCTCAGTCAAACTTTTCATGTTCTTGAAAACACTTCCCTACTGTTTTTGCAGCCTCAACCAATAAATCTGAAATTTTCAAATTCTCAATACAATGCTTTCTTTACTTGCAAAGATGTTTCCATTAATTGTTTCTACTGTAAAACTTTATCAGTGTAAAACACCACCATGTATCTTTTCAATTGTGTAATACAAAACCATCTCGGTTAAGTAGCTAAAGATTTCCATGTAATTTCAAATGAGCAGGAAAGGAATCATATTATGATGGCAGTATTAAGTACTTTCCGAAACAAAAAGGACAAGATATAGATTCGTTCATATCTGAATACATATCACATGATCTTGAACAAGCATAGAATCTAGTTGTAACAAGTGTACCCTGGTGGCTTGCATCAAACCTCCAAAACATTTCAAACACTAGACCAATAATAGAAATTGATTTCTTGATATTCTTTATTTGCCCACAGCTCCCATCAAGTAGAAATTTTCTTCATTCACTTGACTTTCATTCAATTCAAAGAGATTTTGCTTTCAATAGTACCTTCTTTACTATCATAAGTTCATAGCACATGCTTAGCTTCTTAAAGCATATGCATCAGGTTATAAGGAATATGAGAGAATCTTTCACTTATTAATACTAATCTATTATTTTTGCACTACTTCCTACAGTTAATCATAATTGCAATCAGAGTATGCTGATTAAAATGTAATAAAACTATTTCTCGTTCTTTTTGCGAAGAAAGTTACTTCATGAACTAAAACATTAAAGAAAAGACTTACAGCTCGCATATTGGTGTATTGCAGAGCCAAATTTTGGCCTTCAAGTACATTTATTGCCCTAGACAACCACTCACATGCTTCGATAATTTTAACCATGTGGGCTTCACCAAATGAACCATCTGTAAGACATTCTGCAATCTGGTATCACATGGTGAAAGTATCATTAAATGATTACGGAGTTTATGAAGAAAAGATTTAAGAAATTAATTCCACTAAAATGCGTAGTAAAGGCAATTTATAAGGAATTAAATATTTTTAATTACACGCCTCATTAGGAATGTGCAAACATTCAAGTAGCCTGTCAAGCTCTTTTGTTAATAATTTGTTATTCGCAGTCTGCAACTCCAAAGTATTGTTACGAGACTCTATCTGCAAAAATATGATAGAAAGGAATGAGCAAATGTGATTAAAATACAGGAGCAGATGTCCAATAATACAATGCTAGCATGTTGACAACGACATTGACAAACTATAATGGTTAGGCCGTAAGATTTTACTAATATCCAGCCTTGATGTCCAATAATTTTTCCCTTTAATATGGCATGTCGATGCCCACCTGAGAGATAATATGTTACAAATGGTTATCATGAACAGGAAGTTTCCTGGGATCAAAATAGTATCGCAAATTCCTTAGAGTAACACTAATTAGGCATGGCATTAGAGGTTGAGAATTTGGTGAAAATACCGATTCAATATCCTCCCTCATATGTCTGAGTTTTACATTGAAAATGCCTAGCCACTCATCAATGTCATCAACACACAATGTTGCATCTTCTAATCCATACAGCACCTGAATGGATTAAATATTGCAATAAGAAAGGCATGATGAAAAATAACATAAAAGTTAAAAAATCATCATAATTATTTCAAGTTTTTTCGGATGAATTAGAAATATAACACAATTATACAATTGTCAAAATGGAAGTAATTTATAAGTTTACTGGAATTGAAAATTGAGGTGAAGAAAAACTATTTGTAGTAATGATGAGAAGAAAAAAAAAATGTAAAAGAAGAAGAAAACAAACTCTTATCATCTCCCTATACTGGATCATCTAAAATAATAGAGCTTAAAGATAGAGAAGCTAGAATTAGAGATAAAATAGATGCTTTATGTCCAGCATATGGGATCATTAGAAGGGAAGCAAAACTCAAAGATAGAGAAGATTTACACAAAGGATACCTCTTCTATAAGGGGTTCACTCTCCAAAAGGGCATGGACATTTGCTGCTTCTAAAGCAAGAAATTCCCTTTTCAACCGTTCTGAGAAGGCTTCTGCTTCGCCAATTCCCATTAAATATCTGCATTAAAACATGTATTATTTATATAAAGTAGTGTTGGAAATATAATACCACATCGGCTGTGTGATAGAAGTGTAATGGGTTTATATATAGGTATAGGGGTTGAGCCACCAAGTCTTAAGACTTTTTGGTGTAAGACCCCTAAGCCCAAATAGAGCCCATATATGGTCCACTAGTACCAAAATATAAAATCTAACATGGTATCCGAGCTTCAGGGAAAAAATGATCATGGTAAAAATGGCAGTTATAGTGGGACCGGGTAAAATAAAAAAATAAAATAAAATAAAATAAAAAAAAAAACCTCTAGGGTTTCAAAAGGAGCACAAGTCAGTTAAAATAGGACCTCCGAGAAACAAGTAGTGTACAAGTCCATGTGTGTAGGACCTCTGAGACACAAGTAGTGTACAAGTCCATGTGTGTAGGATCTCTGAGACACAAAGTAGTGTGCAAGTCCTGGTAAAAAAAAACAGACCTCTGGTGTACAAGTCTGAGCAAGTTCAAACTGAAAAAAAAATGACCCAATTGAACTTGAGGGAGGGTGTTGGAAATATAGTACCACATCAGTTGTGTGATAGAAATGTAATGGGTTTATATATAGGTATAGGGGTTGAGCCACTAAGTCTTGAGACTTTTTGGTGTAAAACCCCTAAGCCTATATAGAGCCCATATAGGGTCCACTAGTACTAAAATATAAAATCTAACAAGCAGCAATAAGAATCAAAGATGAAACAATAAGTTGCCAATGAATTGGTGGCATAAATGTGATTCAAAGCAAATTGTTTGAAGAAACATTTCTAAACCATTACTTTTAAATTTGTTTCCAATTTATAAGGCAATATGTTCCTAAAATATCCTTGGAAAGAACTTATTACCAAACATTAGCTCAGTTTTTGCTACTCAGTTTCTTTTTTCTAGGGCCGGTGGCTTGCTCCTGAATTCATAAGGTTCCAAGAGAAAAAGAAAAAGAATATGGATGAAGAAAGCAGTGGTAAAGGTGGTGGTGGTGATGATGGCAGTGGAAATAGTCAATGTAGTGGGATCTACAGCCAAATAAATAACCAAAAAATCCCAAATTCATCTTTAACTTGCTAAGCCCAAATTTCTTTATGTATATGTTTCAAATAAGCCCTATCAAGTTTCTTTCAAATATCTAAATACCCTGCAGTCATTGTGTAACCATGAAAAAAAATATATATTATAATGTGCACTCAAGCTTTTTGTTTGAGTTATGGAAAAAAAAAGGTATTATGGGCAAGAAGATATACTGGATGAAGATTTCAATATGCCAGATCAAACTTCTTCCTTGGTTAAAAGGGCCCTTTTCATAACATTTCAAGCAAAAATGTCATTGTGCAACTATAAAAAGTATGAGACAATAAGAGCTTTCTTTTGGAGCTATTGAAGGGGAAAGACTTTGTCAAAGTGCCTAAACTAGATGAAGATTTCGATATGACATATAAAAGCTACCTTCTGGGAAAATGGGGGCTCTTGTAGCAACATTATTAGTAAAAAGACCTAAAGCAAGGATCTCCTTATCTCTCACTTAGGAGCAATCTCCCTTTATCTCAATAATGATACACTAGTTTTTTTTTTTGCAGCCTGGAATAGATGACATGCTGAAATATTAAAGTTTATTATAGATCAGTTTGGAGACATTTACGATCTAAAAAATTAATTTAAACTTGAGCACCATTCTTGCATTTAGTAAGAAAAATGAAATTAAACAAGTTACCTCACGGTTATCCCTCATCATTGGATGGTATCTGCAAATGATACTTATACGCAAACAATAGTAGAGGTTATACCAGAGAAAATTTTTCTAGGCAACAAGTTAGAACTCTAAGAACTATAAGATGCGTGTTCAGTAACTCAGATTGCAGTAGATACCACTCAACTTGTTGGATAGAGCTACTATTCAAGTTAGAAATACACACACCATGAACATAGAATTTAAATTCAATAATGGAAGGAATTCTACATAAATGTTATCAAGACAGGTGGGTAGATGGTTTCACTTTGGAAGAAAGATTTTATTGGGGTACATAATCTTTTCCTAGTGTTTCCAGGGCTTCTTCTCAGATTACAGCAACTTCTCAATGACATCTTCCTATTCTCTATAATATTTTGGAGTTCTGAAGACATACTTACCCATTAGATATTGGTGTGTGAATGTCTTCAGCCACTGATTGATTCGGTTGAGGATCTAGATAGGAGAAAATTTATTTTTCTCTTGTGTATGATGGTCATACAACTCCTCCATTATGCACATATTTTAGAAGGAAATTAATACTCACTAGGGAAGCACATGGCAATTGGCCAAGTCAACATATTTCAAGTTCTAAGTGTTCATTTTTGAAGCATATTTAAAGACACTTTCCCACTAAAACAGCCACATGCTCCATTACCCCACTTCTCCACTTCTTAGCACTATTTAGTTATTTTGTTTCTCTAAAGTATAGGAGTTAGTTATTATCTTTCAATTTCAATACTTGTTTCTGACTTTTGTTTTGATATGTAAGAAGTTAATTGCTTTATTATATTGGAGCCTTGTCCTTTCCAAATGGCCTAACTTGAGTGTCTACAATTCTTGCACTCTATTTGCAAATAGAATTCCCCTTTCTCTCAATTGGCCAATGGGGAATTCTATTTGCAGCTGTAGCCTTGTCCTTTTCAAATAGAATTCATGGCTTTTTTCAGGTTTTTCAGGAGCCTATGGGCAAATAGGTAACTATGAAATAGTCCAGGATTGTTTTTATAAGAGTGAGGTGTAAGGCTCTATATAAGCCTAAAAAATTTATCAATGAGTAAAAACAACAATAAAAACAATAACCCCTATACATATATATAAACTCATTACACTTCTATCACACAACCGATGTGGGACTATATTTCCAACACCCTCCTTCAAGTGCAAGAGTACGGCCAAGGGTTTGGCAAAAAGGTCTGCTCGTGTGAAAAATTGGCCTGAACATTGTCTTTTAGGTGTATTCCTTAATTAGCTAAAAGAGGAACTCAAGATTTATGTACGGATTCACAAACCCAGATCCATGTAAAAAGCCATGAGCCTTGCCCTGGAATTCGAGCACAAAGTGTGCTCGAATCGGCATAAAGCATGCCAATGGCCTAATTCGTCAAAGCCCAACCCAACTCTTGATTTCTCATATGAAGTGTCTCCCAATTAGATTGGAAATCAACTTGCATCACAAGCCACGACTTCAACAGCACCATCCTCTCGTCAGCTTCCAACTCATGCATGGGATATTGAGAAGCATAATCACATCTCGAAGGGCCTCTATTTTAGGTGAATGAGAAGTTTGCATTGGGACATTGGTGCAAGACGGCATCACTCACCCTCCTAGAACTTGCTAATGGCGATGAACCTGCAGAAGATGCACCAGTTGACAATGGCGTCGTGGAACTAATTACTACTGATCTAGCTGATCTAGCTGATCTAGCTGAAATCTTCTTCCATACCATTCAAGGTAAGAAATCCGGCTCCTCTATGAAGCTTCAAGGGACTCTCGAAGGACGCTCGGTGTTTGATTTTGATTGATAGTGGATCAACCCATAATCTATTTCTGACAAAATTGTCGATGAAGGAAGACTACATGTTCAGCGTGTTCCCTCATTTGGTGTCCAAATCGGCAATAGAGAGATAATTTGTTGCAACCGCATTTTCTAGAACCTTGTTGTTCAATTGCAACGGCTCACTATCACTCAAGATTATTACCCTTTTTTCTATTGTTGGAGCAGATTTGGTGCTTCGAAATAAGTGGTTTGCTTCCTTAAATACAGTGAAAGCCAATTGGAGCGAGATGTTACTGATTTCCAATATTGACGGGAGGCGATATAAGCTCCAATGGGTGCCACAGAAGTCAGAGGCAAAGATGACCTTTCAATATTTTTCCAAAGAGGCTGAATTTTCAGGCAATCCTCTTTCGGTTGAAATTCAAAAATTGCTTAAGAATTTTGCAAGAATTTTTGAAAGACCGGAAACCCTTCCACCTTATCGCCAACACACTCATTCCATTCTTTTACTTCCCAATTCAAAACCACCAAACATCTATCCTTATTGTTACCCTTACTTCCAAAATCTGAAATCGAGAAGCAAGTGTCAGGATTGCTTAAATTAGGTTTCATTAAGCCAAGCACCAGCCTTTTTGCAAGTCTTGTTCTCCTTGTTTAAAAGAAAGACAACACTAGTCGTATGTGCATCGATTATAGAAGCCTAAATCAAATCACCATCCTAGACAAATATCCAATAATCCCAAACATTGATGAGTTGCTTGACGAATTACACGGTGCTTCTATCTTTTCCAAAATCGATTTACGTTCAGGTTATCACCAAATACGCATGAATCCTGCAGACATCCAGAAAACTGCTTTCCGCACTGACTCAGGTCATTATAAATTCATTGTGATGCCCTTTAGCCTCACCAATGCCCCATCCATCTTCCAATCAGCAATGAATGACTTATTCTGGCCATACTTGCAGAATTTTATCCGCGAATTCTTTCACGGCATCCTAATATACAGTTCATCTTTCAAGCAACATCTAAATCATCTGTTACTTACCCTTAAGCTTCTCCAAGATCATCACTATTATGCCAAGGCATCTAAATGTTTATTTGGGCAAACAATAATCTCATTTTTGGGGAATATGATTTCAGCGAAGGGAGTTGGTGTTAATTGAGACAAGATTCAGACAGTTTTGGGGTGGCCAATACCCACCAATGTGAAGGAGCTATGAGCTTTTTTAGGATTGGCAGGCTATAGCTGCAGGTTTGTGAAGAGTTATGGCATGATAGCCCGACCACTCATCGATCTCATGAAGAAGAATGCTTTTCATTGGTCTCTTATTACAGAGAAGGCTTTCCATGACTTAACCACTGTACTAGTCCTCCAACTACCAAATTTCACTCAGCCGTTTATGGTGGAATGTGATGCTTCCTCTGAAGGAATTGGAGCTATCCTTTTGCAAGCTGAGCATCTAATCACTTATTTTAGCAAATGATTTTCTTTTTCCAACCGATTTAAATCTACTTATGATCGAGAATTACTTGCTCTTGTTTTAACTTTGCAGAAGTGGTAACATTATCTCTTGGGTCGCCATTTCTTGGTCCGAACAGATCATTGTAGCCTCAAATATCTTCTCAGCTAGCAAATTACCCCCAATGAGCAGTAGCGAATTTTTTCCTCGCTATTAAGACGTCCGCAACATGCTGCATTTTTGGCTCTTACTCTTCCCATTCCATTAGATTTTTCCAATTTGAGAGAGACCCTTCAATCAGATCCATTTACTTGTCAAATTATGAAGTCTATCAGACAAAATCCTTCTACCCAAGTAGATTTTCAGATGGTGGATCACAAGCTCTATTTTAAGGAAAGGTTAATTATTCTAGATCAGCTTTCTCTTTGTCAAAAGCTTGTTTCAAAATCTCATGACACACTTATCACAGGTCATGGAGGATATTTAAAGACCTTGAAGTGTCTTTCCTCCAAATTTTTCTAGCCACGAATGAAGCAAGATGTCAAACCTTTGTCCATAATTGCTTAGTTTGTCAACAAGCCAAATACCAAGCTTTAGCACCTGTCAATCTTCTACAACCACTGCCCATGAGGCACTTAACTTTTCTCCGATTGCACGTGAGGCAATTGTTTCCGGCGAGTGTGTTGATATGGCACTGACATAGCACCAGAATTAGCCTTAAAACAGACCATTATGGTCTCATGTGCAACTGGAGAAAAGTTAAGTGGCTTTAGTATTACAAAAAAAAGTTTTGTGCCCACAGTGTTATAAAGTGCAAACATTTGTGGCCATGAGTGAAATGAACCCTTTCTTATTTCAACTTCTGGGTGTTTTTTTCTAAAGCATATTCAAAGATACTTTCCCACTAAAACAACCATATGCTCCATTTCCCCACTTCTCCAGTTCTTAACACTATTTAGTTACTTTGTTTCTCTAAATTATAGGAATTAGTTATTATATTTCTGTGTTGTTTTTTATATGTGAAAAGTTAATTGCTTTATTACATAGGAGCCTCGTCCTCTCCAAATGGACTGACTTGAGTGTTTATGATTCTTGCACTCTATTTGCAAATAGAATTCCCCTTTCTCTCAATTTCAATCTGTAGCTCCTATCATTCAGCTGAGGAAACGTGGTGGTTGAAAGATGTGGAAAGAAGAGGAAATGCATGGTGTGTTTAAGAAATTGCAACAACAAATGTAATGCTTTATCCTTGAAACTCATATTTACATCAAATATTAGTTATCAATGAAAGAGAGAAAAAAATCAGAGTCTTCATCTCGAGAGATCTTCATTAAATTAAAAGGCAGCCCAACTACTATGAGATGGCATAAAAATAATCTCTATGAATGTGAAGTGTTGTTTTAGTTAGAAAGTTTTTTTGTGGTTGGTGTTGAAGAAGGATATGATTGCTAAATGGAAAGTATAGGAATTTATTTAAAATTTGCCCCTGATTTTCCCTAAAAATTGACTCCATCAATCTATAAGGCCTTTTTCCTTTATCCTAATAATAATAATTTGAAGAAAATACTTGAGAAATATGACCTTATATTAGTCCATCAATGAGTACCTCATTCAACTTCGATATTTTAAAATTGAGCGAGGTAAAATTGCCATGCAATTTGCAGTGAAAAATCAAAAAGCACTAAATAAGAGACAGAAACTATGACATACGTGCCAAGAAGAGCCTCCATATCTTCTTCTTCAGCTTGAGAAACTAGATCTTTTTCAACAGTAACTGTAGAGTCACTCTCAGCCATACCAGAATCATCTGGTCCATTTTCCGTTTTCATTTGCTTAGACATTGCTGGTGTGTTTTCCTGAAAAAAGATTTATTAGCAAATGGAAGTTATTAACAGCTACTCACACAACATTGCTTCACATGTTGGTTGTGTTTGTTTGAGTGTGTGTTTGTGTGTAAATGATGTTGGTTGTGTTTGTGTGTGTGTGTGAAATATACACAAAAGGACTGCTTCTAGAGACGGAGATTAATATGTTCAATAAACAGGTTTTAGTATTCAAACAACAAAAATAATAATAATAATAATAATAATAATAATAATAATAATAATAATAATAATAATAAATAAACAAATATCTAATCAAATATTTAGCATTCAGATTGTCAAAGATTTTTGCCAACCTTTGCATTCACTAATATTTATTGGACCAAAATGCTATGCAATCAATATTTCAGACAAGCAGTCTCCCATGATAATTATATCATGAGGAATATAAGTTCTATATTAAAGTTGATCTGGAATGATCCATAATAAATTATGCTTGATATACAACTGAAACCTCAATATAGGCATCAGCACCCATATAGTGATCAAATTAATTAACCTTCTATTAATAAATTTATTGTCCAAATGAAAGAATATAATTATTTTCTTCATGTTCGAATCAATGATCAGGAAGCTTATGAACCCTGATATTTTAAACGAAAGAAGCACCTCTGGGCTGAAACTTTCTATAAAGCTTTGAAAAATACAGCATGGCTTTGTATAAAAGAAATATCTAAAAAAGACTAAGAAATGGTGGACTCTCCAGTTTCTACTTAATATCAAGAAGTCTAACTCAGAAGCTAGATATTGAACTCAAGGATTTCAAGCAAAACAGAGAATAGAATTTGTGTTGACATTGAAGTTGACAGTATGTTTATGGTTGATTATTCTTAAAAATGAAGACGCACTCTTTTTTTCATAACCAAAATAAGAATTGATTGATGTTGTAATGGGTATAACCAGAGCAAGAGCATACAAGGACTTATAAAATAATAGGACCCGAAAAAGTGCAACATTTTTTTGTACTATAATGAACTCAAACTTCTACTGCAAAAATAAGTATCATCTGCCTTTGATTTCACTGAAGAGTAAATATATTAAACTTTTAAAACAGAAGCTAACCAACCTCAGTTTTAATCTACAACTTACAAGTGTTGCTTATGGTAGTAGAGATCCCTCTACGCTTCTGCTAAACCAGTTTCATCACAAACTCTATAGTTCCTGGCCGGCTTACTTTGGACAATGCATAATTAATATGTAGACGGTGGGAATTAATCAATTAATCAATGAATCAATGGATTAAGCAGATTCAACATCGAAACACATTGTTCACAACTTCTTGGTTTCTTCATAAGTTAATAGTTGGTGAATGCAGTATAAATGGTATGAACAAATCGTTCCTTCAGATATCATACCTCATTTAAAATTACAATAAGAAGGATATATGAGAAACAAAGATTCCTTTATTTTTGGATAGACAGAAAAGAGAAAATGCCCATTAAAATTATTTGGCATTGCATGTAAATTGCACATTACGGTTTTAGGAGTAGAAAAATGAATAAAATATTGAAGATCATTTAGTTTGCCATGAAGACAAACCATAAAATGCTTTGAGAAACTCAGAAACTTAATAGTCTTGTTCAAAAAAGTAGCTCAAATGCACCTTTGCCCAAATAGCCATCTCCACAACATCTACACCAACAACCTTGGGGAGACGACCCATGATCTCCTTGAAAAGATTTAAAATGCAAAGTAGAAGCCGATTCCTAAAAGAGAAAAGTAAGAATATCAAGAAAATCACGAAATAATATTACTTGAGATTTTAACTTTATGTGTTTAATTTTGTGGACAAAACTGCAATAGAAAATTTTTAAGGTTTGAGCAAAAACAACTTGTTTACCAAATAAAGTTACCTGTCATCTTTATTGCGCATCGTCCATTGAGGAGGAGCAACACTTTGGCTTCGCAGATTATCAAATCCCTGGGGAATAAGAGCACAAAATAAATGATAGTCATTAGGAAAATTCAAGCAAGACACAGTGGGACTTAGATTTAGGTTGGTCCGATAGGCAAAATGGAACTAAAATAAAATCTTCTTTACAAGAATGAAGGTCACAAAAAGAAGGAAAAAGGGCTTACCAAAGTAAATGTACAACCACTGGGGTCGTTTTGTATGACCTCAACCTTAGAAAGATGCTTCAGCTTATAAAGTTTTGCAGGCTGAAAAAACATCAAAGCTTAGGATAAAACAATAGTAGATATTCACATAATAGTCCTGAATTTGGTTTAACCGAAAGGTACTTCTAGCAGGTTGGAGGAAGCAGTTAGATGTCAAAAGTTCAATCTTAATGAACAAAGAATGTAAGAACAAGTGATTATTCCATTTACATAAATAGGAAGCTCCTCATTAAGTTCAAAGTCTTCATGAGCTTTCATGAGAAATATAAACTCCTAATTATTCAGTTAGATGTGACAAACAAAAAAGAGTTAGCATTGCAAATTTGCCTGGTTTAGAATTAAACTGCAAAGTGGCAGAGTAAAAACATGAGGATTGTTTCTTTTCTCTGTAAATTCTGAGCCATATCCATAAATTTTGCAACAAAACTTTCTCCAGTGACAAAAGAAGAAAACTGAGTGCAAGGTTTCTCACCAAAGAAATTGCCTTTAAAATATAAGGATGTGTTCTACAAGGACAGAAATTTCAGAACTTACATGCAACAAGCCCAAATAAAGCACCATAGTATTACCTCAAGAACTCCTCCTGTAGAGTATTTCAAGACACGAAGAAGAGCTTTAGTCCTCTGTCCTTTGGATTTGGCTGCAATGAGATATCATATTTGCACTAAATCAAGAAAGTGTAAAAATGGAACCAAAACATTCTTTAGTTCAGTTGAACTCAGGGAAAGAACAGAAAATTTTTTTAATAATACTAAAATAATCTAGTTTATAGGCCAGATTATAGGCCAACGACAACTAGATTCAAAAAGCACACTAATTTCACAAGCTTTCCCCTTAAGAAGAGGTCTCCTCCTACAACAAACAACAAATTAATATTCTCCCTATCCTAATCAACCCCATTCCAGACACCTTAAAATTCCCATACAATAACTAACCACACCATAAATTTAACTATCTAATGCATAAGTGGCTAGTACATATCTAATAATAATTATCTAATAGTGCTCATTAAGTCTATCAACCTGTCTTATATTTTTCTTATCATAAACCTCCAATGGCCTTGGGTTGTTTGGCCTATCAAGTTCTCTTTATATAGAATATGCTACTAATTAATAGCTTACCTGAATGTTCTAACACATATCACAACTAACTAGGAGCATGTACAGCCTCATGTGAATGCATTTCTATACAGTTTCTCAATGGAAATAGAACCATGGTGGCCTCAAATATTAGTAGAGCTTAAAGCTCCTCTTTGTGATTAAAAATCAAAAAGCATTCAAACTGTTCAATTAGTACAAACTAACAGAAATTCAATCACCAAAATGCATCAATGGATGATAAAACTTCATTTCAAAAGCAACCCTCAATCACATGAAAGCCTGTTGCAAGCACACAACAAAAGAAAATCATTATATTAAGGCTACAGAAACAATAATAATGCAAAGGAATAGGCATTCTCACGTAAAGTAATCAACTTGTAAATTTGCTAAGATGTTCTTATGCATGAACATACATAGTAGCTCTTGAGTACAGACATTGTAGTTACGCTTTCATTAGCAAAACTTTCAATAAAACAAACAAATACACTTACATCCCCAGGTTATAACAAAATGTCACCTAGACTCCTTACATATCTTAAAATTTAGAGACCCGCATCTGTGGTGGGCCAATATGTCCAGTGTGTCTTGTGTGCTTGGTCACAATATATGTAAATAAATTTGTTACACAATCAAAAAACAGTGCATCCCAAAAAATCATTTTGGTATAACTTCAAGAGGACCAAGTGAAATAACTTAGCTTCAGTGCATGTAGGTGACCTTTTGATATAACCTAGAAGGTGTCAGTACATTTTACCCATCAATAAACAACCCATAAGATTGATTCAAAACAACTAAAATAATCTATATTACAAAAATGAATAAATAAGTTATGTATCAATTAAATCTCAACATCCCCAAGAATTTCTATAATGATACGCCAAGGTAATCTTCTTTTACATAAATGAACAACCAATAACAATAAAAAATCAAAGAACTTTGGCCTATAAAGTCATCCAAGACAGATATATCAATATTAATATCTTAACACTGATTAAAAACCAATTTTTTAATGAATAAACAGAGCAAACAACAATTGCTGGCAATGTTTCCCGAGTTCTACCATCTCCAATAAACCCTAAATTTTACCCGTCTATCAAGATCAATCAAATATCATCAGATGATCTCTACCTTCTCACCACCCCAGCTATTAGTTATTAGTTACTACGATTAATCAACCAAACAAAAACAATTATCATCAAAAACAAAAGAGAAAGTATGCAAAAGAGAATACTAGTGATTGCGAGGACACGGGGCTTGGCCATTTGGCGGCCGAGCTTAGCGGATTTGCCCCAAACGCCGCGGCTCTTAGCGACACGGATGGATAGCACGACCTTGTGCTTGCCACCGGCGCTGCTACCGTCTACGGCGGCCTGGCACGCCCGCCGGAGCTCCATATCGTCGGCGCTGGACCTCGCCATTGCTCACTCCCTCTTCCGGAATTCCCGACGAATGCTTCGAAGCAATGGAGAGGGGCCTCGAAGGAAATGCGCGGATATCGGTTTTGTGGGTACGAATCTTGAAGTGATCGTGTGGTCTCGATTTGGAGATCAACTATAAATGTGAACGTTTCGTGGTGATTTATATGATTAAAGACTCTGTTCGTTGGACCGGGCACACTGGGATCCGTTGTTTGATCCGTGGGTATTATGGCGCCACGTGTACTTTTTGGGAGAACAGAGAAGAGGTTGAGTTTTAAATAAAATAAAGACGTTGGATTTTTGGAGATTTGAAAAAATAAAATAAAATAACATGATGATCTTGATTGATAAATTTTCTTTTTTTTTTCTATAAAGCCACATTTACTTTTTTTATTTTTTTTTCAAAGATAGAGCTACTTAGCAACTATTTATTGAAAAAGGAAGGAGAGAGAACATAAAAAAATTCTTAGAAGAAAAAAAAAAAAATAAAATAAGCAAAGGAAAGGATTAAAAACTTCAACAAACAACAATCAAATAGTGCAATCATTCTTAGAAAGGTTTAAACCCATGTTTGATCCCTGTAAGTAGGTTCAGGTGTTCATTTAATCCCTTTATTCCAATTTTGCCACTGGGCGTACCTCCAAATTGAGAAATCTTGGTCCTCACCCTAATCGTTAGTTTGTCCGTTAATCATGGCTGACGTGGCTTATTTTATTAACTAACTATAATTAAAAAATTAAAAATGATATGTACCTTCTCCTCCATCCCTCTCCTCTCCCCCACCATTCTCTTCCACATCGACGTCGGCTCCTTCATCCAGTGGTCTGGTGGCTCCTAACGGTGAGCATCATCATCACCACCGTGAACACCTTCACAGACATCAACTCCTTGCTCTTCTTTGAGGCGGTGAGTGAGGAAGAGCTTGCTAGAGAAGGAGCACCAGAGTTGGTAGATGATGGCGCGGAGAGTGAGGACGTGGAGTGGCCATGAGTGAGCTTGGAAGTGGTGTGTGCATGCCCATGCATGCATGGCTTTGATAATAAGTGGTGCGTACAGTGGGTACTGTGAAAAGAGAAAACAAAATTAGAGAGAGAGAGAGAGCTAGACTTTATCTTCAGAAATGGAAAGCTAAACTATGCATACATGAAGCTATATATATATATATATATATATATATATGTATATGTACATGTTTCATATTTAGAAATGCAGAAACGGAGATGCAGGGCACGCAGACATGAAGCAAGTGTAGATAGAGAGGAAACAGAGCAGAGATTCAGTTTCAGACATAATGAAAGGAAGACAACTAGACAAGTATGCATACATGTGTATATTCAATATATAAATGAGAGAGCAAAAAGCTTCATTTTCGGACATGTAGAAACAGATCGAGACAAGAATATATATATAGATATATTTGTATATATGAAACAAGAGTAGAGAGAGAGAGAGAGAGAGAGAGAGAGAAGAGAGAGCAAACTTGGCATCATCATCGCGGTGATGATGCTCACCGCTTGGAGCCACCAAACCACTGGATGAAGGAGCCAGCGTTGATGTAGAGGAGAATGGTGGGGAAGAGGAGAGGGGGTGGAGGAGATGATACATATCACTTTTAGTTTTTTTTATTATAATTAATTAATAAAATAAGCCACGTCAGCCATGGTTGACGGACAAACTACCAATTTTTAGGGTGGGGACCAAGATTTCTCAATTTGTATAATAAAGGTACTCCTAGTGGCAAAATTGGAATAGAGACACCAAATGGGCACTCGAACTTACTTACAAGGACCAAATAGGGGTTTAAACCTTCTTAAAAATGGCCATCATTAACCATTTCGAAAGGTCAAGACCCTGATAGTATACCCTTAGACAATGGGTGTTTCTTCCTTTCAAAGCTAGACAGGATGCCAGAGTGTTCCAAGCACTGGGAATAACAATAACGATTTCATTGTTAACATCAAAGGAGGTTTTCAAAAAGTTAAGATGTTGCGTGAATCTCCTGTTGATGTCATTACTGCCTTGAGAAAAGACTTGTTGTGGATGTCTAGAATCAATGAAAATCGAGCAAAGTTTAGGCCTCAATAATCTGCAACTTTAACAGCAATTTCCACAGCTCCCAGTTCAGCTTCAAAGGTAGATGTAACTTCAACTCTAGAGGAGCCTGTGATGCAGATTTTCTTGTTAGCATTAACTAGTACAAAGCTAGCTTCTTCAATGGTATTATTATTGACCCAAGAGCCATATGAGAAAAGAAAGTAATCCTGGGAGGTAGGATAAAAATGATTAAGTATTTCCCTTTGAAAATTCTCTGATTTTTTAAATTCCTCCACTTGATCAATAGCTTGCATGGCAATTTGCTGAGGATTCCAAGAAGTGCTCTTGAAAATGAAATTGCATCTTGATTTCCATATTAGTTAAAATGCATCAAAGATTAAAGAAGCAGCCCAGGAGGTAGTATTTGTAGAAGTGTTCTCCAACCAACAACATGTGGAAATGTTATCAAAAAAGAATCTGTTGATATGCCTTGAATTTGAAGTTGATTGTGATTGTAACCCTATCCAAATTATGACTCGGCCCTAATTTAGGTAGTTAACCCTAAATTAGAGATTTCAATGAAAATCTGTGGTGGGCTTTTGGCTTGGCCTGCCCAACAGACTGATCCATTGTGGGTTATATTATTTTATTTTAATTTGGATATATATAGGGTTTTATCTGTATCATCTAGTTGAGTTTTTTCCTCAAAAGAGAAGAATAAGAAATCTCTATCTCCCTGCCTGTGGACGTAGGTCATATAGACCGAACCACGTAAATCTCTGTGTGCTACTATTTTTTTGTTTTTCTTCATATTATTGCTGTGTTTGGCATAACAAGTGGCATCAGAGCAAGGTCCTTTGAAATCAACTTCGAATTTAGGGTTTCTGGGTTTGCTAAAAGGATGGCCTCTCATAAATTCGAAATTGAGAAGTTCAATGAATTAAATGATTTCACTCTATGGAAGATCAAGATGAAGGCGATTATGGTTCAACAAGGATGTGCGACAGCATTGGAAGGAGAAGGAAAATTACCAGCGAAGATGAAGGTGGAGGAGAAGGCAGAGATTTTGGCAAAGGCTCATAGCGCTATTCTTTGGAGTTTAACTGATGAAGTCTTGTGAGAGGTTATTGATGAAACGACTGCGGCAATATTATGGAAGAAGTTGGAAAGAAAGTTTCAGAAGAAATCCCTAACCAACCGGTTATATCAAAAGCAGCATTTGTATACCTTACGAATGACAGAGAATATGCAGGTGAAAGATCATCTTGACAATTTTAACCGGATTATTCTAGATCTACAAGGTGTTGGTGTTAAAATTGATGATGAGGATCAAGCTATCATCCTCTTATGTTCCTTGCCAAATTCATATGAGAATTTTGTTGACACTATGTTATATGGTAGAGACAGTATTTCTGTTAGCGATGTAAAGGATGCTATGTAGTCTAAGGAATTGAAGCGGAAGGTTTCTGGTTCTAAAGAAGATGGTGCAGAAGTAAGTTTGATTGTTAACAGAGGCAGAATCAAGGAACGGGATGGTAGGAGAAGGGGAAAATCATGTTCTAAATCAAGACCTGGAGGATTACATTGTTTTTTCTGTTAAGAAAAAGGTTACTTCAGGAAGAATTGCCCACAGAGGAAGAAAGGAAATGAGAATAAAGAATCAAGTAGTAATGCCAGTGTATTTGTAGTGCAGAAAGGAATTACAGTGATGCAAGATAATGATGATATAGCAGTGGATAGTTCTGATGAAGGCATGGGAAGTGATGTTTTGACTGTCAGTATTTCAGGTTCTGCAAATACTTGGGTCTTGGATACTGGAGCATCTTATCATATGACATTCTCAAAGGAATTGCTCACTTCTTTCAAGGAATGGAAAGGCAGTGTGCATTTGGGTGATGATGAGGAGCTTAGTGTTGAAGGCAGTGGTTCTGTGCAGATTAAGATGCATGATGGAATAGTCAGAACATTTGATGCATGGTATGTTCCTGGTCTACGCAAGAACTTGATTGCTATTGGTACCCTACCAAAACAGGGGTATAGTTTCTCTGGTGATGGTGAGCAGTTGAGAGTTTCTAAGGGCGCTCTAGTAGTGATGAAGGGTAGATTGCAGCATGGTATTTACTTATTGATAGGCAGTTCAGTGATGGGAACAATGGTTGTATCTCATTCCTCGGAGCAGCATGATGATAGAACAGAATTATGGCATTACATATTGGGTCACATGAGTGAGAAAGGGCTTGTAGTGCTGAGCAAACAAGGATTATTGGGTGGTGCAGAAACTGGGAAACTGAAATTTTGTGAGACTTGTGTTATGGGAAAGCAACGCAGGGTGAAATTCAGTTCTGGAAAGCACACTTCAACTGGTATTCTTGATTATATTCATTCAGATTTGTGGGGTCCCTCTCCAGTTGAGTCTCATGGCAGATGCAGGTACTTTGTTACTTTTATTGATGATTATTCTAGAAAGGTCTGGGTATATTTTCTGAGATCAAAGGATGAGGTGTTTGGGAGGTTCAAGGAGTGGAAGACTATGGTTGAAAAGCGAACAGGCAAACAAGTCAAGACACTCAGAACAGATAATGGTTTAGAATTTTATAATAAACCATTTAATGAGTTCTGCAAGAAAGAAGGTATAGTGAGGCACCACACTGTACGATATACACCACAGCAGAATGGAGTTGTAGAACACATGAACCAAACACTGTTACAGCGTGCTCGATGCATGCGATTAAGTGTTGGCCTCTCTAAGCAATTTTGGGCCGAAGCAGTTAACACTGCTTGTTATCTGGTGAATAGATCTCCATCAACTGCAATTGATTTGAAGACTCCTCAAGAGGTATGGTCTGGTAAACCCTCTGATTATTCTCGTTTGCGTATATTTGGTTGTCATGCTTATGCTCATGTGAATGATGGTAAACTTGAGCCAAGGTTAATGAAATGCATATTTCTAGGGTATGTTGTTGGAGTTAAAGGATATAGATTGTGGTGTACTGAAAAAGATAGAACTCCAAAATTTATTATTAGCAAAGATGTTACTTTTGATGAATCTGCTATGTTTGGCCAGAGAAAGGAGCTTGATAATGTTACAGGTAATAAAGATCAGGGTGCGAATTAGAAGGTGGAGTTTGAGATTGAAGCTTAAAAAGGAATAGAAGAAACTGTTGAATCACAGAGTATAGCAGCAAGGAGACCAAGAAGGGAAATTATAAAGCCTCTGAGGTATGCAGATTGTGTCAATATTGTTAATACTAACTTTTTTGCTTATGCCTTGGCAGTAGGAGAACATATTGATTCTGATAAACCGAGGTCATATAAAGAGGCAGTGCAGAGTAGAGAAGCATCAGAATGGTTGATTGCCATGATTGAGGAGATACAATCTCTAGCAAAGAACGAAACCTGGGAACTAGTTCCATTACCAAAGGGTGTAAAACCAGTGGGATGCAAATAGGTGTTCAAGAAGAAAGAAGGGATTCCTGGAGTTGAACCAGCAGGCTTGTGCAAAGGGTTTCTCACAGAAGGAGGGCATTGATTATCATGAAGTATTCTCACTAGTTGTGAAGCACAATACAATTCGGGTTCTTCTAGCCACTGTAAGTGCTTTTGATTTGGAGTTAGAACAGCTTGATGTCAAAACAGCTTTTTTACATGGGAATCTAGAGGAACATGTTTATATGTCACAACCAGAGGGATTTCTTGTTTTCTGGAAAGGAAGAGCGTGTATGTTTGCTGAAAAGATCACTGTATGGGTTGAAGCAGTCCCCGAGGCAGTGATATAAAAGGTTTGATGCATTCATGGTTTCTCATGATTTTGTGCGTAATGAGTATGATAATTGTGTTTACTCTAGAAAGCTTGTAGATGGTTCCTTTATATATTTGTTGTTATATGTGGATGACATGTTGATTGCAGCTAAGAATAAAGTTGAAATTGATAGTTTGAAGGCATTATTGATCAATGAGTTTGAAATGAAAAATTTAGGTGCAGCCAAAAAGATGTTGGGTATGGAGATTTGGAGAGACAGGAAAGCAGGACTGTTATATGTTTTACAACAGAAGTATATTGAAAAGTTGTTGCATTCTTTTCAGATGGAACACTCAAAGTCAGTTAGTACTCCTTTGGCATCACACTTTAAATTTGATGCTAGTACCTTACCTAGTACAAATGATGAGAGGTATTACACACTACAAAAAAATTACAATTTTGCAACGGATAATTGCAACGGAATAAATCTATTGCCATTTTATAACAGTTTTGTAACAGATTTGCAACGGATTAAAAAAACTTTGCACATGATTTTTGTGACGAGAAAAAAATACATTGCAAAAAGTTAGTTGAAACGGATTTGCATGCATTTTTTTGTAACCGAATGTAACAAATTTTACATCGAAATAGTTTTTCCGTTACTAATAAAAATGGAGGGAAGAGCGCGGGAGATAGTTTGCAACAAATTTGAAACAAACATTTGCAACGGATGTTTTGTTCCAAATTTGCAACCATAATTATCACAGATTTTGCAACGGATTTTTACCATAATTGTTTTTAAAAAATAAATCAGATAAAAATTAATATACTTTCCTATTTGAGTAAGTATATTTACTTTCCTAATTATTTCTATAATTTTATTATTCCTAAAAATTATAATTTATTTTTAAAAAATACTTCAAACCAACTATTTATTTTTATAATATTTTCAATTCTAAAATATTTTTATGAGAAAATATTAAATTATAAAAATATTTAATTTTTTCTTTTATAAATTAAAAATATTTATTTAAAATTTTAAAATAAATTGATTATTATTTAATATTAATATTTTTCCATATATATTTTATGCCAATTAAGAATTATTTTTGGGAGCCAACCTCGTACATATGTTCAAGCTAATACCCAACAAATTTTCTTCAAAACATCAAAGAAATTTTAGTTATCTCAAATATTTTAGTTAATTAATAGTACAATATATTTGAAAATATTAAATTTTCATGACAAACTGTTTTAAAAAATAAATATATAATATATATAGTTAGCGAAATGTTTAAAAATACTACGAATTTAAAAATTTAACTAAATCTTTATTTAGTTAGATAAAAATCTTTATGGATAAAAGCTTTTTTTTATATGATAATATATGCTTTTTATTTATGAAACCTTTATTACCACAATTTGTAGATATAAATCTAAATAAATCTTAGTTTAATATTAAAATAAACTAGGGTGGTTTTAAAACTTTGTTATCAATTAAATAAATTAAGGGTTTGTTTAATATTTCCAACTTCCCCTCTTATGTTATTTGGAACCCTAGGACCTTCTCCTCCTCTACCCAGATCTCATCTCTCTCGTATCCCAGTCTCATCTCTCTAAGATCCATCTCCTCCTCCTCCTCCATCTCCGTCCTAGTCTTCATCAGTAACGATCTCCGCGAATCAGACACAGGTCTTCCTTCTCAAGCTCTACTCCTACAAACTTCGAGCTGCCGATGGAGCTACAGCGCAAATCCGGGAAGGTCCCAGTCCTTCTGTTGAGATAGAGCTACGACGCAGATCAGAAAAGGTCCCAGTACTCATCTTCTTCGAGCCTAATCTTAGGGTTTCTTGGATCCCTGGCCTGATTGGATCTGGACACCAAGCTCCAGATCCAAAATACCCACTGTTCTGTTGTTCTAGGTGAGTTTAATCTCCATTTTCTCCGGTTTTTTATGATAAAAAACGCTTTTTTTGGGGTGATTTTGTTGCATGTTCTATGAATGAAGTAGTATCTGATAGTTTGGAGTTAATTTCTTGTTTGTTTTTTGAAATATTGGATTTTGTGTAAAGTGGATTTAGTTTGTTTGTTATGGTAAGGATAAAAGAGAAGTAGATCTCTGATCTTTTCTTGACTTTTAGGATGTCTATGTTAGTAAGTTTTTGGAGTATTTGATCCTGAGGTGGAATTTTTGCTTATTTATTCTCAGATCTTTGCATTTACTTGATTTTTTTTTTTTGCTGTTTTCTACTGGTAATTTATTTTTTTCCTCTTCCTGTGATAATTAACATTATGCCATTTGAATCTGTTGAGCTTTCATAACTTGATTGTAAATTAACATGATTTCCATTGTTCTCAATTGGATGACTAAAAATGTGTTATATTGTGCAGCTCACTTAAAAAATTGGCTGAGAAAGGTTGTTGGGATATTGCAACTTCAGGAGTATGTAGTAATTATATTAATCCTTGCTTATGACTTATATTCATGTTCATTTGTATTTCTTTATTTTCAACCAGTTCTATCAATTAAAGCTTAAAATGCACTTAGGATGCATCAAACTTGCAAAATTTCTTGTTTCTTATGTCTATCATGCCAATAAGATTATGCACAAAAATAGCTTCACTCTGTCTTTAAGCATTTAGAGTTGTTTTTAATTTCTCATTTTACTTATTATCTTTCAATTTGATCATTAATTCTCATCATTAAATAATCGGCACACATTATTGTTTTATATATCTGCTGATAAGCAATTAACCTCATGTTGTTTTCCCCTCACAAATTGGTATAATATTGTCTGCTTGATCTTGTTGTCATAAGTACAGTTTCAACTTTGCAAGTTACTTAAAAAACATTGTGATAGAAGGAGATATTCTAGGTAAACATAGACTTATATTAATTCTTGATTATGACTTATATTCATGTTCATTTGTATTGCGTTGCTAGTGATAAGTTCTTAATAATGCAGTTTTGCTCATGCTTTCTTCTATATGAAATTGGTGGCACATATTTATCAGGAATTATTGGTAAATTTTTATTGATAGGTTTTTATGTAGTTCCACTTTTTTCCTTCCATCAGAAATTGAATGACATGATACCTTGGGTAATTCTCTTGTACACTGGACTATAAACATGATAGACTTTCCATATACATATGGAAACTCTTGCTTGAGATTATTCCTCATAATGATTTTTATTCTTTTGTTGTCAATTTTTGCTGGTTTGACTTTTGAAGTTTTTGTATCAGCTTTTAAATGAAATCGAGCTGATTTTAGGCACTGATTTATTTTAATCTTTTTCATTTTGATGTGGTTATCATGGGCAGGTAATTTCTTCATTGGCATATTAGGTGTATTTGGCTGATAGATATCAAGATTACTGGCTCTGATTGCCTTTGAAATTCGACAATGAAATTAGTTTCAATTACATATGCGGTAAGCTCAAATGATTTAGCAAAATTTGATTTTCATGTTGTGATTTCTAGGATTTCAAATCTGAAAAATGGTTCCAGCATATTTGATTATTTTTCTTTCTCATCTTGGATTTATTTAGGTTTTGGTTGATATTTATACAATTTTGAACCTAATTATGTCCCTAATACAAGATCTTCCTAGTTTTATAGATAAATTTCTACATTTTGAGCTATTTCAGCAACCATTGGTCTTGTATATGTATGTCAAACTCTTGTTGTTTTCCATTTTTTATAGTGATGTACATCATATGTAATACTAGCAAATAAAAATCAATAACTCATCAAGTGTATGTCGATGGAAAAATTGACACATTTTTTTAACCTCGGGCTTCTCATTTTGTTTCATTCGTTCGTATTGATATAAATTTTAGGCTCGTCTTAAGCATGCACCAGAAATATGCTTGCAAACTTGGTTTTCTTTTGATGATTTTTCCATTGTTTATTTTCTTTTATCTCATCTTGTCCAGCGGAAGATTTCGTTGTTCATGATATCTATGCATTAACTGAATTAGCTGATGGGGAGGCAAATTCGGAAGTTCTGAAGCAGGTTATCATCTATCTCACATAATCTAGCAATTGTTTGTTCTCTAAGCAAATTGGGAAGTTTTACATTAGCAATAATTTGATAGGTGCATTATATTTTCATTTGTTCTTCTTTATTCGAATATTTTATGTACCCTGCTTGTTGGAATTATCAATCTAGAATTTGAAATTATCACTGAACTGGCTCTGGTTTGGTGCTGGCTGCTTGCACGAGTAATGGAAAGCTACAAACAGTGAAAACCCCTCAATTCCAGGCTATTGAAGTTATCCAGGTACACATTATTATAGCTTTCTTCAGTTCCTCACTAGTCAAAGGTTTCCCCATTCTCTTGTTATGTTTCTGCATATCTTATTCTTGTGTTACATGATCTTGCTTCCCATCTCATGTAAATATATATTTATATATAATAATATCTTTTGTGGCAGTGATGGTCTTTTAATTGTTGTTGATGTCTTCTAGTTCAATACTTAATTGTTCTTTCAATTGCTTTTGTTTTCTTTTAAAAAAACCTTTAAAATATAGATGTTCCTAAAATATTGCATCAATTGTTGTTTTTTTCCTCTTCTTTTTCTTTTGGCGCTTGACAACAAAATTTGGTGAGCAATCATCAACAAATTAATTGACGTGTAGTTAGCATGGTCAGTTTGCTCGAGTTATGTGTGCCAACATTATTGTTTCAAAAAATAATTTTCTCAACTCAAGTGACAATCTGATTTATGCGCAGAATCAAGAACAGTGTCTTTCAAATTATTAATATATATTCTTTTTCAGGTGTTTTGTTTGTTTACTACGCATTGTTTCGCTAGTGACCATCTTGCTGTAATTTAATAATAAAATGAAAAGCTTAATTGAAATTGACTTAAATTGTAGGAATGTGTACAAGCAAGTCAAGATAGAGATGTGCATATAGTGTTGATAGTAAGTTGATATCTTTCAGATGTGGTTGGATCATTGGGATAAAAGCCAAAGCTCAATCACTTTTAATTCAACTGTCTACAATTCTCTATTATATTTTGGTTGTGGGGAGATGAGGCCAGTAATTGAGAATGTTCTTTGGATTTATACATCAATTCAATGATGCATTCCTTGCTTTGTTTCTTCATTGTGGTGACCACTGTTCATCAAGTGTGAACATGGGAACCCCAACAAATATATATATATATATAAATGAGGATAACAATACCACTGGTAATATATATATATATATATATATATATATGTGTGTGTGTGTGTGTGTGTGTGTGTGTGTGTGTGTATGTATGTAATTAAAATTTATGTTTCAAAATCAATACTGAAAAGAACAATATTTTATAAAAAAAAAAGAAGAAAAGAATCTTTATTACAATAAGTGGATTCTTTGATGGAGTCAAATTAAAATTAGTTTTACTCTAATCAGTCAAAGAAGGATAAGAATCTCATAGATTGACAATTAATTAACGCTTAAAATGGAGGTTATCAATAGGTGGCTAATCTTGCAAGCAATCTTAATTAATTATCTACTTAATCTAAAAGTTTTAGCTAGAGATTAAGCATTAATAACTTCACAAGAATGTGTCGCCATCCTTGTGTACCAACCTTGAGAACTTTTAGTCTCAAGCACTTCTTATTGGATGGAAACTACATTAATCTAAGTGCATGTTATTATTCATAATATTTCATTTGTTTTTCTGGAAAAATTTTTTTGTATCTTCTTTAATAAATCTTTGAAAACCTTTTTATATTCTTAACTCACTTGATTGTCGAGTAATCGCAAATTACATTTTCTTTTTAATTTTTGTCTTTGGTGCAAATCATATTAAAAGCAAACAATAACAAAGGGCTTCAATATTACAATAATAATGGAGTCAAAAGCTAACACCTCCAAACTAGATGATACCTTTTTTTGTTTTTAAATAATATGCCTAGCATAACATACCACAAGATAAATATAATTGCTTTTCCATTTCAAGCCCTACTGACTCTTCCGGGTTATATATATATACAAAAATTTTTTGTCAAAAATAAATAAATAAATAATTTTTATTAAATTAATTATTACTATTATATAAAATATATAAAATACCATTGAGGGCACTTGCATTAGATTTCATTATTATTCATGGTCCCTTATATTTATGAAAGAATTATTTAATATTAGATTTTTATAGTTATGACAATAAATTCTCTTCATGGACTAATAAATTCTTCCAATATTATCTTTGTGAATGTTAGTTTAGAGAAACAAAACATGAGGCCAGACCGACAATGGATGTATCAAAGGCGAACAAGAGGATTAATTGATCCTATGTTTATAGTTGGAATAAATTCATTTGTGGAGTTTGCTAAGGCTCACCCAAATTGTCTTGATGGTCAGGTTGATGAGATGCCCATGTAATCGGAAAGAAGTGTCAGTAATTGGAAATTTTTTTGGATGAAGATACTATTAAATCACACATTGCTAAGTATGGTTTTGTGGAGAATTATGAAACCTGGATCCATCACGGGGAAAGTGATGATATTGATGTTCTTAGCGAAAATGCAGTAGTTGGAGAGGCGTTTGCTCAACATGTTGGGGTTGATAATATGACTCCATTGGAGACCATGATTCGTGATGCTGCTGGGCCTTCATTTCAATCAGATGACTATGAAGACAACCCAACTCCATCAATTCAACATGTTTATGACATGCTTAGAGCAGAACAACAAGAGTTATGGCCTAATAATCCTAATGGAATCTCAAAGTTGTCTGTTGTTGCTAGATTAATGAATTTGAAGGCAGAACATCATTTTTTTCCGAAAGATTGTATGATGATTTTTTTGCCAATTGATGAAAGAATGCCTCCCAACAGATAATGTTATGGTTGATGGATTTTTATGAAACAAAAACAGATTAGTTAGAGGGTGAGGGTTACCTGTTGAACAAATTGACTGTTGCAAACGGGGCTGCATGTTGTACTGGGGTGAAGATAGTGAATTGACGACTTGCAAATTCTGCGACGATGATAGGTTCAAGAAAGGTAGAATTGATATTGATAGCCGAAAAGCAAATATAGCATACAAGAAAATGTTCTACTTTCCTTTGACTCCTCGTCTTCAGAGGTTGTATGCATCTAATGCCACAGCCAAGCATATGGTATGGCATGCAAGACATGAAATGGAAAATGATGATGTGATGCGGCATTGCTCGAGATTCTCTTGCATGGAAGCACTTTTAATAGCATGCATCCATCATTTTGCATCCGAGTGCAGGGAATGTCGATTGGGTTTATGTCGGATGGGTTTCAACCATTTGGGCAATCAGGTCGGCAATACTCATCATGGCCGGTGATAATCACACCATACAATTTACCACCTTGGATGTGCATGAAAGAAGAGTACATGTTTCTCTCAATAATTGTTCCAGTCCGTCAAATCCAAAAAGATAAATTGGATGTATTTCTACAACCTTTGGTAGCTGAGTTGAAAGATTTATGGGAGGTTGGAATAGAGACTTATGATGTAGCTAGCAAGCAAAATTTTATGATGAGAGCTGCATTATTGTGGACAATTAATGATTTTCCAGCCTACTCAATGTTGTCTGGTTGGAGTACAGCAGGAAAATTAGCATGCCCATACTGCATGGAGGATTCCGATGCTTTTACCCTAACAAAAGGTGGAAAGACATCATGGTTTGATAATCATCGTAAATTTTTGTCTCCAGATCATCCTTACAGAAGGAATAAGAAGTGGTTTAGAAAAGGAAATGTAATAAAGAAATGTGCACCTCGAGTCAAATCTGGATTTGAAATACTCGAAGAAATTGAGAGCTTTGGGCTTCAAAAGGTCACAAAATTAGATGGGGAAGTTCTAAATTTTGAAATTAGAAGGAGCTCTAGCAAATGTGGATGGAAGAAAAGAAGTATATTTTGGGATTTACCTTATTGGAAGACAAACCTCATTAGGCACAATTTGGATGTAATGCACATTGAGAAGAACTTCTTTGATAATATATTTAATACTGTAATGAATGTACCTGGCAAGTCGAAAGACAATGTAAAATCTAGAGAAGATTTGAAGGAATTTTGCAGTAGGCCAGAGTTACATATTGAAGAAAGGACAAAGAGGTGTCCAAAGGCATGTTACACTTTGGATAAAAAACAAAAAGAAGAATTGTGCAATTGGTTGAAGGAGCTTAAATTTCCAGATGGGTATGTCTCGAATATGGGTAGATGTGTGGATCAGCGCAAGCTGAAATTATTTGGTATGAAAAGCCATGATTGTCATGTTTTCATGCAAAGATTGATACCCATTGCATTTAGGGAGCTACTTCCACATAATGTATGGCAAGCATTGACAGAATTGAGCATTTTTTTTAAGGATCTCACTTCAAGAGCGATTAAAGAGGAGGATATGAGGAGGTTGGAATCGGAAATACCTATTATTTTGTGCAAGTTAGAAAGAATATTTCCTCCAAGCTTCTTTGATTGCATGGAACATCTTCCAGTTCACTTAGCATATGAAGCACGGATTGCTGGACCAGTGCAATATAGATGGATGTATCCTTTTGAGAGGTATAAATTTAATTTTTATTGGTTTCCCCATTAAATTAGAAGAATAGTATTGTACTTGTAAATAATTTTAAGCATGATAAATTGTAGGTACTGCGTAGATTAAAAGAATAACGTAAAGAATAAAGCCCAAGTTGAAGGATCAATTTGCAATGCCTACCTTGTTGAAGAAAATATCATCATTTTGTGCACATTACTTTGAGTCACATATTCACACAAGACATCGAAAAGTGGCACGGAATGATGATAGCATTAACTTTGACATGCATGAATATCCAGGAATGCTTTCAATTTTTAAACCATCCGTAAGCGTTTGGGTCCCGAAAAAGACATGACGTTTGGACAATACACGAATATCATGCTGCTCGGACATACGTCTTATTAAATTGTGAAGAAGTTCAACCTTATATTAAGTAAGCAACAATATCACATGGCAATGCTTTGTCTTCAAATAATGTTAATAATAACTAAACTAAATATGACAATTTTTTCCCTTTAATGTAGACTGTATGAAGAATTGCTTAAAGGAAATCAACCTAGCATTCAAGATCATGAAATTGATCACTTGTTGGAAACAGAATTTGCCTTGTGGTTTGATAGTTATGTGAGTATTCTTAACTAATCCTATTGAATGCATATTGAATTTCTATTGTGTCTTAATAATCTAATAATGATGTGTGTATATACATATCATTAACAGGCACATCATCCAAGTTCGGGTATCACAAATGAATGTTTGAGATGTCTTGCTGCCAAGCCAATGTATAAGGTTAAAACGTACAATGGTTACTATATAAATGGCTACAAATTCCACACAGAAAAACGTGGATCTATGAAGTACACAATGAACAGTGGAGTGTGCATTAAGGGATCTAATTTAAGTGCTAGCGAGATGGAATATTGCGGGAAGCTGATTGAGGTAGTCAAGTTGGAATATGAAGGTTGGCCAATGAAAGAGGTTGTATTATTTAAATGCGTATGGTTCGATCCTACATTGAGAATTGGTACTAGAATACATCCACAATATAAGCTCATTGATGTGCACAAGAATAGAATATTTAACAAATATGAACCATTTATTCTTGCAACTCAAAATGTTTGCACAAGTTTTTCTATTCTCCATATCCTTCGTTGACAAGATCTTCTAATGTTTGGCTTATGGTTTTGTGCAATTAAGGCTAGATCTATTGTGGAGATAGCCGAATCAAATGCAAGTTCGAGTTGTTTACGCTTTTCAGGTGATGAAGTACAAATACATGAAATTGAGAATGAAAATGAAGAAGTATCTCTCAAATCTTCTGATGGTACATTCATTGAAATTGATGGTATCGATTTTGAGGAAGAGGAAGAGGAAGAAGGTGAAGAAAGTGAGGAAGATGAACACAATGACGAAGAGGAGGATGAGTTAGATGCTTTCAATGATGTAGAAGATGCATATTGAATTAGAATTTGATGTGGAAATGAATATTTAACTTTTAAGTTACACTTTTTGAAAGTAGAATGTACTTTTTAAACTTATTCTAGTTTTCTTATTGCACATATTTATATATTATGATCTTATAATAATAGTGTTAGCATTATATATTTTTATAGATATGACTGGGCGAAATCGTTTGCCTAGTCATCGTTGGAGTGGTATTCCTACCTCTCAATCTCGGCCTGTAGCGGCATCTGTGTCATCTTCTTCTAGTGTCTGTCCGGAGGCGATCTGCCTCCCCTCGCTACTCCGATCCCATATCTATACCATCTACTATTGCTCCTACCACGGTCTAGTGCCTCCTACTAGCACTACTCCGGCTCATTGCGAGTTACTACAGTGGGGTCCCCGTCCTTCTATTTCTTCCTCTCACGGGGTGGTGATGCTTATGCTTCACATAGAGTTCGTATCTATGTCCAGTCGGGCAGGTAAAAGAGAAAGTGTATATATATAAAGAAAAACTACATGAAATTTTTTTGTATTATAAAGTTGTACAAATTTTTATTAACCTAAATTGTTTTATGTTAGTAGCTTTATACCGCATGGTCATGGAATTTCTAAATTTATCACTGAGAAAATGAAGGAGAGACAGTATAAAGAAGGATATACATGGTCCAAAATTGATAAGCACACACATGATTTTTATTGGAGAGAATTTAAGGTATGATTTTATTACTATTTACATGTTAGGCTTTGTTATTGACAATATTTGTTTTATTGTATTAAATTCTTTCTTCTTTCTTGTAGAAAAAATATTATTGGCCCCCAGAAGAAGAGGAAACTATTAAAGCAGTTTGGGAAAAAGTCTCTCGATGTCAATATAGCCGCAATTTATGTAGATGGCACAAGTATTATGAAGAGACTAGTAAGAAGCCTGTTTGGGTTGAGGATGAAGTTTGGAATAAATGGCTTGAATACTGGAATAAAGATGAATTCAAGCATAAGTCTAGGCAAGCCTCTAACAATCGGCGCAGTGAGACATGAGGTGAAGGGAACGGAATGAGCAGGCATATAGGAGGCTCCAAATCATTTGTTGAGCATGCTATAGATTTGGTAAATATATTAAATTTATTTAATCTTATTCGCTTTGAATTAATATTTATTCTTGTTAAGATATCGCTCCATATGACTTGTTAACTACGCTATTAGATTTGATAAACATATTAAAGTTATTTAGTCTTCACTAACAATTAATACATATTATTGTAGAAATGCACAAGGAATAAGCACGTATGTATAATTACGTCTCCAAATAATTTCTTAAACATGTAACCAATTAAGATAACATATTAAATTTATTTAATCTTCTTTGAATTAATTAATGTCTATGGTTTCATGAAATGCATAAGCACATGTATAATCTAATCTTTTAAGTATCTTTTAAGCAATTACATTTGAAAATAATTCTCTTATGTTGTACATCAATAGTTATGTATTGTGATTTTTTACTAGGATTATAGATGAAATTGTAACAAGTAGTAGATTTGGTTTCTTGATCTAAATAATAAGCTTTATCATTGAATTAATCTATTCACCATTCATTTACTTTTTTCCTTAATTGAATATTGATTTAGGTTTGTTATTGAATGTAGTAATCAACATTTTGCATGAATCCCATGTATAATGGTTGAATGTTTTATGTAGATATATAAATTTTAATTTCACTATAAACTAATTTATTTAATGTTTTTTTTGTTATGATTATTATTAGAGTAAGTCACTTGAAGCCACCTACGGATTTGATATCTTACGCAAGACTCATATTAGTAAAGAAGGAAAAAGGTGTTGATTCACGAGCACAAGCAGTTTATGTAATTTTCTACCTTTATTTGGTATTATTTGATTTACTTACATAGTATATTGTACATATTCTAATAAACATTATAATTTAATTGTAGGACGCCATGCAGAAGATGGTTGAGACTGTTTCACAACCATTATCAGATGGTTCACGACCTTCCCCCACCTAATATGGATGCTATATACTTGGAGGCTTCTGGTGGAGAAAAGAAAAGGAGAGTTTATGGTCTTGGATCACAGGCATCTAGCTTGTATCCAAACTCATTTTGTAGTGGTGCTACATCAGCTCCCCCACCACCTCCAGTGGCTACTATTCCCCGAGATCATTTTACGAGATGGATGGCATGAAGAAGAAGATGGTTGAGTTGGAGCAACAAAATCAGAACTTGATCCAACAGAACCAGACCATGTTTAGACAGATGCACCGTGAGTGGAGGCATATGAGAAAGATGATGCAATCCGGATTATTACCTAATGGACCAGGTCAAAGTTCTCAGCATCAGGAGCATGATGATGATGATGATGATGATGATGATGATGATGATGATGATGATCATGACTTATAGATCTATTTTATCATTTGTATTTGTACACACTTTTTATTGTTATTACTATGGATGTTGTATTTTGTTGAACATTGTAGAACTTTTATTTTTAATATCTAGTTTTTCTTTTGTTACGAAATTTAAATCTTAACATTTAATGTAGCGAGGTAACTATTGAAATATATGAAAAATTAAATTTACCATTAAAAACAATTGTAAAGGGATTTGTAAAGGGATTTGAAACGGACTTTTGCAACCGATTCGTTGTAAATTTTGCACATGATTTGCAACAAATATGGAACGGAATGGTCGTTGCAAAGCCCGTTACAACTTTTGCAACGTATTTACAATGATTTGTCATTGAATTTGCAACAAATTAAAAAGCTGTACAAATATGTTTGCAAATTTGTATCGGACTTGCAACTAATTTGTCACAGATCTAAAACTTCCGTTACAAATTTGTTGCAAATTTGCAACGGAAATTGCAACGGATTTGGTAATGGCTCACTGTAAACTGCATACCAATCTGTTCCAAGGTAGCAACAGATTTACAACGGATGGGCAATCAGTCCGTTGCAAATCCCTTGCAAATGTTGTAACGGATAACTTTTCCGTCACAGAAATATTTGCAACGAGAGAAATAGTGACGTCCGCAATGGGTTGCAACTCCGTTGAAAATTATAGTTTGCAACGGAATTGCAACGGATTTAGCTGTTGCAAATCTGTGAAATTTTTGTAGTGACATGAGTAAAGTCCCTTATTCGAATGTTGTTGGTAGCTTGATGTATGGAATGGTATGTACTAGGCCAGATTTTGCTCATGCAGTTAGTGTGGTAAGTAGGTTTATGAGTAATCCAGGGAAGGCTCATTGGGAGGCAGTTAAATGGATTATGCGATATTTGAAGGTACGAGTGATATTTGCTTGGTTTATGGTACTAATGGTTGTACTGGTAGTCTTGTTGGCTATACAGATTCTGACTATGGCAGAGACCTTATTAAGAGGAGATCTTTGACTTGCTATATTTTTACCCTATTTGGGTGTGCCATCATTTGGAAAGCAACACTTCAGTCTACAGTTGCTTTGTCTACCACTAAAGCAGAATACATGTCACTGACAAAAGGGGTGAAGGAATGCATGTGGGTGCATGGTCTTGTTGATAGTTTGGGCTTGAATGGGCAGAGACCAATTATTTATTGTGATAGTCAGAGTGCCTTAAGCTTGGTGAAAAATCCAGTCTATCATGAAAGATCAAAGCATATTTATGTCAGGTTGAACTTTATTCGAGATGTTATTGAAGACAAACGGCTCTCCATAGAGAAAATAGCCACAGCAAACAATCCAGCAAATATGTTGACGAAGCCTTTACCTATAAAAAAGTTCAAACATAGCTTAGACTTGGTGAATATCCACACAGCGTGAGGCCCTTCGGGGCGTGGATGGCATGGGGATGTTCTTGGTTCTTGATGTATGGGAAAATTCAAGTCAAGGTGGAGATTTGTTGAATTTGAAATTGATTATGATTGTAACCATATCCAAATTATGACTCGACCCTAATTTAGGGAGTTAATCCTAAATTAGAGATTTCAATGAAAATCTGTGGTGGGCTTTTGGCTTGGGCCTGCCCAACAGACTGATCCATTATGGGTTATATTATTTTATTTTAATTTGGATATATATAGGGTTTTATCTGTATCATCTAGTTGAGTTTTTACCTCGAAAGAGAAGAATAAAAAATCTCTATCTCCCTGCCCGTGGACGTAGGTCATATAGACCGAACCACGTAAATCTCTGTGTGCTACTATTTTTTTTTTGTTTTTCTTCATATTATTGTTGTGTTTGGCATAACAGAATCTTTGGAGATGTGTCCTCTCCATGATCACATCCCAAACTACTAAAGTTTTAGGACAAGATTTGAAGAGGTGATTGATGTTTTCCCTACCATTATCGCATAGAGCACAATTTTCATTTGAAATTAATTTTAAAAAGTAAAAAAGTTGTGAATTATGAGCTTTTTGTGTAAAATAAGCTAGATGAGAAACTTGGACCTAGGAGAAGAATTTAATCTCAAAAGATTGTTCCAAGCTTGCCACTCATCAATAAAATTAATACCAGCATTAAGACCATGGTAAATGGAAGACATCAAAGTGACAATGCCGGTGTTAGGCATCCAAACCCAAGAATTTGAAGAACTAGAAATTACCTGACCGAGCTTACCAATTGGAGGGTTGAGATTAGAGCTGAGAAGCTCATACAGGGTTGTAGTATTCCAATTATCATCAAGCAACAAATCAGAAACCTGCAAATTGCAATTTGCAAAATCCATATTGTAAAAGGTAGGCTTGAAAATAATAGGAATTTCAAAACACCAAGGATCATGCAAAACATAGGTGTTGTTGGGATCAATTGAATTAAGCCCGAGCTGAGGTTTGATCAAGCTCATATTCTTGCAAAAGAACCAAAAAAACCAGGAACATTTAGGCGGAATTTTGATGTCCCAAGGATGCATGAAGGCATATTTGCATTTCAAAATCTCAATCCAAAGGGCATTATCAGAGTTAAGATATCTAATAACATTCTTGGCTACGTAAGCAGTTCGCACACTAAAAAGGTTTCTAATAGCCAACCAACCCTCAGGTTTAGCAGTAGTAACTTTGTTTCAGGCAATAAGAGGAAGACCGCTACAATTGCCATCTTTAGCCCAAAGGAAACTCCTAGTAGCTTTGTTAATGGAATGAGTGATAAAATCAGGAATGTGCTGAGCAACAAGAGTGTAAAAAGGGATAAACATTAAGACAGAATTTACGAGAATGACTCTTCTAACAGCGGAAATGTGTTGCCGTTTCCAAAAAGAGGTTATTTTTAAGGCTTTGGAAACCATATGATTAAAATTGTGGATATAAAGCCTACTAGGGGAAATGAACACTCCAAGATAAATGAAGAATATTTTTAAAAAATTATATATTTGACACAGTTTGTTAATTCTGTGTCAAATATTGTGGCAAATTTGTCACGATTTTTTTTCATGCTGATTTGAAAATTTTCTTGTAGTGTCTACCATACAGAAAACCCACTTGCTCGTTACCAATTAAATTGTGGATAACAAGCTTTAAATGATTGTCAAGAATTTTAGCAATGAGTTATAGCAGACATTACATAAAGAGATGGGGCGAAAATCAAAAATAGTCTTTGGGTTTTCAATTTTAGGAATTAAAACCACATAAGTTAAGCCCCAAGAGTTAGGCATCGTCGCAATTTTAAAGAAATAAGGAATAGCTTCATAGATATTATCTTGAATTTCACCCCCAAAAGAATTTGAAGAATTCACTATTAAAGTCGTCCGGGCCCGGACTTTTTCCAGAAGGTTGAGACATTAAAGTTCTAAAACTTCACCGAGAAATATCCCTTGTGAGAAGGTTACTATTATCTTCAGAGAGGAAGGGGAGATTAGCTGGAAGAGCTTCTAGGATTGAAGAGAAGGAAGAATGACTGGGGTCGGACCAAAGTTGAGATTAGTGAAGAAGAAAGGCATTTTCAATTGCAGTCCTATCAGTCAAAATATTACCATTTTGGTTAAGATATGGAAAATTGAGTTTTTATGCTTATTAATGCGGGCACAATTGTGAAAAGAAAGCGGAGTTTATATCACCATTTACCCACATTAATCTAGCCCTTTGTTCCCATTTCTGATTATCAAGCCTGAGAAGGGAGTTATAGGAATTGTAAAGGGTCCTTAGCTGGGAAGAATAATCAGAAATTCAGACAGGAGAATTAAGCAGAGAATTAATGTCCTAAGTTTCATAAGTATCAGTGAGAGAGGCAAGGGTCTTAACAACCAAGGAATTCAAGCCAAAAGTTTTCAAATCTGAAAATTCTACTACTGGAAGAGACACGAACCTGGGCAATTAACAAAAGAGGGGAGTGATCAGAATTGATTCTAGGAAGGTGAGCGACATAAAAATTGCTATAGTGAGAAGTCCAAGTGGTATTAACCAGCCACCTATCTAAGAGATCCCAACGGCGCGCCAGACCAGTGTGACCATTATACTAGGTGAACTCCGAACCAGTAAAATTTATATCAAGAAGAGAATTTTCAGCTATAAAATTATTGAAAAGAACTGCTTTACAAGAATAATGATTAAAACAACCACATTTGTGCTCTGAGTGATTAGTAATGGAATTAAAATCACCAATGAAAATGCAGGGAAAATTTAACATAATAGTACGAGAAAGTTTATTCCACAAACCTTTCTGCTCCTCAATTGACTGTATATTGTAAACAACAGACAGGATCCAAGCGCCCATAGGCTGGGAAGAAATTGCCAATGGAGAGATTTCCTCGAGATTGCCAAGGGAGTGACCAGACCGAGTGAGCTTTTCCAGAGGATAAAAATTCCACCCAAAAATCCCAAAGAAGGGATTGCAGCCGAATTTTAGCCTCTTCTGAAGTGACGACTAAAACGTTTAACTCTATCCACGTCTGCTCTGGTCTCTACGAGACAGACAATGTCTAGCTTATGGGATTTAATATGATCTTTGATACGATTCATGATGTTGCAATTGCTGAGGCCCCTACAGTTCCAAGCAAGGATATTTAAGGAAATCATAATAACAAAGAAGGAAGATAAGAACGGAAACAATGAAAGTAAAACTCCTGAGAAACTAAGGTTGCATGGAGCCTTGCCCATCAAAATCGTGTTGAAGCTATGACCTGCCGAAATTCGGTGAGACCCAAGGTGTTCGACGAAATACCCTATATTCTCTCAAGTGTTTGTGAAAAAAACTTGATTTCTTTTGTTCTGGGTTTTCCTGGTCAATATGTCAAGAAGAGAAGAGAAACAATATTTTAAGCTTGACCAACTAGTCACATTCATCCACTTACTAGTATTATATATCAAAAAGTAACAAAGACAAACAGACAGCAACTTATGCACTCATTGGTCAGTGCCACCCACTACTATCTTATTGGTTACACACACACTTAGGCTGCATCACCATTGGTCAGACACTAACATCCAGAGATTTTTGTCTCAAATAGCACAACATTAAACACAAAGACTAGTCAACCTTCATTAACAAACATACTAAACATACTTTTACTAGTCAAAATACTACCAGCTTCTCACAGACGATGCCATCCTGGGTTTGGTGCAAACCCATGCTTGCACACCACCGTCCTCCGCTTCCAGCGCTCCACCACACCATGCATTCAGTCCTTTCTTCACCATGCTTTGAGTTCATAGACCTTGCTTCTCCATACCATCACCTGTCTGCCCATCTTCAATCACATCTTCAACACCCCCCTTGATTGAAGCGTGCACATTCCAATCAAGTTTCTCATTGCCATGTGCTTCTCGAATGGAAGTGGTTTGGTGAACAGTTTTGCTAGATGCTCGTTAGTTAGAGCTGTCAATTCGGGTTTGGCCCGCCGGGCCGGCCCGCCCCGCCAATAAAATTGGGCGGGTCGGGTTGAGTCATTTATAGGCCCTGCCCTGGAGGCGGGGCCTAAATGGGCTAACCCGCGGGGTCGCTGGGTTGGGCGGGCGGGCCAGTGGGTTGGGGCGGGTCGACCGCGTCCGCCCATATAATTTATATAATATATATATATATTGATATTGACATAATATATAAAATATTGTTAAGGATTTAAATTGCATTTAATTATGTTTTAAAAGAAATATGCATGTTTAATTTTGTTGATGTGATGTGATGGTTAATGAAGTTTAATATGCATTTAATTATGTTTTAAAAGAAATATGGAGATAACAAAATATTTTAATGACTTGTTGATTTTGATGAATATTGTGATTGTAATGGATGTTTTTATTTTGTGCTTTGTTAATTTTGCTAAATTTTTGTTGATTGTAATGGATGAATGTTATAATTATAATAGATGTTTTATCTTGTGCTTTGTTGTTTTTTTTTTAATTTTGTTGATTGTAAATTTGTAATAGATGTTTTTATTTAGAGATTTTGTAATTATTGTTGATTTTGTTAGGTTTTGAATATTATAATGGATGTTTTTATTTTGTTAATTATTGTATGTTTTAATTTTTAATTTAGTTTTTTTATGAATTTATAATGAATGTTTCATATATTAAAACATTTATAAAAATAAAATAAATTAATTATTTTAATTTTTTGGCGGGCCGGCCCGCCCAACCCACAACCCAAAACGGGTCGGGTTGGGTTGCCATTTTTGCCGCCCGCCAAAATGGCGGGCCGGGCTCGCCCCGCTCCCGCTAAATGGCGGGTTTTGGCGAGCAGCGGGCCGCCCGCCCAGCCACTCGCTTTGACTGCTCTATCGTTAGTGGAGTAGTGATGGAGTGAGACAACATTATCTGAAACCAGGCCCCTGATGAAGTGGTATCGCACGTTAATGTGCTTGGTCCTCCCATGGTGTGCCGGATTCTTCACCACTACGATTGCTGATTGATTATCGCACCAAAGTCGAGTAGCCTTGTTGATTACATGCCCACATTCATGAAGAATTCTCCTGAACCAGACTACTTGACATGCAGCTGATGTTGATGTGATGTATTCGGCCTCTGTTGTGGATAGAGCAACAATTTCCTACTTCTTTGAGCTCCATGACACTGTGCTTTGGCCCAAGCAAAGCAACATACCAGAAGTGCTCTTCCGATCTGATTGAGACCCTCCCCAGTCACTGTACAAGTACGCTTCCAGCTCTCCCTCTTCACCCCGAGAATACCAGAGCCCAAGATCCTTAGTTCCAGCAAGGTATCTCACTACTCGCTTCGCTGCAGAGAAGTAATCATTGCTCGGACAATTCATGTATCTTGATAAGTAGCTCACCGAGTAGCAGATGTCAGGTCGAGTGTGTGAGAGATACAAGAGCTTCCCAATTATACTTCTATACTTCCTTGGATCCGCATACTCAGCATCTGAGTCACCTTGTGATCTCGCTGCCATTCCCATTGGAGTTGTGATTGATTTGTAATTCTTCATATTGAGCTAATGTAACATGTTCTCAATGTAATTCTTCTATTTAATAAAAAATCCATCTGGTTCTTGATTGACTTCAAGCCCGAGAAAGTAATTCAGCTCACCTAAGTTTATCATT
This sequence comes from Dioscorea cayenensis subsp. rotundata, assembly GCF_009730915.1. Lineage (NCBI taxonomy): Eukaryota > Viridiplantae > Streptophyta > Magnoliopsida > Dioscoreales > Dioscoreaceae > Dioscorea > Dioscorea cayenensis. The sequence goes on from NC_052475.1 coordinate 9,612,545, forward strand.
TGAACGTCTTCTTCATTTTAGACTTGAATTGATCAATGAGATAACTTGATGAGCTTGTATATATAATATCATCTACATACAAGCTCAGCAAAAGATTCTCACCACTTGAATGTTCCTTTCTGTAGAGTGTATGCTCACACTCGCTTCTGATTAAGCCATGGTCCCTAAAATGCTGATCTATTCTACTGTACCATGCACGGGGGCCTGCTTCAATCCGTAGAGGGCTTTCTTCAATCTGTAGACATGATCTTCACTTCCCTCGACTACATACCCCTCAGGTTGTACTACATATACTTCCTCTTGGATTTCTCCATATAAGATAGCAGATTTAACATCAAAATGAAACATAGGCCACCCTGTATGTGCCGCCAGTACAAATACTAGTCTTACAGTCTCCAATCGAGCAACTGGAGAGAAAACCTCTTCATAGTCCACCCCATACTGTTGCGAGTATCCTTTAGCAACTAGTCTGGCTTTTAGCTTCACAATTTGGCCTTGAGCATTGACTTTGGACTTATATATCCACTTCAGGCCCACTGCTTGCTTCCCTGGTGGCAACTTACATAATTCCCAAGTCTTGTTCTTCTCAACTGAAAACAACTCTTCATTAATTGCCTCCTGCCACTTCTTGTGCTTCACTACATCTTCAAATTCAGTTGGATCACCAGCACATAAAGCAAAGGTACAGCTACTGTAAATATCCTACATTGATCGGGTTTTCCTTACTGGTGATTCATCCACCTGAGCTACTTGATCTCCTTATCTCTGAACTAAGTTGTCTTCACTTGAATTCACATCAGCTCCCCTTGCTGCTTCACTAGCACCACTCCTTGAATTTTCATTTGGTGCTCCATATGAACCTTCTGTTAGTTCCTCAATTGTGATCACTGGATTTTTCTGAGAGTATGCATCCCAATTCCACCAAGACCCCTCATGGAATACCACATCCCTACTCACTATAGTCTTGCAAGTGATGGGATTGTATAATTTATATGCTTTGGTCTCTGAGCAGTACCCAACAAAGACACACCTCTCAGTCTTGTCACTGAGCTTCTGATGCCTATGTGATGGAATTAAAGCAAATGAACCAAATACTTTGAGATAACTTACATTTGGTTTAACTCCATGCCAGGCTTCATAGGGAGTCTTGTTGTGTAGAGCTTGCGTTGGAGATCGATTGATGAGATGCACCGTAGTGGATACAGCCTCTGCCCAGAATTTGATAGCAAACCTCCACTCTTGAGTAGACCCCTGGCTATCTCCACCACCGTTCTATTCTTCCTCTCCACCACGCCATTTTGTTGAGGTGAGTAGGGGGCAGTGAATTCCCTCCTTATTCCCAGTTTGTCACAATAGCCTTGAAACTCACGTGAGGAGAATTCTCCACCACGGTCACTCCTCACAACCTTGAGTTTTAAGCCAGTTTGCCTCTCCACAAGTGCATGAAAGCTTTTGAATCTCTCAAAGGCTTCTGACTTGTTCTTGATGAAGAATACTTAACACCACCTAGTAAAATCATCAACAAGTAAATAAAAATACCTGTTTCCTCCCAGTGAATCCTCACTCATACAACCACAAAGATCCATATGAATGAGATGAAGACACGAGTTTGCTCATCGAGACACACCACTGGGAAATGTATTCCTTACTTGTTTTGCCAATACACATTCTTCACACTGCGATTTCTCCTTGAGTTCAGGCATCCCTTTCACCATCCTTCTGTGAGCTAGAGATATTAGACTCTTGTAATTCAGATGGCCAAACCGCAGGTGCCACAGCTCTTCTGGTGTGTAACTCCTCACAATCATTGACAAACACTCCATCTTTGCAACATCTAAAGGGAACATGTTGTTCCTGGACCTCGTGATAGATATAACATGCTTCTTCTCTTGACTATTGCTGATGATGAATTGATCATTCTCAAACACCACCGAGTATCCTTTGGTCAGCATCTGCCCTACTCTTAGGAGATTATGTGCAAGCCCTAGCACGTACTGAACTCTACGAAGTTTCTTCTGCGCTCCTGACTGGGTGTTGATTGTCACAATGCCTACACCATGAACCTTCATTTCCTTATTATCTCCTAGTCTTACAGAGATCTTCAAGGACTCATCAAGATTGCTGAACAACAGTTTATCTCCCGTCATGTGATTCGAACACCCCGAATCAACCAACCAAACTGAGTTTGTTTAAACTTTACTTGAACTGCTCGCCATGAACAAATTCCCAGTATTATCTTCTTCAGCTACCAAACCAGCTCCTTTCTCTGGTTGCTTTTCCCTCATCCTGCACTCAGCTTTCATGTGACCAAATTTCTTGTAATGTAAATACTGTATATGATTTTTGTTTTCAAACCCCCTTCCTCGGCCACCCCGAGATCTTCCTCTCCCACGGATGAATGATCTCCCGCGGCCTCTTCCATCTCCCCAAGAGCTCGCTGAACTCTCCCTCCCGTTGTCAGATGAGTTAGAGGATTTAGACTTCACAAAGAGAGCCTTTTCACCTATCTTCCCAGCCGCACGGTTCACTCTCACCTCGTGAGCCTGTAACGTGCCACAGAGATCATCGAGAGAGAGCGTTGCAATCTCCTTCGACTCTTCTATTGCCACCGTAACCTAATCAAATTTTGGTGCCAAGCTTCGAAGAACTTTAGAAACAACCTCGGGTTCTTTGAGTTTGTGACCGAGTCCCTTGATTTGGTTCGTGATGGTGACCACCCAAGAGACATAATCCTGAACACCCTCCTCATCTCTCATCTGGAGAGTTTCAAAATCCAGTCGGAGAGCTTGTATCCTCACCGCTATCACCTTGGTAGTACCTTGACACTACTTCCTCAGTGTTTCCCATGCATCATGCGCCGATTTAGCTTCTGATATTCTATCCAGATTCGGACCATCCACAGCTTGTTGGATAATGCTTAGAGCTTTTGCATCCCGTTTCTTGTTCTTCCTTTCCACAACCTCGTCTTTCGACTCAGCTACATCCTTCTCCACTAGATCCCACAATTCCAGGGACCTAAAGACTGTTTTCATCTGAACACTCCACCTGTCGTATTCCAGTCTCGTAAACACTGGAACCGACGGGTGAGAAAAGGTCTCCGGATAACCTGGTGCTGCTGGAGTGCAACTCGTCGCCATCAAGCTCTGATACCAGTTTGTTGAAGCTATAACCTGGCAAAATCCGGTGAGACCCAAGGTGTTCGACAAAATGCCCTGTATTCTCTCAAGTGTTTGTGAAAAAGACTTGATTTCTTTTGTTCTGGGTTTTCCTGGTCAATATGTCAAGAAGAGAAGAGAAACAATATTGTAAACTTGACCAACCAGTCACATTCATCCACTTACTAGTATTATATATCAAAAAGCAACACAGACAAACAGACAGCAACTTATACATTCATTGGTCAGTGCCACCCACTACTATCTCATTGGTTACACACACACTTAGGTTGCATCACCATTGGTCAGACACTAACATCCAGAGATTTTTGTCTCAAATAGCACAACATTAAACACAAAGACTAGTCAACCTTCATTAACTAACATACTAAACATACTTTTACTAGTCAAAATACTACCAGCTTCTCACAGACGATGCCATCCTGGGTTTGGTGCGAACCCATGCTTGTACACCACCGTCCTCCGCTTCCAGCGCTCCACCACACCATGCATTCAGTCCTTTCTTCACCATGCTTTGAGTTCACAGACCTTGCTTCTCCATACCATCACCTGTCTGCCCATCTTCAATCACATCTTCAACAAATTGAACCTTCCCTTCTTATGGGTGTTGTCTTGATCAAGGAGAGATCTGTTATCTAAGAAACTTTACGGGGACTCTTGGCCTCCACGCCCACTAAATCTTTGCCGCCCATGAGAAGATCGAACTATCTGCATGTTGTCAACGTGCTCAAAAGAGGACACATGTAAAGAATCGCGAGACACTTCACCACTGGCTACTGCATTCACGTACATGTGAGAGCCACATGCGATGAATCTAGCCGATCCACCTCGTAGGTGACAAGAAACTATCATCCAAAGTCCAAAATCCTTGTCATAATTCTCATTTTGCCCTAGGTTTTCCATATTAATGGGAGGATTAGACTCGATGCCAGCTTCAACCTCAGGTACTTCGGGCCTAGCTCTTGACTCAGGTGCAGCGAAGTCTCCTCGAGCGGAGCTAACATGTTCCGAGCCGTTGACCAGGGAAGAACCCTGCCAAAGCAAGCATGTCGCGTTACCATGCCCAATTAATCCACATTTATAACAGAACGTCAAAAGACGTTCATATTTAACTACAACAAAAACCTTGTGCTCATCATCGCCTATCCGAGAGGTTTTGATAAATCAAGCTCAACGCAAACTCTGGCATATTTTGCACGACTTAAATTCAAGATTTAATCATCAATTTTTAGTAATCTCCCAAAGTTGTTGACAATTCCCTATAGAACGTCTGCTTCCCACAATTCTACCGAAAGGTGATGTGGTTGCAGCCAGATTACTGCAGTCAAAAGCCGGGCATTGACAGGCTTAAAGAAAGCATGCCGTGATGAGAGTTGAAGCACTAGTCCGTTAAACGTCCATGGACCAGCAAACAAGATATTTTGCATAGCAAGTTGAGTTGCACATCTAATAAGGAAGTAACCATTGGGAAGGTCCGCAACGGTTACTTCTCCCCATTCTCTACACCTGGTGACCCAAACATTATTGACGATTTCCAGAGGAGGTGGTCTACCAAGAAATTTACCGTATAACGCATTAGCAAAACAATCCTGAGCACGGGAGCAAGTTTCTTTGTCAATACGAACGAAGTTTGAGACTGAAGATTTTAACTTTCCCAAAGCTGCTCTGAAGAACAGGGGAATAATCAGCGTTGACGCGTGAATTGCCAGCAACCACTGCCTAGCTCCACCTCATTGAAGTTCTAGCAAAGACACCAGGGGACGGAGCCGGGTGTGGACGTTTGTCTTAGAGTTGCTAAACCCTCCACTTTTTTATTACCAAAAAGTAGTTTTAACTTGGGTTTGTTAGTTCAAGATCATAAAGCCACTGTTATTAGCACTGGTAAAATAGATGTTGGATTTTTTTCATAATATTTTATTATTTATATAAATATACTCAACAATAAATTATAGAAAACATTGATATTAATAAACAACTATTAATAGCACAAATATTTTCATTAATTTTTATTTAATCAAAATTTAGCAAATTCCAAATAGAAGTTTTCCCTCAACCATATTATCTTGTCATAAGTTGTTTTATATTGTAAATAATAATAATATAATCATAATAATGATAATAATAACGACGATAATAACAATCATGACAACAATGATTATAATAATAATAATAACGAGAACAAGAATAATAATAATAATAATCATAATAAATATAATAATAATGATGATAACAATGTTAATGATAATAATCATAATAATAATAATAATAATAACAATAATATCGATAATAATAATAATGTTTAAAAAAATTAATATTAATAAACAACTATTAATAACTCCTCAAATTTTTTTATTAATTTTAATTTAATCAAAATTTAGCAACTTCCAAATAAAAATTTTCCCTCAAAATATTATCTTGTCGTAAGTTGTTTTAAAAGTAAATAATAATAACAATAATAATGATAATAATAATAATAATGATCATAAAACAATAATAATTAATGATAATAATAATAATAATTTTAAAAAACATTAATATTAATAAACAACTATTAATAATTGCACAAATTTTTTTAATAATTTTAATTTATTAAAATATAGTAAATTCCAAATAAAAGTTTTCCCTCTATCATATTATCTTATCATCAGTTGTTTTATAAGTATATAATAATAATAACTATAATAATGATAATAATAATCATGACAATGCCGACGACGACGACGACGACGACGACGACGACAACAACAACAACAAATAATAATAATAATAATAATAATAATAATAATAATAATAATAATAATAAGGCACCCTCAAATAGCTTCAGTTAACCTCCAGGGCCCCAAAAGATTGAAAGCGATCTCAAGATTTTTTTTTTATTAATATAGCAACTAATTAATGATAAAAAAAAATTGACTATTATCGATGCCTTTTTGGAAAAATTTGAAAACTTATGAAGTATTCTCCGTTTCTTTTTATCTATTATGGTTAATGAATCTCATGTATTCACAAAATTTTATAAAATATTAATGTTAAGGGTAATTTTGAAAAAAAAAATAATAAATGCTTTGGATTTGTAATAGATAAAAAGGAACGAAGGAGTATATTGCAATAAATGAAGGCATTCTGCATCACTAAATGATGAGGGGAAGAAACCACACACACATATATATATATATGCACTTGCATGCATGGGGTTGCAAATATATAACAATGCTATTCATCCCAAAATAGTGTCCCGAAACAACCCCGGAAGTGGGGTTGTAAAAAAAAAATATATAACCTAGAGGTGGAGTTTGTAACCCCACGTCCGGAGTGCGTTCGGGACACTATTTCGGGATGAATAGCACTACTCATATATATATATTTATATATATGCAGGTACGGAACCAGGACTTGATGGTAGAGGGGGCTGAAGCCTAAAGGCAAAACACAAAAATAAAAAGTAAAAAAATAATCTAATAAAATAATTATTTTAAATGAAGAATAATGTGCTAATATAACCAAAATTTGAATACACATATTAAAAAAATATAAAGTATAATTTAAAATTTTGTTATTACCGACAGAAAATATATGAGATTTTCAATAATTCAACTAATAAGAATACATCTCAAGTTTGTATTGTTTTTTAAAATATGGTAAAATTGATCCTCCTCACTACAAACAACCAAACTATTGTTTATAAAAAAACTTTTGTTGTTTCACTTTAGCATATATGGTACATTATAACATATATGTATATATGTTAGGCCTCATGATCAATTCAAACTTTTTTTAAATTACTAAAATTTGTATATATACATATATGTTCACATCAAGTGGGATTTGAACTTGGTTGGACCAAAAGATCCCATACCTTACGGATAAACCCACTAACCACTCAAGCACACCCACACTCCATACTTTGATGTGCCCAAATATTGTATTTTACATGAAATTAAGTATAGAAAAATCGAAAACCACAAAATCTTATATTGTTTAAAAAGTATTTTCTCCGGCGCCGAGGGGGGGCTTCAGCGCCTGCTAGCCCCCCTTGGTTCCGCCCCTGTATATATGGGCATATGGCTATATTTAAATGAGAAGTCTCATGACATCGAAGATAGAAACAAGCATGAGTACTAGCAACAGGAATAAATTGTATGTCATCATGAATTTGAATAATCGTATAAAACCAAAAATGATCCATTAATTGAAAGTAATGTATGAACATATGCTAAGATCAATAAATAACAACTGTAATGTAGGAGTAGTAATTATAATAGCTTTGTAATTGGACATTATAACTATTGGGGATTGGATCACACTAATAATAAGAATATGGAGAATTGTTTGAGCTTTTTCAGTAGAAGTATCATGTAGCAGGGTACCATTTCTATATACGGTCACCTATAGGGCACACACCAGCCCGCACGCCCTTTTGTACCCTGTACGGTCTTTTGTGTAGGTGCACAGTAGCCCGCACACTCTTCTGGTGACGTTGTCCGGCCTCGTATGTGCTCATGAGGCCGTATGGTTGCCTGTATGCTTCCCTAGACCTTCGAACAAAGCTCCAAAAACACCTCAACGCCCCATGAGTGTTAGAGCGAGATAAAAACTAACAAGACAAGCTAACAACACAATTTTAGCATGGAAAACCCCTTCAAATTGAGAGGAAAAACACGGGACTCCTTAGAGCATCTTAAACCTTTCACTGCATCAATAATGGGATATATAGGAGGGTTCTCTCCGGATACAACTAGAGGATTACAACAAGAAGGCATCAACAAGTCGAGAGCAAACCCACAACTAGACATACATCATCATCTAAATGATGGATACAATAAGATGACATCAAGAAAAGTTCAAAGGAAGATCTAACCTGGTAGATTAGGAGAGCAACCCGCAAGAATTCACTACCAGAAATCTAGGTGAAATCCAACATCGTTTTGCAGTTCTATCATCTTGATTGCTCAACCCTAATCCCTTTTCTCCTCTTCTTCTTCTTCTTCTTCTTCTTCTTCTTCTTCTTGGTTTCCTACCCTCTTTCTTCCTTTTTCCCCCTCTCTCTACTAACCCTCTTTCTCACTTGGCTTTCATTAACTTGGTAAAATGCCCACTTTGCCCTCAAGTGGCTTCCACTATTAATGTTTTTTTTTTCATTTAAGTATTGGGTTGAACCCAATTTTATTCTTCTAACCTACAAATGGGCTAAAACCCAACAATAACATATACCCAAAAAAATCTCTAAATTATACTTCATGGGGGGAAAAAATAGTGTGCATACACAATAAAGAAAACAATAAGCCTTAAATGAAAATATTTTAAAATAAACGTTAATGCATGCAACTAGTGCAGAAAGAACTTTGAAGTATAAAGTAAAAAAATTTAATTGGTAATGCTTGAATGCAAACTGTTAAGAAAGGAATTGATAAATGACGCACATTCTATTATTTTTAAAATCTATGAAATCTCTAAAGCAATATTTTATAAGGAGTATGTCTTGCTAAAAGTAAAAGAAAAGGGCATTTTATGACATCCAAAACTGAACACACAAGTTTTGGGACAAAAAAAAAAGAGAAAAGAATCAGAGCAAAACAAGAAGAAAATAACATTTCAGAGAAAAGCATAATCGTGCTTAAGTTGTGCAAATCACAAGAGTTGAGAATTCATGTGCACAGTGTAAACACTGCTCACTTTCTCCTTCACGGCTATGCAAAATGATGCAAGGGTGTGCTTTAGCCTGAGCAAATTACAAGACTGTAGCAATTTCAGCTCAACACGGGTAAGTCGTTCCTTGCACAGTCATGCTTTGGTAAAGCACGGCCATGTTCAAGGCTATACAGATTCCAAGCTTTGGTATTTTCCCCCGATTCGAGTCCTGGACTTCGTTAGAAAGTGCACGGCCTTAAACACGCCCTAAACAAGGCCATGCACTAGTCATACTTTCAATTAAAATCCCGAAAGTTAGGTTTTCAAGGGGAATTTTTGGTGGAGAATCAATATGATAGCTAGGGTTTGAAGGTTGAGCTAAAGGCAGCCATTGAAAGATGGTTTGACGCCATTCTTGCAGTCCTTAGGCATCACAATTGATGACTTGGTATGCTCCAACCTTGGAGTTCCATTGCATCCATTGGGAAAGTTTGAGAGAGTCTTTACTATGAAGTCAAATTTGTCTCTAATTTTGGATTATATTTGGTTACTTCTTAACATGAGAAACTAAACTGTTATTTGGTTCCTTGTGCCATGAATCCTAAGACTATTTGTATTTGATTTTCTTTTTTTTTTTTTCTATGAGTATTCTTGCAAATCTTCTATGTTGCATAATGCTTACAATTGCTAGTGTGAGAGCCCCAATTGTATATTTGATTAAGGTGATTAGAATTGAGAAATCAATCATGTTAAGTCACACATAGAAGATAAAGCTTAAGTGCACACTTAGAGATAAGGTATATGGTGCCAAACTCTCCGGATTAGAGTTAAACCTAATAGAAGGATTCACGGAGTGTCATGAAATCATAGTGAAATGATCTGTTACTATATGGGTTTGGGTTGATAGCTTGGACTGAAGGGATTAACTAATTTTGGAATCTACACAGTCCAAGAGTGCTCAACAATAGTCAATATAGGAAATCATTGCAAGGAAGTCTTGAGTGAATTGAGTCCAAGGTACCACTTCATCTCCTGATTTTATCCCAAATTCGTCATCTCTCTTGCTTAACTTTCAATTTTCTTAATTAGGGTTAGCAACACCAATCCTTTTCTTCTAGCTAGATAATAGAGGGTGAATTAATACTAGGAATGCTAGTCCTTGTAGATTCCTTCTAGACCTTTTATAGAAGGAATGTTAGGGAAAACTAGGGCTTTGAATTGTATTCGAATTAAGATAGTGTGGATGCACAACAATCACAAATAAAAACAAAGTCAAGGTTAAAGAGAAGAATAATATAGATCCAAGAAAGGTATATGGCAGTGAAGAACTAAAGCTTCAATTCCCAATGTTCAGCAAGAAAAGTGGAGGTGAGGAAAGATCGTAGTAGATCTTGAAGAGGTGAATGGCAATAGCGAACAAGTGCTTTGATCCCCGATGACCAACAAGAAAAGTGTCTAAAGAGAAATGTAGTGTGGAACTAATGGGTAGAGGTATCCTCTCTATAGAACTCTTAAATTCCTCATGGATGTCTTTCCGAATCCTGGATTTCACTTTATGGCTGATTTGGCCATAAAACCAAATCCTGTATTTTTAGCCAGTTAAAGGATTTAGCTGGTCAAACAAGGGATTTTAGCCAATAATTTATTTCCAAATTACAACAAAATAGACACAGGCCGAGTTTCATTGAATATTTCTTCAAAAAAATTTTTTAAATATAACTATGCATAAATGAGTTTATGAACACTCATAGTATGCTCTCCAATTGTATATCATTATTATTATTTTCAATCTATCATGAACCAACAAACATTAGGTGACTACAAGAGAGTTACCTCAATGAACAGTTAGAAAGTTATTGAATCACAAATCTTGGGATATATGATTCGTACAGGAGTGACGAGTCGAGCTCTCAGTCACACTAGTTAGTTATATAGCAAGAAGATGATACCTTGCGCTCCACATACATCAAGGGCTACAACACATGCCTCTACCCTGATTTTAACCACCTTAATTTCTCCGAGCAAACGATTTTGTTGAGAACCTATGAGTCTGTCATTGAGCTCTTAGTCGCACTACTCACTCAATATGACGAGATTGTTTTTAAGTCGCATTATTTCTCTATCGAGCGAGATACACCACTCACTCACTTCATGAAGAAACAAGGTTCTGTTCTCCATCATAAAATTATTAAATAAATAAAAATACCACAAGGTTCTCTATCATTTTATATTTTTATTTCTCCGATAAATAAATATAAATATAAAATTATATTAATAAATTTTCATCTAAATATTCAAAATTATTAATATTATTAAATTTTATTTGGCAGCACTCACAACATGATTAATGGTGGAACTTTTGAGTTTTTGGGTAAAAATAGCACGACCCTTGAAGTATATTTTGATATAACTTTTAATATTATTCAATTTTTTACACAGTTCATTTTTATTCTCACAATCATTTCTATATTCACAATCTTTTAAGTATATTTTGATATATATTTTAATATTATTCAATTTGTTTACACAGTTCATTTCTATTCTCACAATCATGCACTTAAATATGAGAATATCTATTATTATTAAAAATGATTAGTATTACAATAATTACTATAAAGTTATACTAAATAGGTAGGAATTTATATAGAACAAGTATAAATTAAGTTTTACTAGATACACACAAATTTATATTTATTAGATAGGAACTTACAATAAATGGGCAGGGAGTTGTTATACTGAACAAAATAACCTCAACTTATCATGTCCAACATCTTGGTTATAGGCAGTATTTGAAAATCACCATATAGCATCTACACTTCATAAGAAACGACTTTTCTATTCATCATAAACATCAAAGAAGTCTATACAAGCCAGAAAAATTCACAGAAGATGGAAAACACAGTAGAAATTAAGAAAAAATTCTTTTAAACTAACAATACACAAGACTATATAACCTAATTGAAAGTTCAATGCTCAAAACGAAATAACTAGGTGACTAAGCTAGCCATGTGCAGCAACCCGGTGCATCAAACCGCTTATCAACCTTGCCTCGAGCTAAAACGTACCTCTTTGATTGATCAAATCTAGACCACACGATCACAATTCAACCCCAATGCTTGCCTTCAACCCTGATGCTTGCCTTTCTCTTCAGCCTCGAACTTATGCTAATCCCCTTGATGGATTAGATCACAGCCTTCCATTTTTTCCCACTCAGACTTCAATGGAAATACCCAATTTTCAAATACTGAAGACCAGCTTACCCTTTAATCAAAAAGTATTTACACTAGGACAACCAATTGCTTCAATGCCTTAATTCTTCACTTCATTCTTTCTGAAATTCTGCAGAGCTTCAATCAATTCTAATAGAATCCCCCCTTGATTGAAGCTGACAAACACCCATATCACTTCTAAATTGCTTGTGTTTCTAAATACTCAAACATTTTGTGAATATATCAGCAACCTGCACATCAGTTGAACAATAATTCAATTATGTCTTCTTCTTTGTCACAAGTTCTCTAATATGATGAAATTTAACATCCATATGTTTTATTCTGCCATGGAGAGTTGGATTCTTAGCAATGGCTATGCAGGACTTATTATCACACCAAATCTGAGTTATTGCTTCATGATCCAATCCACAGTCACTCAAAATTTTCTCCATCCACAAACTTTGACAACAAGCTAAACTCAATGAGATATACTCAGCCTCAGTAGATGATAAGGCCATAGTTTCTTGTTTCTTTGAAACCCAGCAAACAACACTTGAGCCTAAATTAATAACATATCCTGATGTGCTATTTCTATCCTTTCTATCACCACACCAATCACTATCACAATAGCCTTCAAACACACACTCAACTCCACTGTTATACTGAATACCATAATCAAAAGAACCAACAATATACCTTAGCACTTGTTTAGCAACTCCTAAATGAATTTTTGTAGGACATTGCATATATCTGGATAGCTGATTTACTGCATACACAAGATCATGCCTAGTGTGAGTTAAATACATCAGTTTACCAATCAATTTCCTATAGAGAGTTGCATCAGTCATTTCTGCTTCTTGAGTTAGCTGTAGCTTACTACATTGATTCATTGGTACATTTACTGGCTTACAACCCTGCATATGAAACTGTTTTATCGTATCCTTGGCATATCTCTTCTGTGATACATGCACACCTTGGATACTTTGATGAATCTCAAGGTCTAGGAAATATTTGATCAATCCTAAGTCTGCCATTTCGAATTCCTGTTTTATAGCTGCTTTAAACTCCTTCACCAGCTTCACTGATGATCCTAACTAGATTAGGTCATCAACATACACAAATATCAGTAATATATCAGCTTTATTACTAGCCTTTCTATATAAAGTGTGTTCTGTCTCTCTTTTGCAGAAATTATGAGAATTAAACCAGCCATCCAACCTTGCATACCAGGCCCTTGGGGCTTGTTTTAGTCCAAACAAGGCTTTAAACAATCTGTAAACCTGATTTTCCTTTCCTTGAACTTCAAAACCCTTTGGCTATGAAACATATACCACTTCTTCAAGTGTGTCATTCAGAAATGCAGATTTGACATCCAATTGATGAATTGGCCAACCTCTTTGAGCTCCAAGTGCTAACAACATCCTAACTTCTTGCCACAGAAGCAAAGACCTCTTCATAGTCAATTCCAAACTCTTGAGCATAACCCTTAGCAACATGTCTAGCTTTGTATTTCTCTACCTCACCATTTGGCTTCAGCTTGGTTTTATACACCCATTTAACTCCAATTATATACCTTCTTTTCTGCAAGTAATTCACAAAGTTTCCAAGTGTTATTCTTTTGAATTGTTTCAATTTCATCTGACATTACTTGTCTCAAATGCATTGATTTTTCTGCCTCTTCATAGCAACATGGATCAGTCACATTCAAGGCAAAGTAACAACTCTTATACAAATCTTTCAATGTCCTGACCTTCAGTATTGGTGATTCATCAATGCTAGAAATAGTTCTTGAACACTCCCGAGCCGCAGAAGTGTTATTTTCATTACTACTACTAGTTCCTGAACTTGAGCTACTTGAGCCACTTACTTCTTCAATTATCTAATTCTCTACAACTGCGTCTTCTTTTCTTTCTTGCAACACAATTAATTTGGATGAAGCCTCATTTCTAGCTGTCCAGGACCAGTATTCTGATTCATTCAACTTTACATCTCTACTGATTATAACTTGCCCAGTTTCAGGTAAATAAATTCTATAGGCCTTTGCATCTGTACAATACCCAATGAAGACTCCCTTCACAGCCCTATCATCCAATTTCTGTAATTTCTGCACAGGTACATCAACCAAGGCCACACAACCAAACACCCTCAAATGAGTTACCTTTGGTTTCACATCAAACCAAGCTTCATGGGATGTCTTTCTCCACACTGCAAAGGTTGGAGACACATTAGACAAGTAAGTTGTTGTTACTATTACCTCAGCCAAGAAACTCTTAGGCAAATTAGTAGTTTTAAGCATGCTCCTGGCCTTCTCTACAAGTCTCCTATTCTTCCTTTCAGCAACACCATTCTGCTGGGGAGAATAGGGGGTTGTTAATTCATGTTTAATTCCTTTCTGCTCACAGAAATCCTAAAATTCATTTGATACAAACTCTCCACCTCTATCAATTCAAAGAATTTTCAGCTAATTTCCAGACTGTCTCTCCACCATTGGAACAAATTTTTGAAAGCAATTGAACACTTCATATTTGAATTTCAAAATGTACACCCAGCACATCGTTGAGAAATCATCAATGAAGAGCAAAAAATATTTACCTCCACCATTAGATTCTGTCTGCATAGGGCCACACACATCAGCATGCACTAGATGAAGCCTTTTCCTAGCTCTCCAAGATTTACCAGACTGAAATGGAAACCTTGCTAGCTTTCCAAATATACATTATTCACAAAAATTCTTTTTCTCAATTTCAGGTGAACCCAGAACCATTTCCTGCTGTGCAAGCACTTTCAAACCCTGAAAATTCAGATGCCCATATCTCTTATGCCACAATACAGCCAATTCCTCATTCTTTGCCAAATTGACTTGCTCTTGACTAGCAAATTCCACAAGAAACAAGTTGTTATTATTCTTCTGAATTCTGAACAAAATTCTCCCAGTGCTTCCAACTCTAATTATACATCCATAGTTTTTACTGAAATTAACATCATAGCCATCTTTATTGAGTTGTCCTACACTTAATAAATTATGAGCCAGTGAAGTAACATACTAAACACCATTAATCAATCTCAATTGTCCATAAAACATTCTGATTGCAACTGAACCTCTGCCACACACATCAACCTCTTTATCATCACCAAGTCTGACTTTATGCTGCAATGTTTCATCTAAATTTTGAAAGAGCTCCCTTCTTCCAGTCATATAACTAGATGTCCCACTATCCAACAGCCAGATAGAAGGACTCTCCATTCCTTACCCATTATGAACCATAAACAAATGCCCATAATCACCAGGATTTGGTACATTAGAAGAACTTCCTGCTTCACTTACATTTTTATCTTGTGTAGACCAACAGTGTGATTGATAGTGCCTATACTTCTTGCATTTGTAACACTAAACATTTTGCAAATTTTCTTTGTTAAACCTCTACCCAAGTTGCCTCTGACCTCTACTAAATCTGTCAAATGCCCTTGAGCCACACCTCTGCTACTTTCATTAAAATTCTATTGCCTTTACATACTTGGTCTTTGATTACCTCCTCTTAAATTAACACCAACTCTTCCTCTACCTCTGAATCCTCCAAATCTACCTCTTCCTCTCCAATAAGTTCTACCACCTCTTGAATCTCCCTACATCACAAATGCTTCAGGTCTTTAAGGTCTTTCAGTAAACTGATTAAACTTGGCCTCATGTGCTTGAAGAGAGCCACTCAATTCATCAAGTGTTACTTTAGACATGTCCCTAGCTCTTCAATTGAAGTCACTGCATGCACAAATCTTGATGATAAACTTCTCATCACCTTCAAGACCACTTCAGTATCTTTTAATTCACTTCCCATTCCTCTTATCTAATTCACTACAGCTAACACTCTTGTAATATAATGTTGATTGTCTCCTCTTCCTTCATCTGCAATAGATCAAAATCTTTGCCTCAAATTTTGCTGCCTAACTAACTCCATCCTTAAAGTACACTGGTTCTCGTGTTTGATGTGATCCCATACCTCCTTTGCTGAATCAAACCTTATACTTCTGTGTAGAATTGTTTCATTTACTGCTTGTTGTAATAAAAAGAGAGCCTTGGCGTCATCTTCAACTTATTTTTCTATTGGCTCTTCTGCACTAATTCCTTCATCTATTACCTTCCACAACCTCTGAGACCTAAAGAAGGTCTTCATCTTGTAACTCCAATGTTCATAACCTTCACCTCTGAAAACAGGTAGCAAAGTATGAGATATGTCTGGTGTTGGAGCTGAAGTTGAGCTAGAAGCCATTTCTTTAGTAGATTTAATCTCTTCCTTTCTCATAGATAGATCTTAAATCACTTTTCACAGAAACTCTAGCCAACACAAAACCCCACACATACAACAATCAAATCTCAGTAGCAAAAACAACTTCAAACTCCTTCAACACCACACATACACTACCAAAAATAGCAGATCACAAAGAACAGCCTAGAATGAACATCATATAGCTCTAATACCACTGAAAATCACTATATAGCATCTACACTTCATAAGAAATGATTTTTCTATTCATCATAAACATCAAAGAAGTCTATACAAGCCAGAAAAATTCACAGAAGATGGAAAACACAGTAGAAATTCAGAGAAAAAATTCTCTTAAACTAACAATACACAAGAGTATATAAACTAATTGAAAGTTCAATGCTCAAAATGAAATTGACTAGGTGACTAAGCTAGCCATGTGCAACAACCCGATGCATCAAACCTCTTATCAACCTTGCCTCGAACTAAAGCGCACCTCTTTGATTGATCAAATCTAGATAACACAATCACAATTCAACTCCGATGCTTGCCTTCAACCCTGATGCTTGCCTTTCTCTTCAGCCTCGAACTTATGCTAATCCCCTTGATGGATTAGATCACAGCCTTCCATTTTTTCCCACTCAGACTTCAACAGAAATACCCAATTTTCAAATATCGGAAAAGACCAGCTTACATCTTAATCAAAAAGTATTTACACTAGGACAACCAATTGCTTCAATGCCTTAGTTCTTCACTTCATTCTTTCTGAAATTCTGCAGAGCTTCAATCAATTCTAACAGTATTGATGCTTCTTTAGTTCAAGCATTGAATGATTCTACCATATCAATGCCCAGTTCACCTAATCTATTGCCATGAATGCGGTAATTGTACTAATGTTCTTGGTTAGCCTTCTCTTATAACCATTTGTAAGCATACTTTAAAATACCTATTAGCTCATTTACCCCTCTTTGTATTCCCTCCTTATGAGTGTGAAGGCTATTCTATTGAACAAGCTTATACAATCTTGCGTAAGGGGCTTTAAAATACATGCTAAAGCTTTATGGAAGTTTGCCTCCAAGTGCCAAAAAGAGTATCAATGAGGTGAACCTAGGAAGAGATTCACAATATCATTTATCAAGCACTTTCATCTGTCAAAAACAAATATGTAGGTCTTATCACACCCATTAACTATGATTGAGTGCCTCACTTAAATTCTATAAAAACCACGTCTAGTTGTCATCTATCTCTTTATCAATAAAATGAAAGAGACGCCCAAGAATCCCTCATTTACATCTTTCTAGATTGTGCTTAATAGTGATTCCCCATACTTCCCAAGCATATATGTACCATCAACAAACAATAGAGGCCTACAGCCAACGGCCTTCGGGTCTATTGGTACACGGGTCGCCGATAGAGCTCTCACCGAGTGGTGAGAGTTCGATTCTTGGCTGAGGGCACATTTCTGGGAGTTGTGAATAGTGATTGTGTACGGGTGGTTCCAGCGCCCACGTGAGCGCGGCCCCGTCCCCACTTGTTCCACCGAGGCTTGTGCACGTCCCTGTGTCTCTAGTGGGTTCGCCCCACTCCTCTTCCCAAAAAAAAAACAATAGAGGCCTACAAATATACTTGAAACCATGTTAAGAGACTTTGATGTAGAAGAATGCTCATGCAAAACAATCGTCTTCATTCTTAGTTTTGACCGCGTTGACTCTATTTGCTTTTCCTTCTTGATATACCTTAATAGCCAATCATAGCTCACGATAATAGAACTAATAAGTACTTATTTTGTGACCTCCTTACTACTCAATATAAATTTGTATGGCCAAGCAACACAAAGGTCATAAAGAATGCCATGACTCATATCGATGGTTTTGTACATTTGGTATCATTGACCTTCTATAAAATATGCCTAATGACCACTTCTTCAATTCCTTTGGGATGGGATGATCCTATAATTCCACCATTATAATTGTGTATTGAACTTAATTTTTTATCTTAAATTTACCATAGTCGCCATCCTTAGGTAGACAAATGCATCATTAGCAATCTTTTTTAGAACAACATAAAGTTACTCTATCCTTACCATTCTTAATATACTCAAAATAACAATTCTGTGATATTATGAAGACCATAAATTCTCCTTGAAATGATCCCAATCCAAAAAACTCATACCAACAATAGAAATAGTAGTTGCTAGTCGAAAGGGTAGTGTATGGAAATCAAATCACTGTTAGCTTCCCCGCTCAGGCTGGAAATTAAGTTGCATAGATTCATTTTGATGAAAATTGCAATTGTTCCATAAATGTTCAACCCTTAGAGCAGTGAATAAAAACATGTTAATAGACAATTATAATACTATGTCATCCCCTACTAAGCATCAACCAAGAGATTGCAACTAGCTGGATGCAGATCTAAATCAAAGACTTGACATTCCAATAGTTATTGGCACATATCCGAACAACGATACAAAAAATAAAAACCCATAGAAGGATCCATTGAACATTTACATAGATATAAAAGCTTCATAACTAAAAAATAGTGTTAAAAATATAAAAAGATAAACACACAATCAAAACACAACTAATTGACCACTAAATTTCTACATGTATGCCTTAACAAGGTAATAGACATCTAATAAATGGCATTACATTTTGGACAAAAATAACCACCTACCACTTAGAACACTTAGTCATGGCTCATTGAATGTCTACACCATCTAGGTGGACACCTAATTAAAAAAAAAAAAAAATTCACACCCCAAAACTGTAGGGATAATAAATCTATAATTAACTATTAATTTTCTTCAAACTATACAGCAAACCAAGAAATACAAACACACAAATAATACGTTTGCTATAGTTACGTGGCAGGCAAAGGTCTCTCTGTTGTTCACTCTACCTTCTTGAACTACGTGTTCACCACTTGCTCATTGTACAAATTATGGATGCTATACATCATCTCGAAATCCCCATCACTGTCAAACCTACATGTAATATTCTGGTTATTAGGGATGTTATTCTTCACTTTTATAGTGCTTAATTGCAACCTCATCTGTTGCACTTGCTATCCAAATTATTTTCGAGTAGAGATTAAAGGTGTGAAATATGAATTCATGGATGATAGATGTAGTGGCCACAAAGAATTATAAACAAAATTAAGAGCTAACAGGCCAGTGCAAATATTAAAAATGTGTGTTGAGATGTTTATAAATGTCCTAAGATCTATAGAGGCTATTTTCTCAATATATATATATATATATATATTAGATACTTATATATAATAAAATTCAATCAACATATATGTAGGTCTACTGGCAACTAAAAGTGGCTCTGTGCCGTTGGCAATCTGTGAAGAGGGGAGAAGAAGGTTTGAAAGCAGGGAGAAGGAAGGGAGGGAGAAGAGAAAGTAAAGTTTGGGAGACAATTTTCTGCCTTCCTATCATTCATTACTGGCTATAAAGCCGTTCAAACACAGTGCTGCCCTCTTGGGCAAAGTTCCCACTAACTGATACAGTTTGTTCCACTTCGAATACAAAATTATATTACTGACATCAGTCATATTGATTCCCATAATAACCCTTCATCTCAACCCATCACAAAATCTCTAAACTTTGTGACGCGTGTAGATATCCGACCAGTCCGATCAGATCTTCTAGGATTAATTTCTGTGCCTTCTTCATCACATTCCACGTTTCTCCCAAATTTATTGCTCCCTTTGACTTGGTCAATCGGCACATTAACCGGCTCACCAAGATGGGCCTTGTCCTCAAGGCTAATATCAGGAAAACGTTGCTGAAGATCATGTTCAAACTCCCAGGTGGCGTCGGCAGCGGATTGATGTTCCCACTGCACTAGAAGTTGACAGACCGACTTCCCTTGATTCATGATAGTACGGGAGCGAAGAATGGAAAATGGATGGAAAACTGGCTGCTGAGCATGGAATGTGGTGGGAAGGGGAAGCTGTTGAATTTCCGGATCGCCAAAGCAATGTTTCAGTTTGGAGACGTGGAAGACGTCATGAATTTGCACATCAGGTGGAAGGGCTAAGCGGTAGGCAACCTCACCAATTCGTTCAAGTATCTTAAAGGGTCCGAAGAAACGTTTGGATAGTTTGTGTGTGGGTCGCCGGAGAAGGGAAACTTGCCGATAAGGCTACAATTTTAAAAACACCCAATCGTTTACAGCAAAAGTAACGTCGAGACGTTTTGAATTGGCCTTGTTGCGCATCCGGTTCTGTGCGCGCGCAAGGTTATCTTTGAGGGTGCGTAAGACGGATGTCCGATTGATTAAAAGGTCGTCCACCGCGGGGCTGGATGCTGTGCCGGCAGTGTAATCAAGTATTATAGGGGGTGCGCGACCGAAGACGACTTCAAATGGAGACATTTTAGTGGAAGAGTACCATGCTGTGTTATAATGAAATTCGGCCCATGATAAGAATTGAACCCAATGGCGGGGATTGTCGGAGGTGAAGCAGCGTAAATAATCTTCCAAATAGCGGTTGACGATTTCAGTCTGGCCGTCGGAATGAGGGTGATAGGCACTGCTCATGGATAAGTGTGTGCCTTGCAAACGGAATAATTCTTGCCAGAATTGGCTAAGAAAGAGTGGATCGCGATCAGAAATTAGTGAAGCTGGGACACCATGGAGACGAACAACATCGCGAACGAAGATCTCAGCAACTTTGAATGCTGTAAATTGAGCAGGCAATACAGAAAAATGCGCCTGTTTGGAGAGGCGATCCACAACGACGAGAATCACTGACATGCCGGCTGAGGGTGGGAGATGGGTGATGAAATCTAATGAAGCAGATTCCCAAATATGGCCAGGAGGCTGCAGTAAGCCTTGAGGAGCATGGTTAAAAGATTTAACGGTTTGGCAAGTAGTGCAGCAATTGATGAAGTCATGGACTGAAAGTTGCATATCAGGCCAATAAAAGGTAGTGGAAAGCCGCCGATATGTACGAGTGATCCCTGCATGGCCCCCCGTAGGCGTGTTATGAAATTCAGCTACAATTAGTGGTTGTAAGGCTGATCCTTTGGGTATGAAGATTTTGCCTTTGTACAGTAGAACACCGTCACGGCTGGTATAGTCTGGGTGAGCCTCTGGTTGTTGCTGGACATTGGTAAGAAGTGAGGCCGAAGGAGAATCATCTTTGTAAAATTGGCGGAGGGCTATCCAAAGGCCTGGGACTAGGTGAGAGGCAAGAAGAGAGAGACACGTGGGTGGCGGTTCATCATGAAGGCGAGAGAGAGCGTCGGCTGGCCGATTTTGGATGCCCGGCTTGTAGATGATATCGAACTCGAAACCTAACAGTTTTGTTAGCCATTTATGTTGATCAGGAGTTTGAACTGTTTGGTGCAATAATGAGCGAAGACTTTGATGATCAGTGTAGACAATAAACCACCGGCCCAAGAGATATTATCGCCACCGACGAACGGACTCCGTGATGGCGTACATTTCTCGGGTGTAGGCTGAAGAAGATCGCAGCCGTGGGGTCAGGCGCTTACTGAAGTAGGCGATGGGGTGATTGTCTTGGAGTAATACAGCCCTAATGCCGGTCGCTGATGTATCCGTTTGGAGTTCAAAAGGTCGAGTGAAATATGGGAGTTGAAGGACAGGGGTGCTAGTGAGAGCAAGCTTTAACTCATGGAAAGCGTTGGCGGCTGAATCAGTCCAAATGAACGCGTCTTTGTGAAGAAGATCAGTTAAGGGAGCAAAGATGGTTGCATAGTTTTTCACAAAACGGCGGTAATACCCAGAGAGTCCCAAAAATCCCCGTAAGTTGCGCAACGTCCTGGGTAGTGGCCAGTGTTGTATAGCTTGAATCTTGCCAGGATCGACCTGTACGCCTTGGCCAGAGATTTTGTGGCCGAGATAATCAATGCTGATACAGCCGAATGCACACTTGCTAAACTTGGCATATAATTGGTGAGCTTGAAAAAGAGCAAAGATCGTTTGCAAATGTTGGATGTGTGCCTCCAATGAAGCACTATAAATGAGCACATCGTCGAAGAACACAAGGGCAAATTTGCGCAATGTAGGCCGGAAGATAGAATTCATGAGTGCTTGGAATGTGGAGGGCGTGTTTCGAGAGTCCAAAATGCATCACGAGGAACTCGTAATGTCCATCATGCGTGCGAAACGCTGTTTTTTCAATATCAGAGGGGTGAATGCGTACCTGATGGTATCCGGAACGGAGATCAAGTTTGGAGAAGACACGGGCGCCGGTGAGTTCATTAAAGAGCTCCTCAACTGTAGGAATAGGAAAACGGTCCTTAACGGTGACAGCATTTAGTGCTCTGTAATAGACACAGAATCGCCAAGTACTGTCTTTCTTCTTGACGAGAATCACCGGTGACGAAAATGGGCTAGAACTTGGGCGGATGATACCCTCCCGGAGCATGTCACCCACAAGCTGTTCGATCTCTGTTTTTTGGAAGTGAGGGTACCGATATGGACGAACATTCACTGGTACGGTGTGCGGAAGCAAGGAAATCCGATGGTCAAAGGCTCGGACAGGAGGGAGGCCTGCAGGTGATGAGAAAATGGAGGCATACCCGGTCAAGAGGGATTGAACTTGGTCAACGAAGGTAGAAGGGGTAGTGGAATCCACATGTGGTGCGAAAATTGGGTGACTGTCATCGTTGACCGTGGTTAAGGAGATGGATAGATGGAGAAATTGGCTAGTGTGGGTACGTATATGGCGCTTCAAGGCTGATGCTACTATGACCTGGGTGTCTTTGGTCGACAGCCCCTGAAGCCGAATGCGGGCGCCACTATAGTCGAACTCCATCCACAAATCTTTGTAATAAAAAAGAGTTGGGCCCAGTCCAGCCAACCAATGGACTCCCAGAACTACATCAGGACCAAAGATTGGCAACAAGAGGAGATCAACCGGAAACACAACGTCCCCAGCTGTAATGGAACGTGAAGGCTTTCCCCACCGCATTGTATGGGAAGTCCAAGGTGGGTTGCCCACCGTGATTGAATAAAGTTGTTGGTTGAGCCACCATCGATGAAGACCACGACATCCTTACCGTGGATTTGACCGGCAAGTTTCAATGTAGACGGAACTGTAAAACCATTAAGTGCATGATAGGATATGCATGATGTATCATTGACAATGGCCTCACGGGGAGGTGGATCAGGTTCTGGGTCTGGTAAGTAGAGTTCTGGTTCGGCAGGGTCGGGGGATGGATCGTCATCTTCATCAGCTAGTAAACATAAAAATTGAGGAGGGGTACAGCGATGTCCACGGGTGAACTTAGAATTGCAGTTGAAACACAATCCCTGTTCTCGGCGAACAACCATCTGTGCGGGAGTTAACTTCTTAATGGGCATCACCCCAGATGCTGCGGGCGGAGATCGGTTAGGTGGAGCTAGGGTAGTAGGTGCTGGTAGGTGAGGAGGTGGACGGAAGGACCCAAAGCGAGAGGGAGGGACAGAGAGACGAGCAACATTACATTTATCTTCTAAAAGTTGAGCCATTCCCATGGCATCGTGAAGAGATGTCGGCTTTAAGATATACAATTCGCGCTGAATGTCATCTCGCAAGCCAGACAGAAAACAATTCAATAAACTGGTAAGGCTGAGTCCCTGAACTAGGGTTGAGAGGCATTTAAACTCATCGAGGTAAGCTGTGACTGTGGAACTCTGTTTGAGCTTGAAGAGTTGAGCTTCATGGTTTATAAATGTAGAGGGGCCAAACCGGAGTTCCGCGTGTCGACTAAAATGTTCCCAAGTTATGATCTGGTGTGTGGAGGAGAGCCAATGATACCACTGTATGGCCTTGCCGGTCATATAGAAGGCCGCGATGTCGATCTTCTGGTCAGGTGGGATATGATGATAGGTGAAAAAATGCTCGATTTGGAAAAGCCACGAGAGGACATGCTCGCCGGTAAACAAGGGCACTTCCAATTTGGGTAGGCGTGTAGGGGATGAAGGTCTTGTCATAGTGAGAGAGGCGATGGGAGGTGGTGGTGAGGTATGTGAGTCTTGAGTGGGAGGTGGGCCTACAAGGAGGGGAGGTGAAGGTAAAAGAGGTGGAGCGGAAGCACGATCAAGTTTGGTGAGCTTTGACATCATGCCGGACATCACCGATTGCTGCATAGCCATGGATTTTTTCATGTCGTTCAGTGAGGGTGGACAGCTGGTCGTCCATGGCGCGGGAGCGTGTCTTGATGGGTTTCGTCATGTGGCGAGAGGTCAATGAAAGCACCAATGTGCCGTTGGCAATTTGTGAAGAGGGGAGAAGAAGGTTTGAAAGCAGGGGGAAGGAAGGGAGGGAGAAGAGAAAGTAAAGTTTGGGAGACAATTTTCTGCCTTCCTATCATTCATTACTGGCTATAAAGCCGTTCAAACACAGTGCTGCCCTCTTGGGCAAAGTTCCCACTAACTGATACAGTTTGTTCCACTTCGAATACAAAATTATATTACTGACATCAGTCATATTGATTCCCATAATAACCCTTCATCTTAACCCATCACAAAATCTCTAAACTTTGTGACGCGTGTAGATATCCGACCAGTCCGATCAGATCTTCTAGGATTAATTTCTGTGCCTTCTTCATCACATTCCACGTTTCTCCCAAATTTATTGCTCCCTTTGACTTGGTCAATCGGCACAGGCTCCCAATGATGGAATGTATAGCCTAAGTGACAACTAAAGTCACTCATAGCAACAAAAATTCTATATAAACTTTATATAGATATTTTAAAAACATTAACTAAAAACAAAAGTAAAATAAAAACAATTACTTTATATTATAGGAAAGAC
Source organism: Dioscorea cayenensis subsp. rotundata (assembly GCF_009730915.1). Classification (NCBI taxonomy): domain Eukaryota; kingdom Viridiplantae; phylum Streptophyta; class Magnoliopsida; order Dioscoreales; family Dioscoreaceae; genus Dioscorea; species Dioscorea cayenensis. Next base: position 9,637,592 of record NC_052475.1, read on the forward strand.
AAATAAAAAATACCATCATTCCAAACCCTCTGAGTGTAAGAGGATAACTGTGAAAACTTATGAGACATAGTTTTTTTAATTGGATTCTCATCATTAGTTTGGACTTCCGCATGCATGAGGATTAAAGGCATTAAGTAGTTTCTCATTCTCACCATTCATAATAACTCAATTCCCTCTTGTTAGATGGTGCAAAGAGCTGGAATTAATCTTCTACACATATGTTTAAGTTGATTTTTTTTCATAAACATGTAATTTATTTTTATTTTAAAAATATTTGAGTGGGTCAACCGGGTCAAAATAGGCTTGTGAGGAGCACGTTCCTGTCGTTTCTACTCTACTGACAAGTTTTTCATTCAAGGCTGCAGGCTTTATAAAAGGGAAGGATAGGATGGAGAGTGAGAAGGATAGTCACGAAGTCAACCAAGTGAGGCCTTCTCTAGGGTTATTAGGAGAGGCTGGGGAGTTGCTCGGACTTCTCATATGTTTTTTTTTTTTTAATTTTTTTTAATAATTTAATTTTTTAGGAAAAGAGCTCACAACTCACAGAGGTATTTTATTGATAAAAAAACAAATTACAAAAGTTCATATTACAATCAAAAGCAAACAAAAACAGAAGAAAGAAATGAGCAAATAGTCAAGTACACAATGAGAAAAAATTAACATGCAAAACCATTAGCTCTAATACTCTTCATCAGCCATTTAGGCAGCTCCCTTCCATGGTGAAACAGAGTTACTTCATGATGATTAAGACCATGAATTGATATAGAAAAGGTAGCCGATTTCAGCACATTGGGATAACTTGCAAGCATGGATTGCCCATTTCGACTATGAGGTCTTTAATGGTATCAATTTGCAGGTTCAATCTCCAGGCTTCCAAAAAATTCCTTGCTGCACAGCCTTGAGAAATACTGAACAAGGTGATAAAATAGTCTTGATGTTCATTCTCTAATTAATCCTACCCTGCAAGGAAAAACACAGAACTTTGGCTTCTGCATCAACAACAGAGTCTGCAGGGCAACCACAGCATCCAGCACAAATCAGATTTGAATAAGAATCAGCAACAATGAAACCAAGTTTAGCAATAAAAAAGTTCTTCATTGTAGACTGCAGCAATGAACATAATCGGGCCGCCAGCTATGGAAAAATTGTTCAATATAAAGTTTTTTCCAAGTTGAAGAGAAGAAGAAAAGAAATACTCCCTGACATGCCTGGTTGCCCTAGAAGAAATATTGTGACAGTCCAATTGTTCGTTATTGAAAATTTTATTACATCTAGCTTTCCATATGAACCACACAGTGGAAGCTATCACATATTGAGTATAGTTATCGTTACCAGTCAATTCTTGATTCAACCATAATCCCGAAGAAACCCCATCAAATAGATTTATAGGCTTCCTAACATCAGAACATGTTAGTTTCCAAATCTCTTGAGACAGGTGACAATTAAGAAATAAATGTTCAGCAGTCTCAACATTCAAATTACAAAAAGTACAAAATGCTTGAGGGCCCAAATTCATTTTATAATGATATTCATGAGTTTTGACAACATTATGAAACAATAACCACAAGAAATATTTGACTTGAGGAGCAACTTTGAGGCGCCACAAAGTATCCCAGCTTTCCCAATTATTCTCCCTATACTTGTCTTGATTAAAGTAGGAATAGATGATTGCAGATATTTTAGTTCCCTTAGCTTTAGGGAACCAAACCCAATGATTGCCCTGATCATAATTAATTAGACTTTGACAAATGGTGTTATCGTTTAGATAGATGCCAAAGATTGTTTGTAAGCAAGTAATGTTCCAATAGATATCAACTAGTAACTCAGAGAGTTGAAAATTATCATAATCAACTTCCATGTTTAAATATGTAGGTTTAAAAGCAATTGGAATTTCAAAATACCATGGATCATTGACAAAAGAAGTCAAAGTAGGATTAATAGTGTTCATCTAAAGAAAAGGTTTAATATGCATTGCATTTCTGTACATACCTCTGTAAAACCAAGAACATTTCACAGGGATATTACCTGTCCATATATTAAAATCACCATACATATGCTCCATCATAGAAACCCACCAAATATTGTTTTTGTTAAGCATACGAAACACATTTTTAGCAATAAGAGAAATTTTCGATAGGCCAAGATTTCGAATTGACAAACCCCTCCTTAGATCAATTAAGAGTAATTTCATTTCAACTTATTGAGTTGATGCCCTTTCTATTGCTATCCTTGGACCAAAAGAAGACCTTGGCAGCTTTGGTTATCTTATCAAGAATACAGTCAGGAATAGGATAGACCAAAAGATAATACAAAGGGGCAGTCATTATAGAAGAGTTGATAAGGATGGTTTTTCCTGCTGGAGATATTCTAGATTTCTTCCAAAAAGAAATTGACTTCTCAATCTTATCAATCATAGATGAAAAACAAGAGAATGTCAATTTCTTAGGAGAAATCAGAAGTCCCAGTTAAATGAAAGGGAATAAGCCATTCTTATAACCTAAGATTCTGGGGATACTTTTACTAAGATGTTTATTAAAACGGCTAGGGAAAATGATTTCAAATTTTGAATTATTGACTCTTTGCCCAGTTAGGTTACCATAAAATAAGAGACACATTTTAATATTGCGAGAAGATTTCCTAGAAGCCTCGGTGATGAGGATGAGGTCATCAACATACATCAAGTGGTTAAAATTGTTATTGAGACTAGAGTTGAATCCAGGAATCATGTTGGTTCTCATAGCATTGTTGAGCATTATTGTGAGATTTTGAGCAACTAGGATAAACAGATAAGGGGAGATCGGATCTCCCTATCTAATACCCCTATTAGTGGAAAACCAAAGTGTAGATGTTTTGTTAATCAGCAGAGCACAGGAGACATTGCAAATACAGTCTTTGATCCAACAAATCCAACTACTAGGGAACTTCATTTTGGTTAGGGTTGCGAGAATTGCATTCCAACTCAAACTGTCATATGCTTTTTCAATGTCTAACTTAATCAACATCCTAGGGGAGTTTTTATCATTGTCAATCGAGTGGGCCACTTCTTGGAGGGTTATAATGTTATAAAAAGGAGTACGCCCATTAACAAAACCACATTGTCCTTTCCCAATTAGTTTAGGAAGAATGTATTTCAAGCGGTTAGCTAGAATTTTTGAAATAGTTTTATAACACACATTGCAGAGAGAAATAGGGCGATAGTCTGAAGCAAACTTGGGGTTGGGTTTTTTGGGAATCAGAGCAATAAAGGTCCTACCCCAAGAATTAGGCATTACAGAATGATCAAAGAAATACCATATCACCGAGAAGAGAGTATCACCAATCTCATTCTTGTAGAAGCGATAAAATTCCACATTAAATCTGTCAGGGCTAGGGCTCTTACCTGATGGGAGAGATTGAAGAGCTTTATATACTTCTTTCTTTGACACTTCTTTAATTAAGACCTCACCCTCACTGGTGGAGACTTGAGGAAGATCATTCGGAAGTGCAGTGATGATCTCTTGGAAATTTCGCCTAATCGTTTCATTCCAGAGATCTGAAAAAAAAAGTTGATAAAAACCCGACTAATACTCTTTTGATTAGTGTAAATATTACCATTAGAATCCATTATATGCATTATGGAATTATAATGGTTACAAAAATGAACCGAGTTATGAAAAAAGAAGAGTTATTATCGCCACTTTGAACCCACATGAGTCTAGCCCGTTGAGCCCATTTAATATTATTCTGTCTATGAAGAGCGGAGAGATTATTGTATAGAATGGAAAGAGAATGAGTGGAGACATCATTCAAATCACACAAACCATCCTTATATTCTGCTTCTAGAATGGAGTTCTCCAATTTCTCTAGTGCAGATTCAATAGGGTGTAAACCTTTAGACTTCCAATCTAGAAGCAAATACCTAGTACGAGAGATCAAATGGGAGACCGCATGCATTGGGTTAGAATGAGGAGTAAAGTTCCAAGCTTCCCTAACCACTTCGTAACAACCCAAATGCTTAAGCCAGAAGTTTTCAAAATGAAAAGTTTTCTTTTTTCTAAAATCATGAGGGAAAATAGAGAGAAGAAGAGGAGAGTGATCAGAGAGAAACCGTGGAAGGTACTTAACTAAACAGACATCAAAACTATTAGACAAGGCCAGGTTAACAAGACAACGATCCAGACTAGCCCACTATCTAGCTAAACCTTGTTGGTTATTGCACCAGGTGTATTGAGAACCTACATAATTAACATCCAACAAATTATTGGTAGCGATAAACTAAGAGAAAACAGTAGCCTTCCTGCTGTAATAGTAGTGAGAGCCTCCTCTATGTTCTTCCTAAGAAATAACAGCGTTAAAATCTCCCATAATAAGCCACGGTAAATTTAAAGAATTCATATCAGATAACTCATTCCATAGAAGACATTGACCTTGAAGAAGATTGGAATTATAAATAGTAGATATGATCAAGGTCTTGGTCGTGTCAGTGGTGATGACCAGATAGAGCACATACCTATATTTTGCCAAAGGAGTAACATAACCAAGATTTGAATTCCAAATTGTTATGATACCTCCCGAATACCCCTCTGCTAAAATCGCCACCCAGTTCTAGTGAGATTTTAATTTGGAATAGAATGTCTGTAGTCTATCATCATTAGTCCTGGTTTCAACTAAACAAATCATAATTGGTTTGAACTTCTTCATTAGATGAAAGATACTGGAGGTGGTATCACGGCTTGACACACCCCTACAATTCCAACGTATTATGTTAGTAAGATCCATGAACATGGGTAAACGATTTGTAAAAGAGATAATAAGTAAGAAAACATCTAGATAAAAGAACACAGAGAAACAAGAACAACTTGAAGTAAAAAAGCAAAGAAACTAAAAGGTAGCAAGATCTCAAGGTTCTTATTCTTCAGTTACTACCTCCCCTTCTTGTGGGAGGTTATTTGTGTTTGAATAATCTTTCTAGATAAAGCTTTCTTCCGGTGGCTACTTTGGTATTGGTCCAACGTTATCAAATCATCCTGCTTCATTAACTCCTCAGCTTCTGATGACTCCTCTAAATCATCCTCAGAGTCACGCATATCTTGGTCTAAGTCACTGGAGGTTTGAAAGGAGGGCATCAGAACCATTGTAACTTTGTCTACAATCATCTGATGAGACTCCGACGGACCACTTGACTCAGACCCTTTAGAGAAGTTTTTTGAAGTTCTGAGAATAGGATGATTGCCAGAGGATTTAGGAGTCTTTGTAACTACAGTCTTTTTCCCTTTGGATGATACAAGGGAAATGGGCTTAGGGACCATGTCAGGAGGGGATGTTTCCCTAAGACTCTGCGAATGAGCTATGGTTAAGGCCCCCTCAAAAACCGAATGGAGATATGCCTCAAATAAAGTGCCTTTCTCTAACCCAATTTCCAAAGCAGCATCAGGAGCAAGATCTGTTTCTTGAGAAGTGGAGAAGGTTACTTTTTCATAGGGAAGAGCCATTTCAGCATTGATTTTTCTTGAGACGTGAACCCTGGCCATGGTAGAGCCACCCTTACCTCTCACGGAGCTTCCACCACATGTCAAGCTTACATAACTGTTCCTTGCTTTCAAGACGTTGGGAAGAAGATCGCATGCACGACAGGTGACCTCAGACCTCTAGGACCACCAGCGCCACCATGACCTCCGCCACGACCCCATCTTCTTGAAACCAATATCCAAGGCTCGTAATCTGTTTTTGAGGACTCTTGCAATATATCTCTTTCTCTTGAGGTGTCCACCGGCCTGGGGTCCATCCCTGCATCCATGTCATCACTCATGAAGTGGAAGTTGTCCCTGATCTCCTGTCTTTGCCGATTACTCAGATCGTTACAATGGGGTGGAAATTGAGGTGGAGGGAGGCAGAGACTACCATGGAATCCATTCATAAACCTACGCGTCACGACAGTTTCATCCATACTTCCAGAGCTCCGGCAATTGCAATTATTCGATCCATGGCCAACTAGCCCACAGTTATAGCAGAAAGTAGGAAATCACTCATAGAGCACAATGACAAAGACTTTGTGTTCTTTATCTCCAATCTAAAAGCCCTACTTCAGAGGTTTGGCGAGATCTATTTCAATGCAGATTCAAGCGTATTTGGACCTGGACAGAGAGAAGATAAATTTGTCAATTTTAAGCAGGCGACCAAATAAAGCAGAGATTGTTTCAAGAGATTACCCATCCCAAAACTCGACGGGGATATTATGCAATTGAACCTAAAGTCGTGGATAACTTCGTAAAGGTGGGCTCAAAATATGGTTGCCACGGTGCTAGTTGCAGAACTATACCGTTCAATGCCCAAGGACCATAAAATAGTTGGCGTTGCATGGCTTCATGAGTTCCACACCAAATCAGTAAATAGCCATTCGGCAAGTTGAAAATCTGGAAGACACCAAGATCATTCCATTTGGAGCTTAAGATCTCCTTCACTTGCTCAAACGGTGGAGACTTCCCAAAAAATTTTCCACATAGAGATGTCTAGAAGAGCATCCGCGCCTTTGTTATGCTTCTATGATTTCTTCTTATAGTTTGTATTTGGAATTCTATTTTAGAACTTTTCTCTTAAGTTCGATTGTTGTTGATTTCATTGAAGCTTTGCCATTGTTATATGGAACTAAGATTATATTATGGGGTTTTAAATCTCTAATAAAGATGACATTGATTTTATTGGTAAACTATAGATATTCAATATTTCCAGTGGAGAATTTCAGCCTTATTGATTTTTTGATTGATTGAATTCATTTCAGTAGATCTGAGATCATCACACGTACACCTGGTTCATAGGTATATTTCCCCACACTATGTATATTAAAATCCTGATTTTATTTACTCATTATGTGGGAAATTACTAGCATATTGGTTGTCAAGCCCCTGACCTGGCCAAGCCAAACCAAGAATGCAAACAAATAGCCGAAGTCCCACAAGGCGTGAACCCAGTAAGCTTGTAAGGCCTCAAAACCTAACTTAGAGTGGAGAATGTAACAAACTAAAAAGTATAGAATACAGGTGCAACTCAAGAAATACATCAAAGGTTCAAATACAAAAATGATCAGAATACAAAAATGTCCCAAAGTGCAGGATTTGGAGTTAATACAACAAAATAAAATAACACAAGATACAACTCCATAGAGAAATACAACTACTAGTAGGGATGGTAATTGATGAGTGCACTTTGTATACATGTTTTCATATCCTAAATTCATCAATTTGCTTGTTCTCAAGTTTACTTTTATACATGAGCAGTGTTATTATGGGTATTTTTGTTATATGTGCAGAAATAGGGGCTCAGTACATTTTAGATTGAATTCAGGAAGAAAAAAAGAAGATATTCAAAAGGAGTTCAAGTACTCAAGCTTGACACGAGCTGGACAAGCTCGTGTCATACCCTCCGAAGTTCTCAGCCTAATGTTGATCCAACAAGAATTCTGTGTAGAAGGACACTTTCAAGCTTGATACAGTCAGGACACGATCGTGTCCATGCCTCTGAAAATCCCAGACAATGGGCGATTTTATTGAAGAACTGTTGACACGCGCTAGGTATCCCTGACACGATCGTGTCACAGCATTACACGGTCAGGACACGATCGTGCCCCTTTCACGGAACTTTCCAGGCAGAGACACTCCACTTCACTCGGCTCTCCCTCTACACGACACGGTCTAGACACGATCGTGCGTAGACCGTGTCGAGCCCTATATTCCTCTTTCTAACTCCAGTTTTTAGGGTTTCCTCTTCATCTTTGTTCGGGGATCTTCTTCTCCACCAGGAGGACTTTGATGAGGGTGAGATCAAACTTATCCACACTTTCTAAGTCATAAAGGAACGAGTTGGAGGCATAAGAGAAGTGGTGCTAGCACAAGGAGCTCGACATTGGAGGCAAATCTCAAAGAGAAAGGAGGCATGTCTTCTTTTTTCTAGATCTAGTTTTATCTCGTCCATGTTGTACCCACCCATGAGGGGCTAGCCGGCCACGGTGCCCCAAGGTGGGAACTTTTCTACTTTGTATGCTTAAACACCTTTACTCTTCATGATTTACGGAGTTCTTCTGGTTCTTGTGTTTAATCTTATGTTTGCATAACTTGATGTGTTTGATTCGCATAATTACTTAGGTAGAACTTAGTGTGTGGATTGCTATAGTTGTGGTTGCCTTGCGTGATTGCAAAACTTGATGTGCATGAAACCATAGTTACCTTAATAAAACTTGTTGTAATTGAGAACCATAGATGCTTCATTGTTTTTGAGCACACACTAGAACCCAAGAATGTACTTGGTAAACCTTGAGAGTAAGTGAGCATTACTCAGTGCAGAGGAAACATCCCGGGGCATTGTTTTCTTCTGTTGACACTTAATCCAACTGCCTTTTATTTCCATCTATTCTCTTTTCCTTTTCTCTTTTAATTACTCTTTCATTCATTTAATCTTATCACCTATTCACTATTCACTAGAGATCAGTGTTAAGTGAGTATTTTTAGTCCAGTCCCTGAGATTCGACAACCCTACCCCTTGCGAGGTACCACTATATTACTTATGTGTGACCCGTGCACTTACGGAGAATACAACAGTAATAATCCCCAAACCCAACCCGAGTTTGACAGGAATAACCAGGTTTGACGGGGTTTTGGGTCGGATTCGGGTAAAACCTGACTAATATAAAGCGGGTGCGGGTGCCTGTATGGGAATCCTAATAGCCGACCCAAACCCGAACTTGAACTCGACCCAAAATTCAATTAACAAATATACCCAATTATATATATTCAATTTTGTATTGACTTTGAATGTCTATTTTTAGTTCCTACTTTGAATGTTCTGTGAGTTAGGTTTTAACATTGAGACCATGAAGACGTGTATGAATTTCATTCTTGTTCTATAGAGCAAATTTTTCTTGTTCTTATCTATACATACATTTAAAATAGATGTATAATCCACTTCGAGAAGGTTTCAAGGAAATTTTTTAAAATTTTTTTTAATCAATTTTTCCTATTCGATTTAAGTCTTTGTTTGTAATAAATGTGATATTAGTAATGGGAGATATTTAACTTCATTTATTTGTTTTATGGTGTTGCTAATAAAAAAAGAATTCAATAAGATTAATTTTGTTAAGGGCATTAAATTAAGTTTACATTAAAAAAATCAATAAAATCTTCCAATGAAACTTGATATTCTATGGACAGTGAAATCTTTTCTAACATTTTTTTAAACTTTTTTGTTTAAAAAATATTTCAAAATACTTATTTATTATTACATTAAAATGGGAAATACAAAATAAGTAAAAAAAAAAAAACCAATACAAAACCAATGGATAATATTTCAAGAAAACAAAGCATTTTATAATTTCGTTATACATTTGAGAAACTTTAAAATTATAATTAAATGAATAAAACTAATTTCTATCAAAAAAATATTATTTAAAAAAAAAATTAAGTTCATGTTGTAATTTAATTATTGTTAATAGGAAAGATTTTATGCTATTGATTTTGCTAAGGGTAAATTGGTTTACCATTAAATATTTAACATGACCTTACAATGAAAATGATAGTCTTTGGAAAATGAAAATCTTTCCTAATTCTTTTAAAATTATTTGGTATTACATTATATATGGGAAATTTAAAAAAAAAAAAATATAAGAGAGCTGTAAATTATATTTTAAAAAAACAATAAAAGAGCATTTTATAATTTAGTTATGACTTTAAGGAAGTTTATAATTATAATTAAGTGAATATAATGAATTCCAATCTAGAGACATTATTTATAAAACCTCATGTTGTAAATTAATTATTGTTATTAAAAAAGATTTAATTGTATTAAATTGGTTTAGCATTAAAATTTTGAAAGTGAAAACCATCTATACATACTATTAAAATAGATGTATAATCTACTCCAAGAGTGTTTCAAAGAACAATTTTAATTTTTTTAATAACATTTAAATTTTTATTTATATTACTTATAATATTAGTAATTGAAAAACAATAATTACACCTAATTATTTATGTAATAAATGTCCATAAGACCTTTAAAATCCAAGGTATAAAATAGTTTCTATAGTAGGAGTTGTTTAATTATATTATTTTATATATGATATTACCTCAAAACTTCTCACAAAATTTTAAAAACTCCGATACAAAGCCGAGGAAAATGCCTAGTTACATTTAATTCAGGTATTTCAAGGGGTATATGTGAAAAAACAATAACATTGTGTATTTATTTAAAAAAAAAAAGACAAAGAATTATGGGCTTTTTTAGTGGTGCATATGCAAAACAACCTAAATTTTAATAGTTAATCCAATATTACTCATATGTTCTTACTCATCTCAACAAACCTAGCATGTTATAAATTTTGGTTAGCAATTTTTTTTAATTAAAAAAAATGTGAAAATGATACACCAATAGTTTCATACTTATTAAATCATACATATTAGGTTTATGGGAAGATGGATAGACTATTGTAGAAGAAAAATGAAGATACTACATATAAACTATTGGTATGATTTAATAAGTATGAAACTATTAGTATACGGTTATTGTGGAAGAAAATTAATAGACTAAAATAAAGTACATTAAATGATACAAGTGTTCATATTGGATAAAGTTTTTAATGAAGATGAATAACATATTTTAAATTGGTTTCTCTTTCAATACAATTCATATAATTCCTTTTCTTGGTATAAATTAGTTTTTCACATAAAAATTTTATACTCTCCTATGTTTATAATATTACTATTTAGTTTGTTATAGTTTTTTACTTTTATAATTTGATTCTTCATTCATTTGTTGTTTGGTTGCATTTCTTTTATTGCAAATATCACATATATTTGATATGATCTTATTTGGATAAATTTGCAGATAGTGAAAAACCAAGTAAGTGTTGTACCAAAGTTTCTTGATCTATTTTTTTCAAACTTAAAAGTATAATAACTGAGTTTTGTGCGAATTTATATTCCGATCAAGAATGTGCACAAAGAAATTTCAGAATTGGTTGAAGGTATGCTAATCAACTAGTAAAACTTGGAATCATAAGAATTTGAGATTGTCTTATTTGAATTCCGCACAAATTATTGGTTTGGCTTTTGTTGGAATAGATTTTTATATAACTGATTATAAAAAAAATGAAAACTTTTCTTAGCATCACTTAGTTTATCCCTTTATATTTCTTCAATTACAATTAAAGAAACTTACATTTTAATTGTTTACTTACTATTACTAATTGTCGGAACTTGCATAGAATGATGGGCTTCACGTCCTTATGAAAGACTTGGGCTTAGTCAAATAGGGTTGCAGGTACTCATTTCAACCTTAATTCCATGCTAACAAATTTAAAGCAAATGTTATGCAACTAAGATATCTACAGATATGCTACATAATTCTAATTTGAATAGTAGTACACATAATGGGCATAGGCTATGATAACATAGATCTTCCCATTGAAATATTTTCGAAATTTGCTCAAGTAAAAAACCATTTTTGTATTTTTATTGCTTTATTATAAATGAAAATTATCAACAATACATATTTCACACAAATATACATATTTTAAAACCATCAAAATTGCAAAACCTCCGAGGCAGAGCAAGGGAATTATACTAGTTCTATTTACTTTGAATGTTTATTTTGTGTTGGTTTGAAAGTCTATTTTCAATTCCTACTCTATAGTGTTCATTCAAACAAACAAAAAACTATGATTTTGATTGACATTTTTAATTTATACTTGCCATTTAAATTTCATTTTAAAAATTTTTAAATAGGGTCATGGCGTGGCGGGTATCCCCGCTAGTAGTTGATTTCCCGAAGGGTACAGGTGTGGGTTGGAGTTTAAAAAACCCGTCGGTTCCGGGTTCGAGGTAGTGGGTGCAAGTGTGGGTATGGCAAAACCTGCACCCGACCTAACTCGTTGCCATCCCTAACTACTAGTAGCTTGCTAAACAATCCTTGAATCTACTGCTCCTAGTTTGAAAAAAGATTTAAAACAATTTCTTGAGCTCACTAGTCCAGTAAGTAATCCAAAAAAATTTTAAAAAAAATATGAATATGAATTATACAGAATAATCAGGGCCAAAAACAAAGAGTTTGCCAACATTTTTAAATATAGAATGCAATTAGCAAAAATCAGGTCAAGTGTACTCATTAACCCACAAATATTGCAATTGGAAGATGTCCAAACTAGAAAATGCAAAATAGAAAAGGCAACAAATTTTAGAGTATAGAATGTGTCTCCAAATTCATTACGTATGTCAAAAGTCATTTGGTTATCCTCTGTGACCCAAACCAAAATAGTTGAGGTCATTTATTTACCCTCGATAACCCGAGACTAAATATCAGAGGTCATTATTATTTCACTGATAGACCAGTGTGAAATTGCAATCTCAATTTTCCTATAAATTTTTGTTGACAAAGTTAGTATTTAAACCCCATTGATAGGGTTGAGCATAACTTATTTGGAGACAAAAAATCCTCAAACAAAACTCATAATTATAGTAGAGAAATGTACACAAAATTTCCCAAATATTCATGTCACTAAAGATTCAAATTTCAAGCTAACAGAGCCACCGATAGTCTAGTGATTCAACTTTAGAGAAAACAACAATGATTTTTTCAAGGTTTAATTGCCAAAAACACCCTGAAAGTTTTTAATATGCACAGTTTGCCCTCCTAATTTTGAGTATCCCTAAAAGCCCCTTCCTTTTTAATCCATTTATTTTCAAACCGCTCAAGCATGTAACGGTGTGAAACGAAGTTAGTTTTTGGATTGATTGGACGATAATGTCCCTTGCTTGGGAAGTTGAGGCAACCATCACATGGTTGGAATTTGACCATAATGCCTTTTGACTGTAACCACTTTGGCTTGGTGAGATATAAGTAGAGAGGAACTTGAGAGAACTTCATTACTAGTGCAACCTTTGTCCTCTCTTCGCCTCTTTATCTTTCATCTCTTCTGCAAGCTTCTCATTCCTGGACATTTTCTCTTGGGCCCGATTTTCATTCGACTGATCGACCGTAGAAGAACTTCCGATTTTCATTCCATATAAGTCATTAGTTTGCGCCCGAAAGTAGGGAGGCAAGTTGGAACAAATGAAGAAGATCTTTTTAGTTTTTTTGCCCGTTTGATTTGTAATGTAATCAGTTACGAAGAAAGATTTTTCGGTTTTATGGTGTGATTATGGGTTGATCTGGTAGTTAGGTATGGCTAGGGTTTTGTTTATTATTTTTCTTTGTGTATGCAACCCAAAGCGATAATGTTGTATTTAAAGAGATTTTTTTCTTTGGACATGTCATTTGTTATGCAATCTAACATGAATGTGTTTTCTCCACAGTGATATCTAATTTGTATAATGTATGTTTCCCCCTTTAATTTAACATGGTTACATTATGTGTGTTAGGTAAGTCATTTCCGTTTAACAATTTTTGTTTTTGTTTAAGTTTATGAGTTTAAGTGTAACTTTGGTTTTTTTTTTTGTTTAAGAAAACTTATTCAACGTCAACGAAGTGCGTCTCTGAAATGGTCAACGGCTACAAAATGTTGTCCGGCATCCAACTACAAAACTTCAGGCTAATCTAACGAGGAAGAAAGGTATACTAAACGTCAGGGTGGCCCTGAGGTGGAACGGATACGCTCGCAGAATCTGAATACGTACTAAAATCATTTTTGTTTAAACGAAATCGGGATAAATTTAAGCGGAAACATAACATTTAAACATGAACTTGATAAATTTAAATGGAAAAATTTCTATTTAAATGGAAACTGGATAATTTTAAACAGAAACGGGGACATGATAGGAATAACTGAGAAAAAACATAAGTTTTAAGTGGAAACAGTAATAATTAAGTGAAAACATATAATTTTAAGCGGAAACTGGGATAATTAATCAATAATTAACTTGTACAACTATGTTTTTATTTAAATATCGTCATTTCTTTTTAAACTTGCGTTTATTTACGGAAACGATTCTTATAAATAACAAGCAAAATGTACAGTACTATGTGATAGTTTGTAGCAAACATATGTAACGAATATAAGTTGTTCTCCATGCTTAGTCAGTGACAGTTTCTTTGCAAGATCTACGATTGTGTCCGGATTCGTGGCAGCGAAGTGCACCTGTGAAATGGTCAACGGCTACAAAAAGTTGTTCGGAAGAAAGGCCTGCTAAACATCAAGGTGGCCCTAAGGTGGAACAGATATGCTCGTAAAATCCGAATACATGCTAAAATTATTTATGTTAAAATGAAACTGGATAAATTTAAGCAGAAACATAACATTTTAAACAAAAACTTGATAAATTTAAACGAAAATATTTCTGTTCAAATTGAAACTGGATAATTTTAAACAGAAACGGGGATAAGACATGAATAGCTGAGAAAAAACATAAATTTTAAGCAGAAACTGTAATAATTAAGCGAAAACATATAATTTTAAGTGAAAACTGGGACAATTAATCAATAATTAACTTGTACAACTATGTTTTTGTTTAAATATCGTCATTTTTTTAATTTGCGTTTATTTACGGAAACAATTTTCATAAATAACAAGCAAAATGTATAATAATATGCGATAGTTTGTGGCAAACATATGTAACGAATATAAGTTATCCTCTATGCTTAGTCGACGACAGTTCATTTGCAAGATCTACAATTCTGTCCAGACTCGTGGCAACAAAGTGCGTCTTTGAAATGGTCAGCGCCTACAAAACATTGTCCAACATCCAACGACAAAACTTTAGACTGATCTAACGAGGAAGGAAGGCCTGCTAAACGTCAGGGTGGCCCTGAGGTGGAACGGATACGCTCATAGAATCCGAATACATAATAAAATAATTTTTTTAAAATGGAAACTGGATAAATTTAAGCAGAAACATAACATTTTAAACAGAAACTTGATAAATTTAAATGGAAACATTTCTGTTTAAACAAAAACTGGATAATTTTAAACGGAAATGGGGACATGACAGGGATAGCTAAGAAAAAACATAAGTTTTAAGTGGAAACTATAATAATTAAGCGACAACATATAATTTTAAGCGAAAATTGAGATAATTAATCAATAATTAACTTGTACAACTATGTAAACATAAAAGAGGAGAACTTTACAACGAGAAGAAATCATTGTCAATCATAGAAGTCTCAACCATGAGATCGACTACAACGCATTTAAAGAAGGCGTACACGTGACACATGCGTTAGAAATCTACCTCGTTTTCTATTGGACAAACCGTTTTATGTGTATTAGGTGTGATTAACTTCACCTTGACATGGGAAACATTGAAACCCCATCGCTCACATATCTCCGCTAACATTGATTCCTAAGGAGTCAATGGCGTGAACACTAGCACTCATCCCTCCCCTTTGTATCTAGCAATAGCACAAAAACTCTCCATAGTAAACCTACATAAAAATAAAATATTACTCTCTTCGCAAGGTAATTAAGGTTATCGTAGGGTGATCAAGGTGAGGGCAAGGAAGATTCTCACCTTATCGGGCAATTGGCAGAACTCCAACACACTAAATAGCAATGAATTGAAAAACTCCAAGAATCCAAGGTGATAGAAGTCTTCCAAAGTTTGTTTCAAAAAAAAAAAGAAAAAGAAATGTAAAAAAGGTTGGACATGATGTGATTGGGCGTTTTTTCCCCATAACTTTGAAGGGCAATGATGGAATTTCACAATATGGACCCAGTCCAAGTGACCTACAGAGGACAAAAAGGAAGTGAAATGATAACGGAAGGGTTGTCCGGGGTATTCATAATTTATAGGGGTTGTTTGGGAAGTTTTGAAATTTCTAGGGGGTAAAGAGTAATTTTTCCTTTTTTAAATACATTATCAAAACAATGATATAACCATAATCAGATGGAAAGATAACACATAAATAATAAATGTGGAAATAATGAATATTTAAGTAAAACGGATGAAGTAATAACGGACTAAATTGATATAATTATATGAACAATTAAATAATAATTGAATAGATAAATTTATAATCAAATAAAGGTTTTGAAAACAGTAGTCGTTGAATGCATGAGTACCGATGAGTGGCATTAATTAAAATAATTTAACTAAATAAACAAAGGATAATTATTTGAATGGGTAATCTAAGATAATAAAATATAATTAATTGAATAGAACTTGTACAGAATTTCTCAAATTTTATAATTTCAAAATACAATAATTTATAGGGATTACTTACCTAGGAAATTTCTGAACTCAATAAAAATTTTCCAATTTGAGCCCTAGAATCAATCCTTTGGAGGGCCCTATAAACAAGTAATGAAATCAACACTGGGACAAACATAACAAGCAAACTTCTCGCATGATTAAACACCAATCGTGTGTTAAACCTAAGCATACTCTAGAGAGCAAAATATAGGGGCTTGAAGGTTCGACTTTTAAGACCAACTGCGTACCCAAATGCTGGGCTACAATTCAATTTAAAAGTATATATACATGCATATCCAGAGATGGAACCAGGACTTATTGGTAGGGGGGCTGAGGGTAAAATATAAAAAAATTTAGTCAACATAACAATTGTTTCCAATACAAAATAGTATGACAATTTATCATAACTATTATTTAAGTTTCTAGTTATTACTTTGAGTTACCACTTAGTTATTTAAGTTTCTAGTTATTACTTGACATTTTTGCTTATTATTTTGAGTTGGTATTTAATCATTTCATCTCCAGGGTATCGCTTTATTGGCTTCGGCATGGTTAATTGCTAATCAATTAATTTTTTTTAATAAAATAACATACAATAATATGCTAATAACTAATATTATATGTTATGAAATAAATTTGTGCAAATATATAAAATAAAAAAAAAATAACTATTAGAATCCAATTTAAAAATAGATAAAGGATCTCATGGACATGGATTCAACTAAGTTAACAGAAAAACTAGAGAAACTTGATGCCAAGATTGATGCTCTGCTCTAATTCATTATGTTGAAAAATTCTAAATTATCTAAATATATAAATAATTTCTAAAATTTTCTAAAATTTATAAAGAACATAAAAATAAAAAATTTTAAATTTCACAAACTTTTCAGACTTTTTGGAATTTTTTTTATAAATTTTAGAAAATTTAGTATATTTATAAATATTTTATTTTATTTATTTTTTTACATAATTTAAATTTTAAAAATAAAATCTTTTTTTAATTTTTAAACAAATCCTAAAATTTTATTTTAAAAAGCTATATCCTAATTGAAATAATAACAAGTTATATTATATCAATTAACTAGGATTGATGTGAGTAATAAAAATTTGGGTTGATTAAACAAATGATTTTTAATTTAAATTTTAATGTGTGCAAAATGCATATGCTCGGAAAGATTCATCCGAGTGGTATGATATGCTACATACCACATATATGCTAATTAGCAATACAGTAAATTATATCCACACATTGTTAAAAATTTTCAAAATATGAAATTCATGATCATATTGCTATCTCACTGACATCATCAACATGTAAATTTTACAGAGCAAAATAAACGTTATTTTTAAATTATAAAGACCATATTTCATTATAATAATTAAAAAAACATTCAAGCCAAAATTATTAGGAACCTACAAACAATTAAATGCAATTTCCTTGGTATAATAAAAAGAAAAAGGAAAAAAAATCAACGTAGTTATCACAATAATAATAATAATAATAGTAATAAACAAAGCATCATTTCGAAGGTCCTTTTCATTTACCTAGCCACAAAATAAAAGCAAGCTTTTAATTTAATACTTTAATTAAATTTTGATCAATAATCTCCAAAACCCCAAGTCTTCACCGTTGTGGATATGAAAAAGAAGTGCAGGAAGGGTGTCGGGAAGGAAGGGGGGTGAGGGAGCTCGTCGGGAGGGAACGAGCTGGCGGGGTCAACAGACCCCACCGGAGACAGGGGGTGGCCGCCCCCCTTGCCCCCCCCCTGCCTGTCGCTCCGCCCCTCAGCAACCAACTATAATAGCAATGGTTAAAAGGTATGACCTCTACTCAACTAAGATGGCAGTTTTAAAACAAGATAGAAGTGCTAAGCTTAGAATTAAGGGATGCAAGAGTACTACAAATATCACAAATTGCAGCACAAGACCAAGATTCAAAAGAAGCTAACACTAAACCAGCAGCTTCTATGGAAATCCCGATTTTGGAGGTACTAGCCTTAAGCGCTTGTCGACGAACTTTGTCATCATCAACCACGTCAAGGAGTTGCGACCGGAAGCTCATCCCTTCAGAGCTTGGTTAATTGGTGAGAAGAAATCAAGCTCTCCTCAAAAAGCATTTTAAATGCTGAGCAATAATCATTATCGGATTAACTGGTTCACATGATTTCATAGAGGTAAGAGAAAGTTGGAAATCCCACTGCAACCTCTCATAACAAGAGGGAAAAAACAAAGGTGAGGCCTACATTGGTGCTCCTATATCATCATATACTCACCATCAAATATTATCCTCTTTAATAAATTATTTCAATTCTTTAAACATGATCAGGTTACATCAAATCAAACAAGCACCTAAATTTAGGATAAGATATCCCATCAATACTCCAATTTCAATCAAACATAGAAATAATGATATCTATAGATAAAATTATAATGCGGAATTGAACATCATAAAATATAAAAAATTCCTAAGATATGGCTAAGGCCAAGTTTGAAAGATGGTCAGTTGTGCAATTAAATTTCACTTATAATTAATTTTTTTAATAAAAACATGTCATTATTTTAGTTACGCTTAGCGGTAGTAAACAAACCCAAACCTAATGGGTACCCGCAAAAAAAATACCCATGATGGATAAGAAAACTACTTTATGGGTTTGGAGTTTGGGCTTTGGGCATAGGTAAATACACACAAAATTATATGGGTATGAATACGCTAGTAGCCATACCCATTTACCCACACATTATACATATAATTATATATGAGGTTGGGTATTCTATGGACATGTTCAAATATCAATTCCAAGCATGTTGAATGTTAACCTTTGAATCAGAAATCAACGGTCGAGATCATTCAAACTGGGATACACAGTATTTTGATCTGAACCGTAATCGTAATAGTGATTGAATCAATCTCAGGCGTCCAAGTTGATTTATACTAGACCTACAATGGGAACAAACAAAACTTATATGAAAGGAACACCAGAACAACCCAGTGGAAGAAAGTACCATACTCGGGTACTGTTCACAACAACGTCCCCAGATGACTTTTCTTTATTATATATATATATTGTTTATTTATTTATTTAAAAACTAAGAACGGTTTGAAATTATGTAAGGGATTGTGTAAGAAAAGCCAATGAAAATGGATCATTAAAGTAGAAAGGAATTATTTACAAGTAACGAATGGCTAAGATTAGAAATGTATCTTTTACAAGGAACAATTAAGATTCACCTTATTTGGTAAAGAAATTCAAGATTATGTTGTAGTTTCAATTGGTGTTATTAGACCAGAATAATATTTTGACGTAAAAGATAAACAATTGCAAAATTTTCGTTAATTTGACTCTAAAATGTATAACTAATTATGGTTGTATTATTTTTAGGCAGACCATGAAAAAAGCCATCACAGGACTTGCAATTCAATAAATTTAGCTGTATTGTAGGTTGTCTTAATATTGTAACATTTTGTGAATATATTATATTATGTTTTGATTTGGTACCTTATTTTATCATGTTTGATTGTATTGAATGATTATAGTTATAATTTTGTACTTTGTTTGATATATTTTTAATGAACAATCTTTAATTTTATAATAGTATTTATATTTTATTAATTAATAAGAAAAAAGTGTTAGGAGACATGATATTTCTATTTATTAAATCTTGGGTAAAGGGGATAGGTATAGGAATAAGGGTAGCCAACGATTATGGGATGGGGTTTGAAGTTGTTACCCATAGGGTATGGAACGGATATGAGTAATTTTTAAAAATGCCCGGACAAATACAATATCGTACCAAACTGTTGGAAATATAGTACCATATCGGTTGTGTGATAGAAGTGTAATGGGTTTATATATAGATATAGAGGTTGAGCCACTAAGTCTTGAGACTTTTTGGTGTAAGACCCCTAAACCCATATAGAGCCCATTTAGGGCCCACTAGTACCAAAATATAAAATTTAACATGGTATCAGAGCAATATAGTGGAGCCCAATATATATATTACAAAAAAGGATCTCTAAGACACAAGTGGTGTACAAGTCCGTGTGAGTAGGACCTCTGAGACACAAGTAGTGTACAAGTTCATGTGTGTAGGAATTCTGAAACACAAAGTAGTGTACAAGTCCTGGTAAACAGACCTCTGATGTATAAGTCTGAGCAAGTTCGACCGAGTTAAACTTGAGGGAGGGTGTTAAAAATATAGTACCACATCGGTTGTGTGATAGAAGTGTAATGGGTTTATATATAGGCATAGAGGTTGAGCCACTAAGTCTTGAGATTTTTTGGTGTAAGACCCCTATGCCCATATAGAGCACATTTAGTGCCCACTAGTACCAAAATATAAAATCTAACACTCTACCCATTGCCATTCCTAGTTAGGTTTGTAAAAACTAAAAATATATTTTTGAACACTTTACTTTTTAAAAAAAAATCTTGCTTTTTATTTCCATGGCTTCAAAATGGAGAGTAAAATGATAAAGGAAAAAGAGAAAATATGATTGTGAATCACTCGTCCATATTGCATCCTTTCACTGGGGTAAGAGATTATCTATGTTTGAACTCTTCACAACTTATCAATGAATATAACCCTTTTGGTATGAATAGTTTATCTATATGGACGTGGATGTTCTTATTTGGGCATCTTGTTTGGGCTAACAGAGATATCTTCTAAAAGATTTTTCAAATCCAAAAATTCAGTATCTTCCCTCGAATTAGTGAATTAGGCAGGTTCTTCCTTGTCGGTAAGTTCCGACCCGCACGAAAAGCGTAACGATCTGGGCACTATCTCGAAGAGAGGCTCGGTGCCTAGGTGAGATTCAATATTTGATGACATCTTTCAAGATATACTCTGTTATTGTTAAGATTAACTGCATGCTCTTTTCTTGATCCTATGTAACTCCAAATCTAGAAACACAAAAATGGTGTTGTCAACCATTATTGCCGCGCATAGCGTTGATTTCTCTTCTTGCAACCAACTGTAGGCATACAAGTGGGCATCGATCAAGGAAGGTGTTGGAATTAATTCACAAAGAATTCTCAAACAATATTAATTTCAATCAACAAACACAAATACCCACTCTCCTATCAAATACTCTCAATTACAGAGAGTTTCACTTCTCCAAATCACAGTAATTCAGCAAAATAAGTAACAATTAAGAGAACTGAGCGCATAGAGTTTCAAATCAGTTGAAATTATTACAAAAAACAATAAAATACTGGGAAAGCTTCCCTCCAGAATCAGTCTCTAGAGAAGTCACCAAAGCTCCTCACAGGAAGACAGAACAGGCTTCTTCTCTCTTCTTCTTTCTTACCCCTTCTCCACTTTTTCCCTATCTTTCATGCTTCACTTGATGGCATAAATAACCACCCCTCCTTCATGTGGATTTCCTCTCAATCCATTTGCTAGGGTGTTATGTGTAACGGACCCCTTGAGGAGAGCTAAGCCATTTCACCATTTTTACCTCGTCGCCTCATTAACTTCGTTTCTTCACTCTCATTCGTTGATTGAGTGTTGACCTTGCTTTTTTACTGAGCCTCCATCCCCTTTTTAGCATGTGAGGTTGGTTTGAATCCAACGATCTAAGCGCCTGTTTCCCTTCCTAAATCCTAAGGCTTCGTTTGGTTCAGTGGGGAGGGGGGAGGTGTGAGGGGGAGTAAGGAGGGGAGGAGTATGGAGGGTTTGAAAAAATTTTATGTTTGGTTCAATGGAGGGGTGTGGAGGGGTAATCTATTTTTTTTGTTTGGTTAGAAGAAGGGTTGAGGAGAAGTGAGGAGAGATCTGATGTGTATTTTACTAATTTGTCCTTTTATATAAAATTGATCATAATACTTTTTTATACATATCTAAAAGATTATTTTGTACAAACTTTGTTAATATTAAAATTAAGATTAATATTAGTAATAATATTATTTGTATAACTCAATTTTTTATATTTGTTTATCATTCTTATATTATTATTATTATTATTTTAATTGTTATTATGAAATTAGATTTAAAAAGGATAGTATCGTAATTTCTCAAATTGACAA
This sequence comes from Dioscorea cayenensis subsp. rotundata, assembly GCF_009730915.1. NCBI lineage: Eukaryota > Viridiplantae > Streptophyta > Magnoliopsida > Dioscoreales > Dioscoreaceae > Dioscorea > Dioscorea cayenensis. The sequence goes on from NC_052475.1 coordinate 9,659,763, forward strand.
AGGATACTTTGGTCTTTTCATAAAGATTTAAACATCAAAATTTGTTTTAATAATCCCACCCTTCCAAAAGACCCCGATTTGGAGGGGTGGGATATGAGGGGTTTGAAAGGGTGAAACACCCCTCCAAACTCCTCCTCCTCCTCCTCACTTCACCAACCAAACAACTTTCACTCCTCCTAACTCCCCCTCACCCCTCTAAAAACCTCCAACCAAACAAGGGGTAACAGAGGGCAATCCACAACAATTTTCTAGAAGTTGTTATTTTTTTTTTAAATTTCTTATTTTCAATGTTGCTTTTGTTGCTATGTTTTTCTTTCACTTCTATTCCCTCTCGACTTTGCTCACCTATTCCACCCCTTACACATGTAAGGCACATCTAGACACCGTTGAAGAGAACATGCAAAAGCTCCTCAACAATAGTAATGATTAAAAACAAACCAATATATGGAGAAATCTTAACCTAAAACAGAAAGAAATTCTTATATATATATATATATATATATATATGCATCACATTCACACCAAAAGCATTGAACATTTGTTTCTTTTTAATAAATTTGTGGTTTATCCACTTTATTTAAATAAAAAAACATTGAACACATACGGACTGACATTGATATATATATATCAAGTGATCTTAATTCATTTATATTTCTATCAAAAAAACATTTATCGTATCGCTGCACCACTTTGATCTAAGCACACAGGCACAGAGAGAGAAAGAGGGAGCAAAAAGAACCCCTGAACTAGAGAAAAAGAACCTCTGAACTAAGGAAAATACGTGACAACCATTAGGTATGTCTAAGAACACATTTTCAATATGAGTTATTAATATCGCATAACAACAGTACATCCTATGAGCAGATCTCTACTCATCCTAGTTCTGGTTTCCCCTCAAACATTTTTACTGTCATTTTGTACTCTAGTTTTGAATTCTGGGCAGGCTCTTTGGCAAACATAAGCCTTTTGAAGTTCTCAAAGGAGCACATTTATACTTGTTGGTATCTCGATTTAAATAGGTACCATAACCAACTAGGGGTAAATAAATCTTGGAGAGGAAAATATTCAGTTTTGGGAAGCAATTAAGTTGAGATCACCAGAGCTTTGGTTACTCAGCAAGCTTGTTCATGCAACCAGGCCTGACAAGAACACCAGTTTTACTTAAACATTGTACCGAGTTGAAGGCAGCCAGAAACCTTGATTCAACAGGTGAAAATTACGACTGTGTAAGTGAAATTAGGATAACAACCACTCAATGAAAAACAAAATCAAGTATAAGTCCCTAGAACTCGTACTTGGATCCCTAATGTGAATTTACAAATTTATGTGGTTTGATCTATCTGATGCAATATATACATACACACACACACACACACACACACACACACACACACACACATATATATATATCTATATTTTGATTAGTTTTGTTGTATGTGAAGAAGAAAATATGTAGATAGTTCAATTTGATTGAGCTCTACTACTTCCACTTCAAGCACATTTCCAACCCAACCTTCTAGCGCTCTTTGTTCAAGTCCAGTTTGATTAAGCTATGAATTGTAACAGAAACAAACAAGAAATAACAACAAACACTAACCTAATTGGAATCTGAAAGCAAGCAGGCCCATTCATCCTCTTTCATAGCAAATACTGATAAATAAATTCTAAGTTGCACTGTTCCATACATAAGCATAAAAAATTCATTACCTTAAAGTGAAGAAAGAAGACTAAACGTAAATGAGAACTGCTCATTTTTATTACTTGCGATAATGAGTAACTGTGAAAACATTAAAACATATTCGAGTAGTAATGAACCATTTTGCTTGTTCTATCTACCAACGCTAGCAACGCAGATCTAAACCTGACTATAACTCGGAGTCCTCCATAATTTTGTAATCCTATCCAGAGCATGTCTCAGCTGGCAACCGGAAGCTTAAACAAAACATTGCCTACAAGAAGGAAAAATGAAGCCAAAAAGTTATTTAATTGCATAAAAAAGTTTTCAAAATTAAAAGCTTCAGTGTCATTTTACAAAGTTTTAGCAAATAAGAGCTCTAGAGTTTCACAAAATGGCTGACAAGAAAACTTGTCATTTACTTGACCATCCCTTGGCCCAGCAAACCCAATAATGCTATTCAGAACCCTACTAGCGGCCCAAAAGAGCCACACATTATAAGGAGCTTTACACTGATTTTTTAGGACTACCGGTGACTTTTTTGAAATGCTTTTTCATCTTAACTTTCATGATGACCAACAATGATGAGGTTAATGATTTGACTTACAATGAGTCTAAGCAAGTTGAGTAGGGAAAATGATGAAACACTGGTAATTCTGGGTGGAAAATAATACGTTGCTTTCTGTGCCGAATACATCTCAATGGCACAAGAATTTCTAAAATCTAATTGTGGCAACTGAAAGACTTCTGAAAGGTTTACTTTGTGTTACATTTACAATTAGGTGTGATCTTAAACTAACATATGAAGCTATTGGTACAGACAATATAACCTCATGCATATTTCTGATGTATATGCATGAATTGGATACCAATGAACCATTATTCACATAAACAGACACCGCTTGAAATTACACATTCTCAACATGTAACCAGGCTGAAATGAAATATTACTAGGTATGTATCGCTTTGACTGTTCACAACAGTCTCCTTCGTTTACATTTCTACCAGGCCCAAGACCAGATTAAAATAACAATCAATTAAATGGATACCTTGTTAGGAGCAACATCACGAACTCTATGAAACATTGGGTCATCAATCTTTGAATTTAAAATGGACTCAGCCTCCTGCAGATGAGATCAGCAATCTATTGTTATTAGTATATGTCCAACAATAAATAATTAAAACTAGTAAAAGCTAATATTTGCCCATAGGTAAAAGGCTTGTGAACTTCTCTGCTTTGAGCTTTGTATTAAGTGAAGCCATACAAGAAAATTTAAGATAGCAGAAACATTAAAAATTGATAATTAAAAAGACCTGCAGTGTTTTGGAGGACAACCACCAAGTCTGCCTAAGATGCACATATATGAAGAAAATTCCCAATACCTCAAGATATAACAAAAAGAAACATAGCACTCATGTCCATTAATAGGATTTTAATTCAGGTGCACTACAGTCCAACTTACCCAGTGAATGTCCAGTTAATTCCATGATGCTCTAAAGTCATAAAAAGAGATATTACACTGTCATAACAATAAACAAAATGGCTCTCTATAACCAAGAAGCAATTTGCCGGCCATAAAGATTACCATTATCCTCTTTAGAGTGTGCTTATTTGTGTGACATGACATACACACAAGAGCACAGACTGTCTCTTTATATTAACTGAGAAGTAATGTGCCTTCTATAAAGATTACCATGCTGGCCCCCTCTTCGTATTTATGTGTCTGTGCCTGTGTGCGCAACATGCACAAATGGCATATCTCTCTGATTGCGTGTGCACACAAACTCACACAAACAAAATGCCAGTGTATGTCTGTGTACAGGTTTGTGTGTATGTTCAAATGCAAAAGCAAACATCTATCAACTGAGAAGCAATGCCAGATGGTTTGCCACACTTGCAAAATATATGTAGATAACTAATTCTTTCATGAGAAATGAATTTTTTGATAGAAATCAAGTTCATTTTAAATATTTATCACACATTAAGTGATTAGTCTACTTGACAAAAGATTATCATGTCTTCAACACAGAATAAGAAACACAAAAACTTTACCCAATGTGAAATCTGAACACACATCACATGCCAAGCTAGACATTGAGAACAAACAACATGACAAATAATTTAATTGCATGATTAGATTCCATAATACATTCTACAAGGAAAACATCCTAATCAGGCCTTGATATTGCACGAGAGAAATCCAGAAGGTTCAACGTTTCAAATTAGTTTCCTATTCTAAAGCATATTGCACCTCTCAAGATAATAGTTCAAGAAACATGCCCAACTGAATTATCACAAGAATATTTAAAGACCAGAAATATATCAATTAAGTTTATAATATACTCACAGCTATTATCAACTCTTTGGTTTCATTTGTACGCATGAAGCAATAGCAGTGTATCCATGGTAACAATCCTTTCCAGTGATTCCTTTGCAGAAGACCCCTGAAAACATCTGTTTAAGCAATAATCAAAAGCCAGTAGAAAAGATAATCTATAACAAGTGTATGAGTCATCAAGAAACTGATGCACAAGAGGGCAATAATTGCAGATTGTGATATAGGAGAAAGAAAGCATCAGTAGATACCCCAAACAGTTGTCAATGACCTTAAAAACTCATAGAACAATTCCATACCAAGTGGCAAACATATCCAACTTGTTAACAGTTCAAATTTAGCCACAAGTACTTAAAATAAGTATTTCACAATCTATTTAAATTAGTGCACCAATTCAGTTGTCATACACATACAGTCCAAGGTTGCAACAAGAGTGAGCTCAAGCATCAAAAAAGTTGAAGTTCAATTATGTATTATTAATGATGGGTGAAAAATAATAAATAATAAATAATAAAATATTAATTAGAATTTGATTGTGTCAGTTACATATTAAAATGTATAGTCATCTATTCATCAGCATTAACCAAATAAATAGTGGGGCTTCAGGGCTATATGAAATCAGTGGGAGGCATAATTGAAAATTAGCATATGCAACATTTCACTTTATTGGAAAATATTGTTAATGTAAAAGAAATTTCAATACAACTTTTAGAGCACTCACTGCATGAGTACCTACCAAGAAATTGCAATGCAGAAGCAGGGAGATTCATAATCACATGATCTACATGCTCCCACACATTTGTAGATGATGCTTTGACGGCTCTCATTCTCTTGCTGGTATTCCTGTTAGACTTGTTAATTGTTCCCACTGTACAACCTCTAAGAACTTGATCTTCTGCTGAACATATAACAATAAAAAATAAACTTCTTCATAATTAAATAAAAAATTCAGGGGATACAAGATTCCAGGCATTATGTATTCTCACAATCCATGGTGAAGCATACTTTCTTTATTTAGGAGAACATGTTGAAACTAATCAAGACAGCAGCTAGAGACTTTTCCAAGGCACTTATGTGTTTATTCATGAACATGCATACCCCCATGGGGCTCTTTGAGATCTACATTTTGGTAAAAACCCCAATACAAACTAAGCAAACCTACAGCAGGGAGAGATGTATCAGTACACTAATCCTTTGACACCAGGATCCTGCTTTGCTCATCTGCTTTGCCACACTTCTCTTCCTAGGTAAATGGACAAGCACAAAAGTCCTAGAGGTTAAAGCACCTCATGATCTCATTCAATTCTATCATCTGGTTGCCTGAATCCATATACTATCTCATGCAAATTGTAATACAACCCATATCCTCTTTCAAAAATATACAAGTCATTCACTGGATAAAATTCTTGCTCACAGCATATTTTACTTCATCTATTATTTCATAATATTTGAATGAATCAATACATTTTCCATCAGTTCACAAAATTTACTCTTCAACAGAGTAAGATTTACCTGCATTACAATTTTCTGATCGTCTTTTAGCAGAAGCATGGATTCTCTTGGATGTACTAAGACCTTCTTGAGCATCTATTCCATTGTCATGGCCTTCCTCCATAGCATCTGCAAGTAATGTAATTATCAGCATACATTGAAGTATAAACGATGCCTCACAGGACCTAATCCCACATGATACCTCTGAGTTGTCTATCTTCATTGTCTGCTTCTTCATTAACTAAAAAAATGTCAGCTTCAAGATATCCAGAAACAGAAATCTGAGGATCTGGCTTACTCTCCTGAGCAGGCACTGCCATCAAGTGGTGCATAAATGTTCTGGCATCCATATTATAAGTACAAACATGATCCTCAACCTTATTAATTCTTGCATTTAACCCCAAATAATGGACACTATCTGGATTTAGATCATTTGCATATACTGTGCATCCCTTCTGTGCTGCAGGAATGACAAAGGGGCCAATACCAGCAAACATGTCACATACAATTTCTCCTGCATTAAACAGTGAAACCAATCTGATATGTTCATGTTCAAGTCTGGAGTTCCAGTAGACTGCACCATAGTCAAGTTTAAATGTAGCACCGTACTGTTTAACTTCTGTGATCATGTTTTCTTCACCGACTAGAATTTCAAATTTGGGTACACGAAACTCATTGGTTATAGATCCCACTTTATTCACCACAGTTTTGATTCTTGGTTGATTTTTCTGCACAAGAGATGCAATAAACAAGGAATAAAGTGTTCAGAGATTCTCCAAACAAGAATGGCCATAATCCAATAAAACTGCAAAAGATATAGAGAAAGATTATCGCATGAGATCATCAACAACTCTCTTAAACTTGATCCAGATGGAAAAAAATCTCAATAGAAAAAGTTTATACCACAATTACTGAACCTTATTTTTGCTGGATTATGGCATTCTTGGCTTAGCAATCTTTTAGTAAAGTTATGATTTCATAATTCTCTTGATTTTGATATTTATCTAAATCCCTGTATTTCATACCTATTTATATATTTTGTTTCTTCCACCTCTTACTTTTCCTGTTTCATTAGCTTAAAGAGTGTACAATTTATTTTATGATAATATATTTTCAACATAAATATTAATAGACAATTTTGATGATGCAGGGCAGCAGGCTAAAAAGAAATTGAATTGAGTTGGAGATAGGTTACTAGCATCACGCTAACAAAATTTTAGGAATCACTCCTAAAATTCATAAGCTGATAAGCTTGGTATTCATCTCACAAAACCAAGAAAAGATGATAATTTTCTAGAAAATATTCATTGCCTCCCTTCTTTCATCAATGCTCTATTTATAAAGACTTGCAGTACATGATCTAGAAAACCAAGATTCATAAATTCTCACAAAAACCTCAGAGAAGCTCATGGAAGCCAAAAACTTAAACACCCTAATAAATATTTTAAACATCTAAGACAATTTAAAAGACTTTTGACTTTGACTGGAAACTAAAAAGGCACTAAACAAGAACAACCATGGAATTTTGGTCTCTGATTTCTCTTTCTTTTGATAAGTCTTCAAAGGATAATTCCATTTGGCATCATTTGACAGTGCTTATGTGTGAAAATGCAGTAATTTATAGGTAATATATTTTCAAATTATAAATTCATGTTGTAAGTGGCATTAAAGGTTCAGAGGTACATATATAAAGGGTATAACCAACATTTCCACAGTTATTCACCCACTATTAAATGAAAATGGGTAGCCCACTTCACACAAGGGTGCATATGTAAGAATCCTAAAATTGTGAGGGCATATATCGAAGAAGAAATTTTACGAAGGCATACTAGACTAGTAGTAATTTCAGCATTTTATAGGGTACATAGGTTAAACAAAAACCTACTTTCCTTTTTCTCCTAATGGTGTCAAACAATTGGTTTTTATCTCTGAGGCTTGAACACCAAAGCACAAAAGCCAGGGCCTCTCAAAAAATTGATTTGAAGAGCGCGTAACTGCATAGATAAGCTCACACCAAGCCATCAATGCCACTAAGCCCATTAGCTAGCGTAAAATGATCACATCTTGTGAACATGGATCCTACACATTACTCACATCATAAACTAAATAATAGTGAGAGACACCAACTTTTAAATTTTAATATAAATCATAACGTGGAACTCCAAAACAAATATTATATGAACTTTTAGAAAGAGGCTTACATCATAAATAACCTTCGCAATGACACTCTTATACGGTAGTAGTTCCTCAGTTATATTCAAGTGGGCAATATGGCCTGAAGACAACAAAAGCATTGTTAATATAAGTTAAACTTAAATTGCACAAAAACTGCAAGCAGCAAAGTAAACCTAAAATGGTGAGAAAAAAATAAAGACTCAAATTATTCTGAAAGGCAGCATTAACCTAATATATACTTAACTATTGTTTCAAATGATGAAGGGATCTCTACTCCATCTGGCAGAACTTGCTTCAAGATATGATCTAGGAATGAAAGGAGTGAGAATAAGGTTATTCTTTAACTGATGGATAAAGAAAGTACACTACATCACAATATGACTTATTTACTCCCAAAATCCAAATAATTATGCATTACAAAAGCATCAGTTATTGAGAAAAAACAAAATAACACCACTTTTGCAATGTTTATAAAGAAATGAACTTTAAATTAACAATTCATGTAACCAGATATAAAATAAAAATTGCTTCATTGACTTGTATTGCAATTTTTCCTTAACATCTTCAGGTCATTTTTCCCATTAATCACTGTGTGGATAATTTCAGATTTTAAAAAAGAAAATCATGTGTTCTTTTGTTGTAAATGGCAATTGCACAATTCATCAAGTATTATTCAAAATTGTCCAATCAAATTTGGCTTATCTAACATGATAGATTCCCTGTGGCATATGACAAACAAGTCAATTCTGGTCAAAGGAAATACTGAGACAAGCCCATTGAGCAGGTATTCCATCAGGAGCAACACAGCAGCCTTCATACAGCCCCCTCGCTGCCAGCTGCAACCTAATCTACTATTTGAAAATTTGCCACTTGTCATCTGCTAGATTGAACCCGACAGAGCATGCGTTAAGTTTGGATTCATTTCAATCAATAAAAAAAGGACCTACTGATACAAACTTCAGCCAATACACAAACGGTGCACCAATATCAGCTCAGAAAAATTTAAAATGAGCGATCCAACCAGTAGATCTGACCCAAATGCCCGACTTGTAGAACTCGATAGCTAGGTAGGGACCTAAGTTGGCCCATTTTGGCAATTGTCAGAAGAAAGTATGGTTTTCATAAATTCAAAACTTAGTTAAGCTCAAGCAGTACATTGCCTATGCCTACCCAACCTCTTGAAAGACTTTGTTTTGAAATGACACTAAATCAGATAAAAATGACAGCATCACATGGCTATACAACAAAATCCTTGTCTCAGATATCATTATTGTTAATAGATTATAGACTTTAAATGCTATTATATCATTAAATTACAAAATAAGTAAATTCATAATTTCATAGCATAAACAATTATGCCAAAATCCTATACGCTTGGACCGAGAAGAAAGAAAAAGGGCATTCACATTGAACTGACCTGCACCCCAATAGGCATACCCAAGAGTCAATGAATGGGGGACTACTTCAATATTGCATAACAACTTTAAAGCATCAAGTGTTTGAGCTGGGATCCCCAATAACTCTGTGTCATCAATGAAATATCTTCACAGGTGAAAAAAAAAAAAAAAAAAAAAAAAAAAAACCAAAACAAAGAACAAAAATCTGATAAAAATCATAAAAGTCAACTAAAGATATTTTAAACAAAATAGTCAGAAAAAACATTTTACATGAAACATAAGATACCATTCTATGTTGCTTTTTTATATATACAGTTACATCACATATTCTTGTGAAACATATATCAAAAGTTAATTAGGCCTCCGCCAAACACATCTCAGCATTCTTCTATCAATTGATTGTGTATATAGGATACTTTCACAAAGAGCTTAATAACAAGTAAATATGTGCATATTCCAGTTCCAGCAAGCTTAGTAGAGAAAAAAAAAACTATGAAATTTCAGGCATTATGTCACCCTCACCAGGATTTTGAACCCTTTCAGACAAAATAACAAGCCGTTTTTTCTCAGATGCAGGATCTTCAGTTATCGGCTTGATGCGAGGTTTATCCAGCATGTATCTGAAGAAAATAGATTCAATATAAAACTCTATTGCAAGGAACCATACACATTCTCTGGAATTTCAATACCAATTCCACTCAACAACAAGAACAGAGTTTAAAACCTTAAATTTTGGCTCTCTCACCTACGTGAAACAATAAAATAATATAATTTTCCTTGGTTGAGGTCTGTTTCTTGCAGTACTTTTAATAAAGCTAGTTCATTTAGTTCGTAAGTGCAAAGAAGAAAGAAAGAATCATACTAAGAACAAGAAAAAATAGCAAGAGTCAAGCAACAAAATCTCATCATGCAAAGACAAGCTCAGAGCGCCAAATCAGAAAATTCAAAGTGAAAAGAAAAGGGACTACCCATGGAGAAGGCGGGAGACGGATTTGCAGAGTTCACGGGGGATTCGGAGCGCCCATAGCTGCAGATGTACGTCGAACTTGCTTTCATTTATCATCATCTTTGCCCTGGCTCTTGTTCTCCTCCCGTTCAATCTCTGGTTCGTTACTAGGATTTTGGAGAGGGAGAAGGCCTGCAGGGGTGTAAATGAGGTTGTTGCTGGAAATCTAAAGAAGGCTTTTGCTGGGCGTGCAACTGAGCCCAGCTCGAGGTCGGCTCGTTTATCTTGGCAGCTGAGCGGCGGCGGTAGCAACCCAGCGAACGAGAAAGAAGAGCCGGCAGCGGCGATGACTCCGTCGAGGGGAGAGAGGCGCCGGCGGCGAAGTGAGGCAATAGCTCCAGCGAGAGGGAGAGAAGACGGGGAGAGACGGAGGCGGAGCAGCGATCCCGGGACAAGGGAGAGCTGATCGGAAAATTGTAGGGTTTCAGGGATTTGAGTAACATATGCATCAAGCCCCTTGTCAAACATAATATTTACTACCAATTCAAATCTTTTTATTATGGTTGTATGCACGCTCAAATTTTTTAGGGTAAACCAAGCAAATAGTCACTAAATAATATGGGTATTCCTGTTTTGGTCATTAAACTTTAAAAAATTCTATTTGGGCCACTAAACTTTAGTTTTGCTTTCAATCAAGTCACTAGGGAGAACGCCATTAACGACATTCTGACGTGGCATGCCCCATGTCAAATATTTTTTACTACGTCACTAAAGTTTAGTGACCTAAATAGAATTTTTTAAAGTTTAGTGATCAAAATAGGAATAATTCTATACTTTAGTGACTATTTGTGTGTTTTGATAAGGAGTAGATGGACAGTTTTTTAGTAGAGCACCTTGTTTCTTCTTTGTTGTAAATCAAGATAAATGTTTTCATCTTGCTCAGGTTATAAACACAATGCTTTTCTGCTATGATGGTTCATGTTATTTTGACTTATTGTATAGGGTTCTTCTCAAGTTACAAACACAATAAAGTTTTGTGTTTGGAGATGGTTTTGAAAATGCATGTAGGCAACAACAAAGGAGACAAGTGCTTTCTAGGTATATGAGGGACTTGCCACAAGTTGGAAGTATGCCCCAAAGAAAAAGGAAAGTGTCTTAATTAGATAGAAATGCAAAGAAACAACTCACCAAGGGTGCACATTAACAGAAGGACTGTTATTGGGGAGGTTGCACACGTTGTGGAAGTCTTCAGTAGCTAGGCTTAGTTTTTGGAATTAGACTTGTCAAGTGTTTTTTTTCCTTTTTTGTTTGGCTTTAACAGACCATTACATATGAATCAGCCAATTTTGTTAGATGCCTGGCATGTCGGCCAATTTTGTGCATCAACTTGGGATTTAAGAATAATTATGTTTAGTCATCAATACAAGTAAATATTTCACCAAACTCTATTTGTATGATTGTGTTTTGTGAATGTCATTTTTGAACATTCAATAGTTGATTTATTGAATGTATGTTCTATACATTTACAAATACATCTTTACAAGGAAAATTGAATCTACAGTTACAACAAAAACCTAGATTAAAATCAAGGATAAACCACACAAATAGTTTCTAAACTATAGAGTTATTTCTGTTTTGATCACTCAACTTTTAATATTCTATTTAGGTCTCTGAACTTTAATGATGTGGCAAAAAGCATGTGACATCGCTTGCCACTTCAAGATGCCATTAACGGCGTTTTCCCTAGTGACTTGATTGGAAGCAAAACCAAAGTTTAGTTACTCAAATAGAATTTTTTAAAGTTCAGTGACCAAAACAAGAATACCCCTATAGTTTAGTGACTATTTGTGTGCTTTACCCAATTTTTTATTTAAATAAAAATTTTGTTAAGCCACTTGTTAAAATTATATTTGTGATTGCATTTATTTAGTAATATATGTTGTTAATAAATATTAATAAATTGATTTTTCAAATAATATGTCATTATATATTGAAATGACATGTATGGTTGATGTTTAGGATAATGAACAAATAGTCCCTCTAAAGTTAAGGTATTCACAAAAAAAAAACCTATGACTTTGAGTATTCCCAGAGTGTCTTTCTTTTTTCTAACAGATTACTTTTCAGACTTTTTTGGCATAAACGTGGTTGATGTTGACATGATTTCCCCTTAGTTTTTAAGCGAAAATCCATAATTTTAAAAGAAAAGCAATAATCTTACGCGGAAACTCAAAATCTTAAGGGAAACCCAAAGTTTTAAGTGGGAACCTATAATTTTAGGCGGAAACTCATAATTTTAAGCGTAAAATATATGTTGTAAAGTGGATAAATTTCTTGGTTGGGTACTAACTTTTGGTCAAATCTCACTTTGAGAACTAACCTTCAATTCTTACCAAAGTGAGCACTAAGTTTCTATTCTCTTTCACCGACTGAGAACTTGGCCCTTTCTGGTGAGAAACTTATGATGTGGCCGACGGATTACTTACATGGACCCCTTGTTTCCACATAAGAGGCTATCCTGAAGCTGTCCACATCAGCAACTTACCCATATCAGCGATAAATGATCCACGTCAGCTGCCACGTAGGCATCTTCTTCATCTTCCAACTAAGCACTTACCTTCAAATCTTTTACACCTTTTAACCCTAGTTTTTTACAACAGTGACAAAGGGTGAAATCGATGGCATTAGTGCACTGGTTGAGACATCTAAGTGAAGGCAAGAAAGAGGCATGACAGTTTCAGTGATGAGCGGTGTAAAGATTGGGTTGGAAGTCCATCAGAAGGAAGAGGGAGCTTTGGCAAATAGTGCATCCGAATGAGAAGCATCATGGTGATCGACTGGGCCATAAGGCTGCAGGAGTTGGAACCACCAGTTTATTGTAAGTTGAATTTAATGTTATGGGTCTGTATGAATGGAATTATTGTTGATGTTAGGGTTCGGATGGTTATTGGTTTCAAATCCATGTGCATTTCTACAGGTTTAGCAAAAATTTTGACACATCGATGGCATTAGTGCACTGGTTGAGACATCTAAGTGAAGGCAAGAAAGAGGCATGACAGTTTCAGTGATGAGCGGTGTAAAGATTGGGTTGGAAGTCCATCAGAAGGAAGAGGGAGCTTTGGCAAATAGTGCATCCGAATGAGAAGCATCATGGTGATCGACTGGGCCATAAGGCTGCAGGAGTTGGAACCACCAGTTTATTGTAAGTTGAATTTAATGTTATGGGTCTGTATGAATGGAATTATTGTTGATGTTAGGGTTCGGATGGTTATTGGTTTCAAATCCATGTGCATTTCTACAGGTTTAGCAAAAATTTTGACACATTGTATATGTAAAATTGTAGAAAAATTTTTATTGTTTAACTAGACGAGTGCATTGTCTGTGAAGTATTGAGTTTATCATGATTAGAGTTTAATTTCTTGAGATTTATTCTCTGTGTAATCAAAGGCTAAGTTTTTTTTTCGTTTCCTCTCTTGCATTATGAATAGAGTTTGGTATCACTGTTTTATGAACTTTTGAGTTTCTCATGGCTATTGCTGAATTTAAGTTTTTTCCCCTGTTTTATGATTAGCTATTCCAAGATTAGTATGATTTATTATGATTATGAGCATAACTTTGAGTTGAAAGATTTGTAATGCATTGACTTCAATGTCTTTGGCCAGATAAGTAGTTAGCTTTTGTGTTAGTGATGATTATTGTTCAATTTTTTATGATTTATTTCTTGTATCTATGTTGGATGTTAGATGAGTTTGAAAGTGAAATTATATATTTTTTTTCCTGATTCTGGGTTTAATTTTTATTCTAAAAAGAATTGAAAGTCTTTACCAAGATTTTAGTGTCATTCTATCTAATGCATTGCTTTTGATATTTTTGTTAATCCTTGAAAGACTTAGAGATGATAATTTAATTGATGACACATAACCTGGTAATGATATCAATTTTTGCCCAACTTTTGACTTCAAACCATGCTGTAATGATAACAATCATCATAATTTCTTAGAGCCAAATAGAAATATAGCCATACTTTAATGAATGATTAATTACATTTTTTTGTTGTCTATGTTTCTATAATTTTTAAATCATCAATTAAGTTAATTAATACACGTTTGGCCATTTTAATCCTAGCACGCAACTCAGACTACTTCACTCTAGTGTTCTTCTACATAGTAGACAATAAAGTGAACATGTCCCCACCAAAGTTAGCATGATATGTTGATTTTTGTTGCCATGACAAGATGTCTTTATTAGAAATAATAGCCATGACACAAGAACTAAATTTAGACGTGGATAGCTGTAGTTTCTACTGGATGGATTATCTAAGTGATAATATGGGAAGGAGAGAGATTAAAACTGATGTAGATGCTTTAGAAATGACCTGAAGTGTTGAGTTGCATGGTGAGGTGAATGTCACTGTTAGGCCCAATAAAGAACTCCCACCAATTTTCAATGATACAAACTCTGAGGAAAATTCAGGGCAAAAGAATTTTTATGATAAGGACCAGGATGATAATCAAAACCAAGATAAGAATGAAGGTTGTATGGACCGGGACCAAGAACAGGATGAAGATCAAAGTAGTGAACAGGATGTAGAGCATAATGAGGACAATGTAGATGTTGAACCTGACAGTGACCTGTATAACTCATATTATAGTCTTAGTGGTGAGGAAATTGATGTACATAAGGTTAGGGGTGATGGTCATAGTACTGGGTTGGGTGTTGGATCAGTGGACAATATTGTAGATAGGGATGACTATGAGAGTGAGTATGGGCTTCAGAATAACTGCATTCCTGTTCTTCAACAGATAAGGAAGATGTGGCTGCAAATAGACCTAAATATGTAGAGTTTGTTGAGGAGTTTGATATGAAAGACCCACAGTTTAAAATTGGTATGAAGTTTAGAGACTTCAAGCAGTTCAATGAGCCTGTGAGGAATTATGGTATAAAGCACAGGGTGGAAATGAATTTCAGACCAAGTAACAGTAAAAGATGCAAGGCAATATGTAGGAAGGGATGCCATTTTTATTTGTGGGCTGCTCCAATGATTAAGGACAAGAATACAGCTCAAATCAAATCAGGAATCCTTACCCATGAATGTACCAGACAACATAGGGTAAGGCATGTGAATGCCCAGTGGATTGCAAACAAGTATTTGAAACAATTTAGGGCTGATCCCAACTGGTCTATTGTTGGGATTATTCAAGCAGTTAGGACCAATGAGGAGGTTGAAATTAGTACCCTCAAGGCCTAGAGATCAAAGGGTATTGCAAGAAGGTAAAATTCTTGTTATAATTATTCATACAGCTTGATAGACGGTAAATTTTATATGTATAATTTAATGTTATCTCCTTTCCTGCTTAATACAGGTTGATAGATGGTGATGAGAATGATCAAATAGGAAGGCTGCATGAGTAAAGTCTTGAACTGCTAAGATCACACCCAGGATCAACTGTCAAGTTCAAGTGTAATGCAACCATATTTTCAGGTTTATATGTATGTTTGGCTCCATTGAAGGCAGGTTTCAAAGATGGCTGCAGGCAGATCATATCCTTGGATGGTTGCTTCCTCAAAGGACTCTTTGGAGGCTAGCTTCTCTCTACTATGGGAAAAGATGCAAATGATTGCATCTATCCCATATCATGGGCTAGGGGGACAGAGAGAACAGAGAGAACTGGACATGGTTCTTGGAGCTTCTGGCACAAGATTTGGAGATTGATAATAGCCACAATTGGGCTTTCATGACTGACATGCAGAAGGTATGGTTACTTTATTGGGTTTTCAATGATTCAATTACTAGTGCATTGCTAATGTAGTGTTTTTTTTTGTCTTTGTGTTTTTTTATTTGTTTTGTGAATGTCTGAAAACCTTACTACTAAACCATAGGGCTTAATACCTACTATAGAGGAGCTGTTTCCCCATAGTGAGCATAGATTTTGTGTCAGACACATACACACCAACTTTAGAACAAATTTCAGGGGCAAGAAACTTAAAGATCAAATGTGGAAGTGTGCTAGGGCTTCCTATGTTCCTGCTTTCATCAAGGAATTAGAGACCCTTAGTGTGATGTCTCCTAAAGCATGTGAATACATGAAAAACATAGACCCTCATCACTGGACTAGGTCACACTTCAAACCTCAGTTCAAATATGACATACTGTTGAATAATTTAAGTGAATGTTTCAATAGTGTCATCCTAGAAGCTAGAAACAAAGGGGTAATCAATTTACATGAAGCAATTAGAACAAGATTGATGGTAAGGATTAAAAAAAAAAGAGATGCAATGGCCTAATGCCAAACAATGCTCTGTCCAAAGATGATACAAAAATTAGAGAAAGCAAAAGCATTAAGTGGGGCATGCAAATCAACATGGTCAGGTGGTAGCCAATACCAAGTAATAGAACCTGGTGGCCAATTCATAGTAGACATGACTAACAAAACATGCACCTGTAGAAACCCTGAGAATTTTGTAGATGAGTGCTATAGGGTGTCCACCTTTCTGAAGACATATAACCATATTATGTACCCTACACAAGGCAAGGACTGCTGGCCTATGAGTGACCAACAACCAATAAACCCACCAGAGCCTATCTACAAAAGCAGGCAGAAAGAGACCAATGCTTAGGAGAAAAGAGGCAGGTGAAGAGGCTGGATTCAAGAAAGGCAAGGTCAGTAGAAAGGGTTTCACAATGACTTGTAGCATATGTGGTGGTAAGGGACACAACAAGAGGTTTCACTCATCACAGGTTTGTAAATTTTATTTTATCTTAGTGGGTTTTACATTATAAATTTGGTTATTATAGTAACACAATTGTTTATGCATGGCAGGGTAAAAAGAGGAATAGGAAGGCATCAAGCACATCAGGGGCTGATGGAGCACCTACCAACAATGAGGTCAGTAAATTAATGACTGCTTAAGACCAATTATGGTTAAATATGTTATTAATAAATCTGATTTTCTACAGGAAATAGAGAATGACCCAAGTGCTGCAATTGACCCTCAAGTTTTACAAGAACATTACAAATAGGTTTTTATGTCATAATAATGGGTTTCTGATTTTTTATGGTGCAATCTAAATTTTTTTTCCAAACAATAATGCTAGGTTGATCTATTGAGTGGAGGGGCTTCTACAATGACTGGAGGACATCAACCGACTAAGAGGAGGGCCTTCTGGGATGAATCATCAAAGGTGAATATAATTTATTTTTCACAATATGAACTCCACTTCAATTTCTAAATTCTTGTTCTTCCTGGTGTTCAGGTGAAAAACATCTATAACCAAGATTTGGCAGAAACTCAAACAAGTGGAGGGAAAAAACAACTGCGAGCAAGAGTGGGGAAGAAGTGGAATAGCAGGGCATCAAGCACATCAGGGGCTGGTGGAGCACTTATTAACAATGAGGTCAGTAAATTAATGACTGTTTGAGACCAATCATGGTTAAATATGTTATTAATGAATCTAATTTCCACAGGAAACAGAGAATGACCCAAGTGATGCAATTGAGCCTCATGTTTTACCAAAACATTACAAACAAGTTTTTATGTCATAATACTGGGTTTATGAATTTTTATGATGCAATCTAAATTTTTTTTTTGCAAACAATAATGCAAGGTTGATCTACTGAGTGGAGGGGCTTCTACAATGATTAGAGGACATGAACCGACTAAGAGGGGGGCCTTCTGGGATGGTTCATCAAAGGTGAATATAATTTATTTTTCACAATATGAATCCCACTTCAATTTCTAAATTCTTGTTCTTCCTGGTGTTTAGGTGAAAAACATTTATAACAAGATTTGGCAAAAACTCAAACAAGTGGAGGGAAAAAACAACTGCCAGCAGGAGTAGGGAAGAGGAAATTGGGTATAGGACCTGTATTGAGGTCTCAAATGAAAGACAACACTTTGGAGGCTAAAGAGAAAGGAAAAACTATTGGGAAAAGAAAGAGAATATGGAAACCACCTGGTGTGGGAAAGTCTTGATGGGGTGCTTCACTGTTGTTTTTTGGTCAACTGCATACTGTTTTACTACTGTTTTTTGAATGTTCTGTGTTTCTTGGAACTGTGGGGACAACATTAACTTGTAAGTTCTGTGATTCTGGTTTTGGGTAAATGTGAAGGCTATAGTTTTTTTTTTTTTTGTGGAATGTTGCTTCAGACTTGTATGTCCCGTGGGGACGACAATAACTTTTATTTATTTTTTTTATGTTCTCTTGTGTGAACTTTATACTTTTTGGTATTAATGAAATATGCTTTTTAATGAAAATTTTGTATAGTGTAATATGATCTGCTTGTGTGTAATTGGGGTTGAATTGAGTCAAATTCATCCTGAATTGAATGAATTGTTAGGCATGAGTGTACTTTAATACTTTTTTGCAGAAATTGTGAACTTTTATCACAAAGAAATGATGCACGAAGTAACCCATGATTGTGTATTAACCCAGACAAAATTAGTGACTTCTTCTATTGTTGTGTTCTGTGGTTCTGATGCATGGAGGAGTTGTGTTCCCAATTTATGCCTATGATGCTTCTACTACATCTTTTTCTTTGTTGTTCAAAGTGGAAGACCTCTTGCAGTAACAACAAGAATTGTAACCTCAGTTGTTACTTCAAAGCCCGCCAGACATCGCACGCTTGCTCGGCAGACATCGCCGGACATTGCTGGACATGAAGCAGTGATACTAATGATCTCACACTCATGTGAAGCACAGTAAAAAACTAGGGCTAAATGTAATCCCGGCTTCGATGATGAAGAAGATGCCTACGTGGCAGCCGACGTGGATCATTTCTCACTGATGTGGGTAAGTTGTTGACGTGGAAGGCTCCAGGATAGCCTTTTACATGGAAAGTAGGGGTCCACGCAAGCAATCCGGCTACCACGTCATAAGTTTCTCACCGGAAAGGGCCAAGTGCTCAATCGGTGAAAGAGAATAGAAACTTAGTGCTCACTTTAGTACGAACTGAAGGTTAGTGCTCAAAGTGAGATTTGACCAAAAGTTAGTACCCAACCAAGAAAATTACCCATTGTAAAGTAAAATAAACGAATGGAGTAAGCTGCATTAAATGAAAAGTAAACTGCTAGAAAAAGGAGGGACTGCCTGGCAAATTCAAATGTCAGAGGGTCTAGGATGTTTTAAAACTTTCAAGGAGTCATAATTAATTTTCCCTTGATGTTTTTATAAATTGAAATTTTTATAAATCTTCATGTTAAAATAAAATTTATAATTAATTTTTTAATAATTTGTTAATTAATTATAATAAAAAATTATAAAGCGATATAAATACTAGAGGCCTATATGATATCTATCTACTAAAACTATAATGCGTG